>NW_020175089.1:1012414-1117680 GCF_003031525.2 Neophocaena asiaeorientalis asiaeorientalis
TGTTTCTGTTTCATAAATAAGTTCATTTTGTATCATATTTTAGATTCCACATATGATATCATATAGTATTTGTCTTTCTTTTTATTTTATTTTATTTTTTTGGCCACACTGCATGGCATGTGGGATCTTATTTCCCCAACCAGGCATTGAACCCACACCCCCTGCATTGGAAGTGCAAAGTCTTAACCACTGGACCACTGTGTAAGTCCATGTCTTTCTCTTTCTGACTTACTTCACTTAGTGCATAATCTCTAAGTGCATCCATGTTGCTGCAAATGGCATTATTTCATTCTTTTTTATGGCTATGTGTATATATCTTTTCAAATTATAGTTTTCTCTGGATATATCCTCAGGAGTGGGATTGCTGGATCATATGGCAACTCTACTTTTAGTTTTTAAAGGAACTTCAAACTGTTTTCCATAGTGGCTGCACCAATTTACATTCCCTGTAGGAGAACACTGTAGGAGAGTTCCCTTTTCTCCATACCCTCTCCAGCATGTGTTATTTGTAGACTTTTTAATCATGGCTATTCTGACTGGTGTGAATTGATACCTTGTTGTAGTTTTGATTTATAACAACACTATTTGTAATAACCCTAAACTGGAAACTGCCTGAATGTCCACCAACTATAGGATAGATAAATAAATTATGGTATACTATTTAGCAAAGAGAATGAACAAAGTGCAACCACATGCAAAATGTAGAAGAATCTCATAAATATAAATTTTGAGTAATAGAAGTCAGACCAAAAAGAAAACAGTCTATGATTTCATTTACAGAAATTTTAAAAACAGATAAAACTAATTTATAAAGTTGCAGGTTAAAATAGGGTATGTTAGTAGGGTAGACACCTGGGGTGCTGGTGACTGGTGATGGCCTATCACCCCGAGAGACAGGATTTGAGATTCCAGCTCTGTTTCTTTATTGGGGTGCTGCTCACATGGGTGTGTGCTCTTTTCAAAAATTCATCAAGTTATATAGTTACAGCTTGTGCACTTTTCTGTGCATATTATATTTCAATCAAAGTTAAAAAAAATCCGGTCAAGTCCCTGCGAGTAGCATGGCTAAACAAAAAAAATTAATTTTTTAATTTTGTTTTTCCAATTTATAAATGCTCAAGAGAATTTAGTGTGTAAAATATTAAGGATTGGAAGCAATGGCATCTCTCAATTCTTGTGCAGAGAAGTGGACACAAAATTTCCCCTTCATGGCTCTGTCATTAGGCATCTCAATCTTAACCCCCTGGATCCTTGCTGTCATAATCCACTGCATTTTAATACACTGAAACAATGTCTGGGCTGAAATTTGCCAAACTGGGGGGTGGTTCAACAATGTATCTACCCAGGGGGCCTATCAGAATATCTAACCAATTAGAACGGAATTATCAGAGCTGGAATCTCAAATCCTGTCTCTCGGGGTGATAGGCCATCTCGCTATTATATTGGATTGAACAAGGATCTGGGATAGGAATTGGGCAGGTGGGTGATGGGGTGAGCCTCCAGGGACCAGAACCCAGAGGGAAGACATGCTGAAAATCATTTTAGATTTCTAAATCCAAACAGGGAAGGCTCCACCTCTGTTGCCTTTGCACACAGAGATTCCTCTTTACTAATCCTGAGACAGATTCATTTCTTACCGAAATTCTCTTGATGAAGAGTGATCTCCCATGAGTTACATACTGGATCCCTGAGACCTGACAGTAAACACCAGCATATGGCAATCCTGTGAACCCTGCTCCTGGCTCAGAGCAATCTGTTTTAACCTACACAATGGTGTTTAGGTTGCATGACTGCAGGAAGAAGTAGGCACAATTAGACATCTATATGTAGCTTCCCACCTCAAAGGAAAGCACAATATTAGAAAGAGGGACTAGAACTGGGCAGGAAGAAGAGAATTATTTTATCTTCAGACTTCTTGACCAATAGAAAAATTTGCATTGACCTGATAAATCAGTTAACTTGTTCAAATGACACTGTTTTTTGGAGCTGATGTAACTGATCTGTCTTTTGCAGTCCATGTTAACCTTACCAGTCAGATATTTAAAGAAATTTGCCAACTGGTGTGGAAAAAAGGCTTGAGGATTTAATAGTCCTTACTCTCAGCTACTGACTTCTGTCTTTGGCACTGAGAAAACAGAAGCAATCAAAAAACATCTACAATTCCCTCTATTACATGGACGATTTACCAGCATCTCTACTGATGGACTCCAGTTTTCCTCCTCTTATTGATTAAATGCCCTTGCTCCTGTATGAGCACAGCCCCTCTATTTGTGAATAAGAGAGAGTCAACAATTTTCTTTTTCTTTGTAAAGGACCAGAGAGTAAGTATTTTAGGCTTTGTACTCCATATGTTCTATGTCATAACTACTCAACTATGTCTAGTGAAAGCAGCCATAGACAACTTGTAAACAAATAGGCATTGTTATGTTCCAATAAAACTTTATAAAAACAAGTGGTAGGTCAGACTTGGTCTCAGGCTGTAGTTTACTGAGCCTTGTACTAGATCCTACCACTCTCTTGCCCGCTCAAGGACATGCTCTAGCAATTCTCTGACTCGCTTACATTGTTTTCCCTCCACAGGATCATTCCCACAAGCATACATGTATTTTGTGGTTTCGCCCATCTTAAAAACTATCTCTTGGTCTCACTTCCCCCTTCTAGCAGCTTTCTCATTTTTCCCCTGCCCTTTACATCAAAACTCACAAGAGCAATCTCTTTTGGTTTCTTAATTTGCCTCCACTGATATTCCCCAGAGCCCTCTCCAATAGACTTTGACCCTGCTACTCCACTGTAGTTGCTCTAATCAAGGTCACCAATGACCTCTATATCCTTAAATCCACCAGTCAATTCTTGGTCTTCATCTTACTTGACCTATGAGTAGCATTTGATCCTGTTGATCACTCTCTTCTTCTTGAAACACTTTGCTTACCTGGCTTCCAAACACACATACTGGCCTCTTTGCCACCTCACTGGCTACTCCTTCTCAGCCT
Organism: Neophocaena asiaeorientalis asiaeorientalis; assembly: GCF_003031525.2. Classification (NCBI taxonomy): domain Eukaryota; kingdom Metazoa; phylum Chordata; class Mammalia; order Artiodactyla; family Phocoenidae; genus Neophocaena; species Neophocaena asiaeorientalis. The sequence goes on from NW_020175089.1 coordinate 1,015,405, forward strand.
ACTTTTTCTGATTCTTTCTTATCTCCTCAATCTCTTCATGTTGGAGTATCAGTGACTCAGGTCTTGGACATCTTCTGTATCTACAGTCATTTCCTGGCTTAGCTCATCCTGCCTCATTAAATACTATCGATAACCTGATGAGTTCCAAACTGTTGCATTATATTTGGCATTGAACCCCAGGTTCATATATCTAACTGCCTACTCAACATGTTTCTTTGGGTATCTAATAATAATCTCAAATTGAACATAATCAAAGCTGAAGCCTTGTTGTATACCACCAAATGTGTTCTACTTTAAACTTTCCTTTTGAAGTAAGTGGCATTTCCAACCTTCCTGTCTCTTGCACCAAAACTCTAACATCATCCTTGATTCTTCTCTTTCTCTCACATGCAACATACAATTGCAATTGTTTATGCTCTGGATTCTTCCTTTAAGTAGATGTAGATATAGATATTCAGACCCCTTCTTATCTCCTACATAGCTCCCCCTTGGTCCAAGATACTAATAACCCACTTAAAATATTTCTACAGTTTTTTTACCTGATCTCCCTGCTTCCATTATTGCCTCTGCCCTTGCAGTCCATTATTGACTAAAGAGTTAAGTCAGACCAAGTCCACCATCTGCTCAAAACCCTCCAATGGCTTCCATCTCCCTCAAAATAAAAGCCAAAATCCTTCAAAAGCCTACATTACCATACAAGAAATCGACTTCTGTTGCCTTTGCTAGTTTCCTTTGCTGGTACCTCCACCTTTGCCAGGATTCACGTAGCTGTGCGTGGAGGACTATTGGGAATTAACAGTGGGGGAGTAAAGGGAAGGATGATGGCATTCACCTCCCCCCTGAAGCTCTGAGGAGGTGTCAGGGCATCCCAGAGAGGGGGACTGAAGTCCAGGAGTTTCAGGGGTAGCAAATGTGGATGTGTTCATTGGTCCTCGGGGCAGCAGGAGATGCAGGGAGAAGTGTGAGACTCAGAGGGCAAATGTGAAACAAACCACCCATTTTCCAGGTATATTAAAGGGAGGTATCCCTCGAGAGATCAGGGAAAGTCCATCTTTAGGACACAGAGAGTTGGCAAATCATGCTGCATAACAAGAAGAGTGACTTACTTAATTGCAAAAGATACCACTCTTTTAGTCCAACTACAGAGGGAAAAATTGAAAGACAGCTTTCTCCCAATCCACTTTTGAGTCACTTGTCTTAAAGAATAAATAAAACATTCAATCTCAAGTGATTTATGTAAGAAAGAAAGCACACAAATCTGGAATAATATATTTAGGAAAGCTGAAGTCCTGGTTCTGATAAAAAAAATTTAATCGACTCAGATTTCTCAGGAATCTATGATATTGTTGCAATTGAGCAACTTTCTTCAGATTTTTGCCTTCTCTGAGCATTCCATGAAGAAATAATCCCCTTCCCCCATCCTCATACCCTCTCCTCCTGCTATATCCTTCCACACAGACCTCCATCTGACCCACAGTAAGTGTACTTCATCATTGTGATTTATCTATTTATTTCCTCCAGAATGCTGTGTCCCTGACACTGGAACACAGAAGGCACCTGACAAATGTGTGTTGAATGAATGAATGAGCCAGAATCCCCTGGTAAACAATTTTTTCTGAAGACATTTGACTTTCAAAGAAGCTCAGGTTCCTGTCGGGTGTTCTACATAGTGAGGAAAACTGTTTCCTTTGGTGCTGGCACTACGCAAGGTACTAGGTATGTTGGCTCTGGAGACTAAACAGAAGGTGTGATGTTATGAGACAGTGCTGAAAATTAGAAGGGTGGAAATTAAGTTTTCAGAGTACATGGTGTTTGCAAATTTTAATCTTCTGGCTGAGCAATTTCAATGGAGGAAAAGTATCCTATAGAATATCACAGTCTGGGAAGGCAAAACATATTCTGTATCTTCATTAATTATACTAAGCTAGTAGCTGCTGGAAAAACGTCTATAGATTCATTTCTGACAGGGAATACTACAGGGCTCAGTAATCAAAATCCCTAAAGACAATTAGTGAGCAGAAGCCCACAGAGAGGAGGAAATTAAAATGTTTTCGACTCAACCGCACAAAGGTTTAATGCAATATAAGATATGCAGATTTGTTTGTAATAAAAACTATATTCACTCACAGTAAAAGCCTCCCTGAAAGTCACTGTCATTTAGGGAATGCTTTTAACTGAGAGTTAATGAATATCATGAATTGGTCATCTTTTTAAGAAACTGAATATGACTGTATTTCAGGAATGATATTTTAAAAATATTTTAGAAATATTTAGTATTTGTTTATCTATATTCATCCATCTATCCAACCATACATACATATATTGAGAAGTGAAGTGTATACACTCAACAGAATACCAGCAGGTACCAGAATAAGAATGATTGCAAGGCAAGTACAATGCTGTCATGCAGACAATGTTTCGTTGAACCGAAGTCTCTCTCCAAGCATAAATTATACCATAGAAGTAAATGGGTGACTTGGTTCTTAAAGAGAGAAAATAGATGGGGTTTGTAACACAGTCTTGATGAGGAGTTTCTAAAGACCTCAGTGTGTCAAAACTAGTTGGCATTTTATTTATTCCATTATAAGAACTGAAGTTGATGTTATGCAACTTTTGGAAATAAACCTCTACCGTAATCACTGAAGAATTAGAGGTCAGGTCAGATTATCTGGTGTAGCTCAAAAAAATGTCAGAGCACTGAGGCTTAAAAAACTATAGATCATAATGCTCAGGCAATGAACACCAGCCTGACATGACCCCATAGTTCTGATCCATGATGTGAGAAGCTGTGTAAGGGCACAGACATGATCTGCAGACTTCAAAGTGTTCCTAGATTCATATTCTTAACTCTGGAAAGAAATTGTATGAGGGGTCAGGATCATCATTAGTATCTTATAAACTATAAACATGGAAAAAGAAACTTTTTCTTTCAATATGTTCATTTCAGTTCTCTTCTAATGGCAGTTGGACATTTTTAGAGAAAGCATCAAACTTGAGTCCAAGTTTCCCAGAAGTTCATAGCTTCTTGTTTGATATATCTTGCCTTTGTTCTAGTTATTTCTGTATGCATCTGAAAGGCCCACAGTCTTAGTAAACTAGCAACTCCTTAATGGAGAGGGCAACGTCTAATTCATCTTTCTAGTCCATGGCTGAATAAATATTTATTATTGTTATTTAAAATTTTAAACTTTTCATTCTTTCCCATATTAATTGAGCAGCTACTATGTGCATAATCATGGGTTAAGTGTGCACATGGTAAAAGAAGTTAAATAGGTACTGAAATGTCTGCCCTCTAGGAGAGGGATGGAAAGAAGATGGTAAGGCTAAGAGAAAATGGGTTGGGATAAGATGCTTAGGTGAAATGGAATGTGGTTTCATCTATATTTTCTTTGGCAAAGAAATTATATAAAATGCCTTATTTTCTAATGTAAAATATCCATTATTCTAAGCCAATGCCATTACTTGGAAGTGTTTGAATTACACTTTTACTTGGCAGCAGAATGATTTTTAGATGGAATTTTAACACATGCTAAATATGACAAAAACTCAAAGTCTTTCATAGGAATCAGGACAATGTCATACGGATTCAGATAGAGGTGACAAGCTTCAGAAGTTTCAATCCACATACCTTGGCCACTTCTTCTTGGAAAGCCACGAGGTTCAAATGGGAGATGTTAACTAAGTCAGGCCCATACACCACTGTTATCATGCGATGTTCCAGGCGCCCGATGTTCCCCACATCCAGAAGTTCACGTAATTTGGGGTCCTGGATAATAATAAATGTTGAAATATTTAGTCTTAGCTAGAGATTTTAGAGCACAATATCAAAAGAATTAGAATTAGAATGCCTTAAAAACAAAGTTGCCTTTTATTCTTTTTTTTAATTTTTAAATTTTTATTGAAGTATAGTTGATTGACAATCTTGTGTTAGTTTCAGGTGTACAGCAAAGTGATTTGGAGATATATACGTATATATATTCTTTTTCAGGTTCTTTTCCCTTATAGGTTATTACAAAAACTGAGTAGAGTTCCCCATGCTATGCAGTAGGTCCTTGTTCGTCGTCTATTTTATATGTAGTAGTGTGTATATGTTAATCTCAAACTCCTAAATTATCCCTCCCCCCTCCTTTCCTCTTTGGTAACCATAAGTTTGTTCTCTACATCTGTGGATCAATTTCTGTTTTGTAAATAAGTTCATTTGCATCACATTTTTAGATTCCATATATAAGCAATATCATATGCTATTTGTTTTTCTCTGTCTGGCTTACTTCACTTAGTATGATAATCTCTAGGTAAAGTTGCCTTTTATTCTTACTAGAAACTGGTATGAGTTGAAGTCCTTCAACCCAGAAAGGCCCAGAGAGGTGAAATAACTTGCCCAAAGGTTGTGAAGAGAGAATTTCTGCATAAAGATTTATGATCCTCAGATCCTTATGGTATTTTTTTATATTATATTATATTTATATATTTATTTGGTTGTGCTGGGTCTTAGTTGCAGCAGGTGTGCTCCTTAGTTGTGGCATGCATGTAGGATATAGTTCCCTGACTAGGGATAGAACCTGGGCCGCCTGCATTGGGAGCGTGGAGTCTTAACCACTGCGCCACCAGGGAAGTCCCGATCCTCATGGTATTATGCTAAGTGAACTAAGTCAGAAAGAGAAGGACAAATACTGCATGATATCACTTATACATTATTTTAAAAAAGCTGAACTCATAGTAACAGAGATTAGAGTAGTGGTTACCAGGGACTGGAGGGTGGGAAAAATGGGGAGATGTTGGTCAGAGGGTATAAATTTACAGATATAAGATAAGTTCTGGGGATCTAATGTATAGCATGGTGATTATAGTTAATAATATTGTATTATATATTGGAAAAATGCTAGGGGAGTAGATCTGAAATGTTCTCGCCACAAAAAAGAAATGATAATTATGTGAGGTGATGGAGGCATTAGCTAACAATCTGGTGGTAATCATTTTGCAATATATAAATGTAACAAATCAACATGCTATATACCTAAACTTATACAATATTGTGTGTTAATTATATCTCAATAAAGCTTATGGTCCTAAGTCAAGAGCTCTTTCTGTCATACTGTCATTCAGTAACGCATTTTTATGTGTCACAATTCTCCCTTTATTTCCTCAAATTATCCCAGGAATCACATAGTGAAATGCAAAATCTCATCCTTCTCCTCAATTCATGAACACATTGAAATGAAGAGGGTGGTTTGGCAGAATCAAAACACAACAGTGCCACCTAGGGCTGGGGCAGAAACCTAGCTGAGGGTCACAGCATGGACTTTCTCCACACTGAACACTGACAGAGAGGACTGTTAAAGTGAGCCACATGGCGGCACCTGCCATGAATATGTTATTTCAGTTGTATCCTCAAAAAGTAATGGGATTTGGACATAGAGAAATTCTGCAGTCTTTTCAGAGCAAGTTGCCTTCTTTGTGACATCATAAGTATGGATCCCTCGGAGATATAGTCCTGCTGGGCAAAGGAGGTTTCCAAATTTTCTGAATTCAAAACAAAATCTACATCGGGCTCCGCCATTTTGGCTGAATTTATTTTCCTTTCATATAGGCCTTGAAGAAGATAAGAGCTTCATGCAGAAAATTAGCATGAAATCAATCACTTAGCAAATTTTCAGCCAGCTTCTGAGCAAGGAATAAATTTACATTCTTATTTATTTAGCTAAATGCTGGGCCAACAGGGCTTAATGACTTAGGCTGGTTATTCTGATCTCCCTTCTGAGGTTTTTATATACAGCACGCTTATAAAGAAAAAGCAAACGTGAAAAAACCAAGAAAGAAACAACAAAACGTTTCCAGCTGAGTTATTTGATTTGGTGACATTAATTCTCTCTTTAGTTAATAAAGCTTTCTCCTCTGTTCGGCCGAATGAAGAGGAACATTTTCAGGTAAGTTATGATGAGAGGAAATCCCATTTCAAAGCTGTGCCCAATATAATCAAAATTTCAACTTGACTAACAAGCTGAGAATTTATCAAGAACATCAGGCCTCCTTGAAAGATCAAATGCTATCACAAAAGTATCAATTTGCATGACCTAGAAAAGGAGAGGAACACAGTAAAAAAATATTAAATAAACAATCATAGCAAAAAGGGAAATGTTTAACATTTTACCATTAATGAAAGATTAAAGGAGAATGTTCCGAAAGAATGGACTTTTTGTGAAGGCTAATTAAAGAATGATACCAGCTGTTCTGTGAAACAACTGCATCTCAGGTTTTGATCACCATTGAGGCAAGTTTCAAAGGGAAAATACATTTGATCAGTACTTAAAATTTTTTTTGTGTGTACTTAGAAGAGAAAAATAAACTTCAGAAACCACCTGAAACTTGTAATTATAAATCCCTAGTGTTAAATCAGTGATTAAAAAATCCACCAATATCTTCGGTTCTACAACATTTAATGGGACAATATTTGGAATTGAATGCACTCTATACTTTGTATCCTTTCTTTCCTTCCATTGACAGCCATGTGACTCACCCTCTGGCTCTTTTCTCTTTCAAGTATTTTCTCTTCCTTCTATACTACTTTGCTGCCTAATTCACATATCCATTAAAAATACTTTTGCCCACTTATTAATATTTGATGGATTAAAGAGTGTCACCTCTCAGAACTTCAGGGACTAGGTGTGGGGCTCAGGGATTCATTTGAGTTTTCCTTGAGAAATAGGAACACCGGGCAAGTACAGAGGACCGAGGGAAGGTGCCTAGAATAGAAGATAATTCTGGAAGAGGGATTCGGGGATTCACACTGTCCCTAACAATACTGTTAGGTACAGTCAACAGGACGTTTTGAGAAAGATGACCAACTCTTTGTGGCAGCTCTGTTAAGTTTTCCCACTAATGGTTTAATGGTTACATACATATATATATATATATACGTATATATATATATATATATACGTATATATATATATATATATATATATATATATATATGTGATTGGGAGGATAATGCAGGCTGGCAAAATGATGATGATGACTGAATCTGAGGGGTAGGTATTTGAGGGTTCATTGTTATATATCTATCTACATCTGAGATAGTTAACATTTATACATCAATAATAAATTTTTAAAAAGTATTGAGCATGAACTGGAGGTGCAAGAAATTTTAGAAATAAAATTTAGAAATTCAAGAGAAACCACAATATTTTAAAGTTATGTCATTCTGAAAGCAAGCAGAGAAATCGTTTAAATATATAACAAGCAACTTTCTTACTAATACCTTTTCTTGGTGATGGATCATACTAATTTTTAAACTATATTTTACTTTCTTTTCCATCATTAATCATTTTATTTCTCTTTAAAATTGTACCTTTTCTTCATCTATTTCATTTTTATCAACACCAAACATGGTTATGTTAGAAATCTCTCTTAGGACATGACTTCACTTTTCTTTTTACCTGTACTGTTTTCTATTTTGAACACAACATCCCAAGCTGATGTGGTGGCTTCAAATCTCATTCCTCATTACTGAGCAGATTGTTATGTGAAGGGTATACTTGGAAAAGATATCTGTCCTTTCAAGTACCAAAAGTTGCCCTCAGTTGTTTTCAGCAAAGGAGACCCTCAGAGAATAGGCAAAAGGGGGAAATTATCTAGAAGAATAAATAGCAAAGGCACCCAGTGTTTGGAGAAACTTGTAAGTGGAAGGATTTAAAGTAAACATGTCTAGGGAGTTCCCTGACAGTCCAGTGGTTAGGACTCAGTGCTTTCACTGCCCGGGGTTCAATCTCTGGTTGGGAACTAAGATCCCGCAAGCCACGTGGGATGGCCAAAACAAAAACAAAAACAAACTAAAAATAAAGTAAATATGTCTAAAAAATGGTTGTCTCTCGGGAGTTGTTTCTCAGGTCTGGGGATACGGGTGGCTGCATTTCAAAAACAAACAAAATCAAAATATGTTGTAACAATAAAAAAAACCTATAGACAGCTTGCATAAAAACCACCCTCTTGGGCTTCCCTGGTGGCGCAGTGGTTGAGAGTCCGCCTGCCGATGCAGGGGACACGGGTTCGTGCCCTGGTCCGGGAGGATCCCACATGCCGCGGAGCGGCTGCGATCTTCCCAAAATCTATTCTACTAAGGAATCTTATTTCTGTTTCTCATTGATTGAACCTCCTGACCAGTTTTCAGAAAAGGATTTACGTACGTAGGTTACTACCAAGTTCAAACATATTTCTTGGTCCCTGCAATGATATAAATTCTTTGAAAATTTTACAAAGAAAACAAGCTATCCCCACAACTCTATAAAAATGTCCAATTTCTCTGTTGCAGAACACTAAAGAATATAGCTCAGAAAAAAAAAAAAAGAGGTGAGGTGAACTTGAAATTTCGTAGTTTCACTAAGCTGGCACTCAGGCCTGCTTTCCCCAGAGAATATCCTACATGTGTCTCCACCATTGGAATTAGCCAGACTAACTAAGAATCCTGGCAGCTATAATTTAAGTGTAATTTTAATGTTAAGTGAAGGATCATCTCTATTCATTCCCATAAGTGTTACAAAATAGAGACTGTCTGACTAAATAAGTTCATTTTCTCTTAATCATTAGGATTCGTGATTAAATTTCTTCAGTTCTGCTGCAAAGAAAGTGAAGTTGCTCAGATTAATGATTCCCATTTCTAGGTAATAGGCAACTGAAGAAAGTTAAGACCCGCCTACACCTGAGACACAGGTGTGCATTACTATAATTATAACATATCATTCAACAAAATAGAAATTAATAAAAAGGATAATCACATGCTAAAAGATGCTTTTTAAAAGAGTCAAATCCCAGTTTCAACCTTCATTCCTTAATATATATGACTTTCAAAGAAAAGCTATTTTATTTGTATGTCAGATATATGCAAAGTAAAAAAAAATCTTTTAAGACCTTAGATTTCATTTTGATACCAAAAACGTTCTTGGTGCAGAAAATATACCTCACTCATTTTTCATTCCCATAAAATATATCTTTACTGGATGTTAGGCTTATTGAACAATTTGCATATTAGGTTAATTTTATTCCCAGCACTTAATACAATATTTTTGATCTGAATTAAAATTATATAGATGTAACTTTAATCCATCATTCAGATAAAGAGCCAGGTATATAAAAGTCTTTCTATTAACACTCAGTACAACAGTCAGAAATGAAGGAGATAGATTCCTTGTTAGATTAAAATGACATTAGCATGCTTATGCTTTATTTAAATCTGTTGTGAAAGAAAGATATAAACTTATGTCAAGGGTGGTTTTCCATCAAGGTTTTGAATTTAACATTTGCCTTTTGGAAAATAAAACATAGATGAACAAACCCCTTGGAATCAATACTTATTCTCACACCTCTCATTACAAAAGTTTTGCTCTTTTTTATGAACGTCATGAGGAATACTATTCTCTTCTTCAGGATATACCAGTAGTTTAGGCAGCTCACACAGCCAGCAAGCCTTTTCAGATAAAAGTTTCCACTTGCATGGATTTTTAACTCTGAAATGTGGTGCCATGAACATTTTCCTACACAGAAGGGAAAACTTGGAGGACGTTGTTTATCCATTTTTTTCCTGTAAGTGAGGACGGGGGTGGCTTGAATAGTTTTCAGCTATTTCTTTAGATGGAGGAAATAGCAAAGTGAGAACAGACTGACTATGACAAAGAAAAGTGACTATGGGCAGATACTAGAAAGAAAAAGAGCAGTACAGTCCTTCATATCTCACAGAGGCATTATCATAACAAGATTATTTATACTTGTTTGGATAGAGTGGTGATGAAGTTGTACACACAGTCTTCACTGCACTCATGGGAGGCCTCCATGTACAAGTAAAAAAATCTATTGGAGGAGAAGAAAACATTTAGTTGGCCTGGCTATGCATCTCCATCCAAAATAAAGTGTCCTGAAGGTGCCAGACATGAGTTTATTGAGCTAGAAACTAACAGACTGTTCAAATCTAAAAGAAAAAAAAAATACTTTAGAAGAAATGTAAATGCAATCACCCTGAAAAATATTCCCCTTGATCATAGGCATATCCATGCAGCTAAAATTTTGTTTATCCTTGGGAATGGCTACAGAGGAGAGAGATATAAATTCAAGGAAAGTCTCCATTTAGCATTCTAGTGATTAACGTAAAATTTAACTGCTTGAGGTTTTCCTCCTTTCAGTGAACAAGCTCAGGGTGTGGTTTTAACGTAGTTTCAGAGTTACGTAGTTTCAAAGAATGAAGAGAAAGAGGAAGTGGGTGCTGGAGGCGTTCAGCCAGCTGACACTCAGAAGGAGACTAAAAAGGGCATTAAAATAAGCTGCCTGGATTCCTGGGAACAAGTAAGTCCCAGAATGTAGAGATGTCCAAGTGATACTTGTTAGAGCTGCACAAATGCTGTTATTTTAAGAAGTTGCATTATCTGAGCTAGGTTCCTAGGTCGCAGTACACATGCTCAGCTAACAGGATGCTTGGCTTGGTGCTTCAGAAACAGACCTGGGTCAATGATCTGGGGGCAAGTATTGATACATTACTTTGGAGGTGATCACAGGAAGTACAATGACAGAGTAAGACAAGGAGGAAAGAAAGCCAATAGATAGCATGTTTACAGTATGTAGGATATAGAGCAGATTACCACTTTGGGCAACTGAGGCTCAATCCAACCAGCACAACCCTAAGACTGTGTGAACATACCCCCAAGGATCCTGGAAACTGGAGTACCGACCTGTCAACTCCCATCTCTTGTTGATGGAGCATCTCTCCTGGGATGCCCACTCCCTTGCATTACGGCCAGAAGACATTCTCAGGACTATGTAGGAACTCTACAGGTAAACTCTGGGGTGGGCCAGTGGAATATGAGTGCACAGAAAATGTCTGTTACACTGTTGAAGGAATGACTACAAGAAATAAAATTTGGTCCTGATATTGATTAATCTTCATGTATTCTATGGGATCTACATTTGAAGGAATTTCATTAGGGCAAATAGATTTAGATTCCTAACTGATCAGTTCTCTATAAAAAATAATAAATATAGCCACAGTAAGTTCTAATTAGTAATCGTTTGTCAAGCACCATCCTAGCTGTTCTATATTTTTCGCTCTGCTTCATCTGCAAACTAATGTTGAAAGGTAGCTATGTTTTTCTTCCCTTCAGTTTGCAAATAAGAACTCTGAGGTTTGGGGGTTGGTAAAGTAATTTGCCCAGTTTTGTAAAATGGGGGAAGGAAGATTTGCCACCGGGTACAGTGGATCATAAAGTCTAAGCCCTCTGTGTATCACATTGTGTTAAAAAGTGTAGCCAAGTTGATGGAGTTGATATAAAAATAGTGCAAATATTTCAAATGGCAGAATAAACAAATAAATCAGCATCCATTCAAGTCATCTCCCTTAGTGATATTTTAGGCAGTTCCTAAAAGTACAAAATAATCCGAATGTGAAATTAAAACAGGAAAGAAATATGGTCTAGTGGTACCACTTGTCTTGCTAGGAAAGAATGGGAGCCAAACAGCCAAGTTCAATCATCATTTGTACAGTAATCTTTACTGAAAGTCAAAGTGCATGAAATATATAGCAGTTTTTTAAAAAAAGTCAGTGGGAAAAGAAGTGAGCTTCCTCCTCCTCATGGACTCAGTATTTGTCAAACTTAAAAATTTTAAAGTATAGATAGCTTGTCATTCATGTTTCAAACTCTCCCCAGGCCTTCTGTGACACATGCAACCACCTAACTCCCAGCAAAATTCGTATACACCATCATTTCCACTCCAGTGCATAAAAAGCCACATGTCCTGAGGGCTAGCGGTGTGTACAAAGCAGGCAATTAGTCCGCATATGTTCCATCCTGGTTAAAATTCCCCACAGAGCGGGTGACATGCATTACATTTTGGGGGGTGGGGTTGGTTGAGGGGGAGCGTGGTGCTTCTGGGTAAGTTTCATTATCATTGTTTCCAAGTTTTAGAATAATGAGGCCTGTTTGTTAAAAGAATGCAGATAATATTTACTAAGTTCTCTCTGGTCCATGAGTCCTTTAATTGGTGAGATATTTTTTTTTCCTATTTTGTTGTGGGATTTGCCTCCTTATACGGTATTTGATACAATTAGAGGGCACCAAAGGGGCTTCTGAAACCTCAGAACAGAAGTGAAAATCAAGCATATTAAAAAAAGAAGGCCCAACAATTCCTTAGCAATGACAAACACAAACAATGCCCCCTTTGCAGTTTCTGGAAAATCCATGTGCTTAGCGTAGATGCTAAGGACTTCTGACACTTTGAGGGAGACAGCAGAAATTGTATCCTGTCTATCTGACTCTGAGTTTCAGATGCACCAATTAAAAGCAATGTAACCTTGTGAGTTTTCTTAATCCTTCTATGACTCAGTTTCTTTGTTACCGGAATAAATGAATAATTATATGTTAAGTGCTCGGGGCAGCACATAACAAGCTGTGAGTATGTGAAAAATAAATCAATAGCCTGAAAATGAAAGACAATATAGGGGCATCTACTGAATAATTTAATTTCTTATGGACACCAGAACATGTTACTACAAATATATATATGTACATATATATACACACATATATATATTTATTTACTTTGTGACTTATCAAGCAAGACATATATTTGTATTTACATTTGTATCTATTTATTATATTATATTTAAACACACACACTTTTCCTTTATATTTTCCTTAATTTGCTCTTTCATGGGAAGCATAATTTAAAGAGTGCTAAAAGACATTTCTAGAACTTTTATGTTTCTGGCTCCTGTGTTCAACTAGCTTTGAAAATTAGGCAACTTTTTCCTCTGAGTTTCAGCTTAGTTTTTACTCAATATGGATGATAATAATGTCTTCTCACCTTAATGCATTAGTGTGGTAATCAAAATTGAATCTGCAAACTGTACTGTGTCACGTGTAAAGAAAGAATTTACATATTTTTGTGGTGACTGATGTAATAATTTATTTTAAGTATGACATGAAAAATAGCAGTGAAAACTTGTCAGCTGTTTATCTTTTTCTTATTAAAATTATAAAAGGGATACAGGAGCTTAAAGGAAAGAAATTTTCCTGTCAATTTGCTATAGGTAACTAAAGGAGTTTGAAGTAAATAGATAAGTTATCTAGCAGTGTCTAAATATAGGTATGAATGTGTGTCTACTAAAGGTTCTAAAAATATTTCAAGATTAAATATTATTTGATTTTCACATTTATCTCTGTTTTATTTATATCTCTTTTATTTTCCGTTACTCTAGATAAATGAGTTAACTATATTCCATAATGAATAAAGATCAATAATGTATTATTCCTTCAGAAACACAGGTATTATAAAGCTCTTTATAATTCAAAGTCTGGAGGAGGTTTGATATCTACTTTTATAAGAAATAACAAATAGCATCTAAATAAGCCCTGTCTTAAATATGCCTTTTTATGTGTGTGCTTCTCTTTGAAAGTAAGAAAATGTCTTCTAAAATTCTTTGCTATCCATCCATCAGAATAATCCAACATTACACATGAAGACCAAAGTTGTCATCTCAACTTTCCATGAGAAAACAATTATCCTGAGAGTTATTTGAATGTGTCTAGTTAGTAAAATCAGGCAGGTTAATAATAGCTCCATGCCATTACAGTATCGCCAAGATTGCTAGTACAATTCTAAACCGGAATGTAAAAAGAATTCAATGAGTTATGAAGCTCTCAAAATTTTACAAAAATTGTACAAAAAAACAAGTAAGTATTCCCAGGACATTATTAGCCAATTCTTTGCATTTTACTTGTCGACCTGCACTAATCAGTTTTGAAGTAATTTATTTTAACTTTGTTCTCAAATATCATTTATCCCTCTGTCACCTTTTCCCTCCTTCCCACTCACTCATCTTTTCTCTCCCCTACCAAAGTATTCCCTGGGGGATTTTGTAAAGCCTTTGGAAACTGGCAAACTACATGTTTTTATATCATCTTAAGAAGACAACATTTGAGGCATGGACTGTTTTAGGATGAACTGTAATGTAACCCAGTTTCATATAAAGAGAAATCATCCTACTGTCAAGGATCAATTCAAATTATTCCACTTCTTGAGTTCTCCAATTCATTCAAATACTTGCTTTATGATTAACTCATAGCAAACACTGACTTAGGGACTCAAGAAACAGAGTAGTCTACAAAGTGGGAGTAAGAGGATTCATGCACTTTCCTTTCTTTTCTTTAACGATTCCCACTTGATACCTTCTTGCGAAATATACTGTAGAAGATATTGGAAGATTCGCTCAGAGTTTCACTTCAGTCTAGTGATTTCCTAGCATTGTTGGCTAATTTCAACAATTAAGTACAAAAAATGGATTGCACTGAGCCATGAATAGGTTGCCTCTCATGGTATGCTGGTACATGTTTAAGGCTTTCAAAGGAGAAAACCCCAACAAAACCCCAAAACCCAAGCAAACAAACAACAAGAACAAAAACCCCCATATCCCTGAATTGTAGCACTTACCACTTTTCATGATGTAAATACTGCCACTATAGCCAATTTTAAACTACCCAAATAACATCACTGGATTCAGAAGTGGAAAGAGATGTACAGATGTGCTACAGATGTAGCAAACTATTATATAATATTTCACTGTATAGACACAAGAGCTATAAATAGCCTCAAGATCATAGATAATCATAAAATATAACAAAATAAATAGAAAGTGATGAGTGTTGAGTATTTATTACCTATGTATTTAATATAATGTATTTAGTTGCAAATTCATCTTATGTAATTTATAATAATGGCTGTGTTTAACAACCCGTAGCACATTTACCAAAAATTTAACAATTGACTATCATGAACTGGTATGAGCTGGCTCCAGCTCATCACTGGTTGTGTCCAGAGGTGGTCTATAAAAGTTAAAAGAGACTGCTATGCTTCTGGGAAATAGGGAAACGTGTCTGTTTGAACAGCATCACCCCCAAATCTCTATAGGCATCAATTTATCTATTTTAGCTTCTTTCTGGTTTTCTTCCTGGCTGGAGATTGCTTCGCAATTGCTTTATTGTCACAGATTGCTTTCCTCGGGCCTTATCTGACACATGTAAGAGGACCTCACTCTGGGTACTCCCCTAGAATGGTTCTGTTGGGTAGATCCCAGCTTCCTGGGCTCTAAACCTATAGGGCTGGGTCCTGGACTCTCACCTTCAAATACAATTATAGTCCAACTCAAAGTGAAATGTAATAAGAGCATTTCACTCCAAAGTACAATGACTAGCATGGTTTTCTCCTCAATAGAGAGTCTGGTTGTCTAGAGACACTCTGCTATTGACAGATATTCCGAAGGCTCCTTTGTGGAAGAACATTTAGAGTGTTCCCAGTGTTTGTGGGCATCTGCCACAAGTTCTTTATTCATCCCGTGAACAGATGCTTGTAAGTACCTGCTGTTTACCTGGCATGGTGCTGGTTGATGAAGCTACATTAGGGAAAGAAAACAGATACTATACCCCCTGGTGATATTTATAATCCGGTTAGGACACAAGCATTAAATTAATCAAAGAGTCTCTAAATAAACAAGACAGAGCTTGTTATGATATAATTAATGGAATAAGGGAGGGCTTCCTTAAAGATGTATTAGGTGAACTAAAATTTGAAAAATGAGGAAGAGTCTTAAGCAAGTGAAGGAAGAGTAGTAAGAAGCCCTTCAGTCAGGGGAAACAGCATATGTAAATGCCTTGTGGGAGGAGGAAGACAATCAAGTAAGAGAAAGTTCAAAGCAAGAGAAAGTTCAAAGCGGGAAGGGAGTTTGTGTGAAATGAACCTGGGAGGTAGGTAGGGAGCCAGACTATACTAAGAGGTATGGTCTGTACTGCTTAGGGAGTTCTAAGCCTTTGAACAAAGGGAAGCCATTGAATAGGTTCAAGCAGAGGAAGAACACGGTGTGATTTGCTAGAACATAGAGGACAGATTGGAAGGGAGGCACTTGCAGCATTTCAGGGGCATCGTGGTGTAGCTGGACAGATTTGAAAGACATGGAAGAGGCAAAATTAGCTTGACCTGATGTTAGATTGGGTACTGGGATTGAAGAGATGGAGGTGTTAGCAGGTTCTGAACAACTGAGATGTGGTGTAGCCAAGAGACACAGGGACACCTGGAGAAGGAATAGGTTTAAGGGGAGTAGATGGTATGGTAATGAGTTGGGTTTTTAATACGCTAAGTCTGAGGTGCTTTGGAGACTATTCCTGTTTGTGGATCATAAATCCAATTGCGAAAGTCTTATCTACCAGAGAATGGCTACAGAAACAGAGCCCCTGATTTCAGTTTTATTCTGGATAGAACTCTAAATACAGCAAAAACAACCTGAAGAGTAAGATGCCAAGTGGATTTGTTACACTTTCTCCTCTTACATGGATTTTGGGTCATTGTTCTTTAATCCCTCAAATATTTTTTTTCCTTTGATTCACATCATTAAAATCACTTTATATTTATCAAAATGTAGCCCCAGGAAGCCAAATGAAGTATGTACATTTAAAGAACAGCTTCTAAAGGACTTAAGGAGAGGTGATACATTTTGGATAAGTCTCCACAGAAGACAGATGTTAACAAAGATTTCTGTGCATTGTTACATTCAATAGTGGAAGTGGGTGATTGAATTATAAAGGTACTTCATCAAAAACACTGATTTCTAAGGCTATTATGTTTTAGGAGGGTGGTTCTGAATAGTGATTTAGAACAAAAACAGCATCTTTGAAGTGTGATATATTAGATGTTTATGTAACTATAACAAAAGGACTATAAATTTCATTATGAACTTGATTTCCCCAAATCCAAGTGATTTGCAAAACTCTTAAATATTTTAGTAATATTTTTAAGGCAACATATAAAACAAAAATCACTTAAGCACATAGGATGGAATTTTATGCAGCTTTTAAAAATCATGTTGATGGTGTAATATTAGGTATAAAAGCAACCCGAAGAACTTGTACACATGGTGTTAATTCGGTGCAACTATAAGTACAGAGAGCACTCAAAAGAAATATAACAAACTATTAGCAATGCTCATATCTACATTGTAAGATGTTGTTTCTTTTTTCAGATGAAAATAACTTCTGAATATGAAGATGTGGCATACACTTATAAAAAATTCAAGTAATTTAGAAAAGGATAATGAAACAAAATTAACTCTGAATTCTACCACCCAGAAGCAACCACTGAAAACATGTTGGAAAACATCTTTCTAGATCAGTGTTGCCTAATACAACTTTCTGTGTTGATGGCATTGTTCTGTATCTGTGCTGTCCAATATGGTAGCCATTAGCCACAAGTGCCTATAGAACACTTGATATGTGTCTATTGCAATTGAGGAAGTTAATTTTTAATCTAATTTAATTTAATCTGATTTAAATTAATTTAAATTTAAATAATCATGTGAGGCCACTGGTTGGCAAGTTGACTGCGTAGTTCTAAACATTTCTCTAAAGGGAACCCTCCTGCACTGTTGATAGGAATGTAAAGTGATACAGTCACTATGGAGAACAGTATGGAGGTTCCTTAAGAAATTAAAAACAGAACTACCATATGACCCAGCAATACCACTACTGGGCATGCACTCTGGGAAAACCATAATTCAAAAAGATACATGTACCACAATGTTCATTACAGTACTATTTACAATAGCCAGGACATGGAAGCAACCTAAATGTCCACTGACAGATGAATGGATAAAGAAGATGTGGCACATATATACAATGGAATATTACTCGGCCATAAAAAGGAACGAAATTGAGTTATTTGTAGTGAGATGGATGGACCTAGAGTCTGTCGTACAGAGTGGAGTAAGAAAGAGAAAAACAAATACCGTATGCTGGGCTCCCCTGGTGGCGCAGTGGTTGGGAGTCCGCCTGCCTATGCAGGGGACACGGGTTTGTGCCCTGGTCCGGGAGGATCCCACATGCTGCGGAGCGGCTGGGCCGTGGGCCATGTCCGCTGAGCCTGCACGTCCGGATCCTGTGCTCCACAGCAGGAGAGGCCACAACAGTGAGAGGCCCGTGTACCACAAAAAAAAAAAATTAAAAAAAAAAATACCATATGCTAATGCATATATATGGACTCTAAAAAAATGGTACTGACGAACCTAGTGGCATGGCAGGAATAAAGACGCAGACATAGAGAACAGATTTGAGGACACAGTGGGGGAAGGGGAAGCTGGGAGAGTGAGAGAGTAGCATTGACATATGTACACTACCAAATGTAAAATGTATGGCTCGTGGTAAGCTGCTGCATAGCACAGGGAGATCAACTCAATACTTTGTGATGACCTAGAGGGATGGGATTGGAAGGGTGGGAAGGAGGCTCAAGAGGGAGGGCATATGGGGATATATGTATGCATACAGCTGATTCACTTTGTTGTACAGCAGAAACTAACACAACATTGTAAAGCAATTATACTCCAATAAAAATGTGAAAAAAATAAATATTTCTCTACTTAGACACATACCCAAGTATCCAAATAATTGTATATAAATGGGACCAAACTACACATATTTATTTTTATCTTGCACTTAATATATTAATGAAATGTTTATATAAATACAGGTATGTATTGCCTTTTTAACTGATCCTGCTGCCTCCCATTATATAGATGTACCACAATTTATTTAATATATCTTTCATCATTGGACAGGTTTTAATTATAAACGATGCTTTAACAAACATCTTTGTCTCTATGTTATCATCTACTTGACTGAAGATCTGTTTGAGATAAATTCCTAGGCAGGGAACTGCAGGGTCAAGGGTATCCATGTTTAACTTGTGATACATATCGCCAGATGCTCTCTAAAGAGTCTTTACTAGTTTACAGCCCCACAAATAGCAGATGAGGTCACAAACATGGGTTATTGGCAATTTTTTCATTTTGGCAGTCTACTGGAAGAAAAATAGTATCTTTTTACTGTTTTTATTTGTTTTAAAAATTACTTGTGAGGGTATCTCTTTATTTATTGGCTATTCACATGTCTTTTATAGTATGAACTGTTTGTTCAGGCTGTTACCCCTCTATTCTGGTAGGCTATTTCTGTGTTTCTTATTAATTTATAAGAAGCTTTTGCTTTTATTGACCCTTTGCCTGGCATATATGTTGTAATATTTTTTCTAAATCATTTGTCTTAAATTCTTGTCATGATGTATTTTCCCCCTACAGAAATTTAAAACAATTTTATATTCAAACCTATCAGTCTTTTAAATTATTTTCTGACTTACTGTCATGTGTGAAAGACTTTCCTTATCTTGACATTACAGAAATATTCAATTTACAAGCATTTATTTCTTCAATATCCTTTATGTAATTTGCAAATGTTTACAAGGACCATGCACTTTTAATACATTATTGTAGTATCAAGAAAAATATAATGAGGAAAATGCTTTTTAAAACAACTAAGAATCAAGCTTTCTTTTAAATGGGAACTTATGCTACTCGTTTCTTTTCATTCTATAGATGAGCATTTACTAATGCTAGACTTTGTTAAGAGAATCTTATGATATTGACTGAAGGTTACATACTAGCACAGAAGGGAGCCAGCACTAGCCTATGTTCTGAATTTCCCCTTGTGAGGTTATTACAATACCCATAGGGATGCTTAATGAGTACAGCTAATGTCCCTGAAGTCAGTACCCAAATGTTGCTATTGTTGAACTTAACACTCTTAGAAGACCTTGAAAGGGCTCCACAATGATCATGCTCTAACACCTGAGTACTTGAAGAAAAGTGTACATACATGTAGGCACATATATAGCTTTTAAGGAGAGCTATGGGGTTTAGTGGGTCCATGATAACCCAATGCACCCAGGGAACACAGGGCATGTAATGCTTCTGTGTAAGCAGAGGGTAATGGGCCTCCTATTGCTCTAGAATTCCACTTGGTCATGGTAGAGGAGAGGGCTGCAGGGTGCAGGAAAACAAGGCTATGAGAAGATGGGACCTGAAATGTATAGGGCATTGGGTTGAGGAGACACAACTATCTCACATTTATATACCACCCTTTCCCTACTTTGTCCCTCCAGTGAACAACAAAGATGAGGCCTTAAGGTCAGCCTTCTTCAAAATTGCTTTTTGGATCTTTATATCACAGAATCCCAGGAAAACTGTGAATGTTTACTTAGGTGACATTTAGTACAAGAATTGATTCACCTATGTACAACTGAATATTGAGAGCTTTACAAATACTGTAAAAATACTTCTTTTTTCAGGTGTTCTTTCATTTGTACTCCCCCCTCCACCCCGCTTTAATTCAACAAACTTTATGCTTGTATTTCCATTCTCTATACTAGGGGTATGTTTATTACCGAGGTATAACCTTTGCCCTTAAGGTTCTAATGATCTGGTAGAGGAGAAATGTACATAGATCCTTAGTGTGTAATGGGGTAAATGCTTCTGGAGCATTGAAGAAGGCCACCTAATTGTGTTTAAGGAAGTTAAAACCAGCTACAAAGCTGGTAGAAAAGTTTTCTTAAGACTGTATCTCTTAAGAGTTTGCAGACACATGAATAGTGTAAAGGAAATGTTCTGAAAATACCAGTAGAAATACTAGGAAAAGTGATCAAAGAGTCAGTATTTCCTGCACACTCAGACAATAAAACTCCATAAACTGTATTTGGCCAATAAAATTTCTTCTAGTTCATGTTATTAGCCCTCCTGGTAATCCTAGTCCTCATGAAAAAGTTGTTTTTACAGCTTCTACAAATGAAAAACATATGGAAATCATGTTTTCAGGGATTGAGTAACCCATAATTTAAGTTATTATTAAAATAAAGTCTTAGTACAGGCTTCTAACATTTTCAGATAATCAGACAGCAGGTAACTTGATGTGAATGAACTGAGTACAGTGGAAATCTCTCTTGGTAATCCCTTTGTTAAAGGTAGTGATGTAGTTTTTAATTTTAGCCTTATATAAGGACTTTTAACATTAAGGCTTAACCTTATCAAAGCCAAAGTATTCCTCTGTATTTCATAACTAATAACTCAAGAAGATGGGGCCTGATGAGGTCTATCTTGCATACAAGCTTTCCTAACCTTAAAAACACAAGGGCTTTTACTTTAAAATGAAATTTGCATTCACACAGAACTTGGCACATATTTGTATATGTATATATACTCCTCTATTCCATCCTAACCCTCTGTCAATTGAAATTAAATAAAAGTTAAAATTTAAGTATAAATTCCCTCAGTAATATGGAAACTAGATTAATTTTTCTAGGAAGCCTGAAAAAATTATGGCACATTTCTTAGATGCTTACAGTTTAGCATTCATTTAAGGTTTTTATTTTAGTTGTCAAATTTCTTAATTAAAATACACTAATTTAAAATGAAACTTCTTATCATTATCATAATGAAACTGGACCTAAACCTTACACTATATAAAAAATATTAACTCAAAATAAATCAGAGACCTAAATGTAAAAGGTAAAGCTACAAAGATCTTAGAAGAAAACAGGTGTAAATCTGTGTGACCTTGGGTTCAGCAGTGGTTTCTTAGACACTGAGAGCACAAGCAACAAAAGAAAAAAAGGGATAAATTGGATTTCATCAGAACAGAAAACTTTGTGCTTCAAAGGACACTATAAAAAAAGTAATAAAAAAACAACTGATAGAATGAGAGATAATATTTGTAAAGTCTATCTGATAAGGGACTTAATAGATACACTACCAGTGGCCATGGAAAATGGTGCAGCCAATTTGGAAAACAGCTTTGCAGTTCCTCAAGGTGTTAAACATAGCATGACCATGTGACCCAGCAATTCCACTCCTAAATACCTAGTCAAGTGAAATGAAAACATGTCCAAACAAAATCTTGTATGTGGAAGTTCATAGTAGCATCATTCAAAACAGCCAAGAAGTAGAAACAAGCCAAATGTCCATGAACTGGTGAAGGTAGGAACAAAACGTGGTCTACCTCTACAGTGGAATAGTACACAGCAATTAACAGCAACAAAGTACTGTTACATTCCACAACATGGAAGAATCTTAAAAATATTATGTTAAGTTAAAGAATCCAATCATGAAAGACCACATGTTGTATGATTCCATTTACATTAAATCTCTAGAATAGTCAAACCGATAGTGACAGAAAGTAGATTAATGGTTACCAGGGTCTGGGTGGAGGTAGGCAAGGGAGTGATTGTTAATGAATAGAGGACTTCCTTTTAGAGTGATGAAAATATTCTAATATTGTATAGTCGTGATGACTGTACAACTCTGAATATACTAAAAGCCACTGAACTGTACACTCTGGAGAGGTTAACTAATTGGGGTGTGAATACAAATATTCATTCATGCACCTCCTGAAGCATCTGTGTACCACCACCTCCCCCCACCATGCTGTGAAAAATTTGCTCTATGTCTCAGACAGAAGACATGGGTGAATCATGGAATTCAGTGTTTTTGGAGAAAGTTTCAAAATATTTTTATTCTTGGTAGGTGATGGGGTTTTCTTGGCCTAATGATAGGTAGTGAATTGAAGGGGAAGGAGATGCTTAGAACAGCAGTGGCTGACTAGGTAGATGGCTTGGAGTCAGCGATTATAACATGCACAGCTTTTGAAGGATACAGGTAGCCTGGCCCAGTGACTTAACTCCCTTTGGCTGAACCTCACCTTGCCCACTACTTCCAAATGCTGGGGAATTTCTAAACTTGTAATCTCCTCATTCTTATGCTCTAAGCCACAAATATAAATGCTTGAACTAGGCCTAGCTTCTTTGGGAAATGTATAGTTACAGCATACGTCTATCTAAAATCAGGAATCTAATCCCCAGTAACCAACACTTTTTGTTCTACTGACCTGCCTGCCATGTAAACGAGTAAAAGAATGCAAAAAAGTTGGAGGAAAAGAACACTTTCCAATCAATAAAGTTTTTCTTATTGGGCAGGGAATCAGAGAAAGGTATTTAATTTTGCCTGAGCTTAAAGTTCCAGAAACTCTGGGGCCCGTTTTTTAACGTACACTTAAAAGACTAGGGTGTCTGTATTTTTATGTCTCAAACATTTTAGGAGCTAATATTACTGAATTACACAGCCCATCACTGTTGTACAATTAATTGACAATTGTTGCAGTCTTCCAATTATGATAAAGTGAAAATTGAATTCATTCAAATATTAGGATCTGTAAATAAAATAAAGGTTTGTTTGGAACCTGACTAATTACCTCTAATTTTTTATTTTTTATCCCCATTCACTTATTTATTCAGAAAAGATTTGCGTTTCTACATTGTGTGTGTCTCTGTGCCAAACAACTCATATGAAATCCATTTATGAGACGTCTTATGAACAGCATTAGTGTCTTATGCAAGAAACCACTCTATAAATCTAAGTATCATTTTCTAAACATCAGGGACTATTTCATTTGGATATTTAACAAATGTCACATGGTAATGTAAAGCTATCTAATTTAGATGGGCATGATAAAATGCTTTTTGGGCTGAAACAAGTTTGCCCTGTGGGCATACCCTTTTCTTTTAAGCCAGAGATGATTACCAGCTCATTATGAGGTCCACTTACTACCTTGAACAAAGCTAGCAATTTTGTTTATCAACCTCACGGTAGAGCTCCAAATCTTTACAAAATCCCCAGTCTTATTCTCAAATAAATGTTTAATTTGCACAGGCTGTTAGGTCCTAAAGTATGTGAAAATGGAACCTTCTGAGTTGGGCATATTATTTAAGCTTTGTGCTTTCTATTTTAAACAAATATTCATGGATTTTTTTTAAGGGATAACACACATGTATTAAAGAGTACAGAGTGCATTAATTTTAAGTGTACGGCTTAATGTACATATTTGGTAGTTATTTTTATATCTTAACTTTTAAATATTCTCATTCTTCAATCTCTTAAATTCACCTGTTTTATCATCCTGACTGCATTCATTCATTCACACATTCCCTCGATGCATATTTATTGAAGGCAAACACCTGCCAGAGATACATAAACAACACATTATCATGTTTATAGTGTAGGAGAGCAATAAACAAACAGCTACAATGAACAAGAAAATTTCAAACAGTGGTTAGTCTATGAAGAAAATAAAATGAGAGAAGGTAGAATCGTGAGTGGATTGGGGGTAGGGGGATACCTTTAGATAGAGTGGCAAGGGAGGTACCCATAGAACAAAACCCAGATGGCAGAAGTATGAGGCACACAAAAGTCTGGAGAAGAATGTTCCAGGCGGTGCTAATGCTCTGAGGTGGGAATGCTTTGGCTTGTTCAAGGAACATAAAAACCAGAGAGGCTGGAACACAGCAAGAGAAGGGGACAGTGATCTGTGGTGAGGTGGATGGGGGCTGAATGCTGGACCAAGTCATCTGGGCTCTTGTAGGGATGGAGTCTGGATTTGTATTTGAAACACAGGAAAGCTGTTAGGTTTAATGCAGGGAAGTGACATGATTTGATTTATATTTTTGGAAGTTCACACTGCTGTGTGCAAACTGGAAACAGAGAGGCCAGTTAGGAAGCTATTTCAAAGTCTATTTCATGGTGGCTGGATTAACGTGGAATCAATGGGGATGGAAATGGATGCATTCTAGATGTGATCTAGATACGAGGCAACTGGCCTTACTGAGGGACGGGATGTGGGGATGGTGGTAGGTGGTACTGAGGAAAGGAGGGAATTAAGGGGGGCTCCCAGGGAGTCTTCTGATAGAGATGAAGGTGTTGTCATTTACTGAGCCTGAAAGTACTAAGAAAGAGATGAATTTAGGAGAGGGGACCAACATCTACTGCCTACACTGTTAGAACAACTTCCTTACTGGTGTCTACTTTCGGGCATGTTCCTAATAATTCATTCTAGACAAAAATCTTACCAAAGCTGATCCAAAAGAAGAGTAAGTTTTTAAGAGACTCCAAATCAAAGAAAACCCTGAAATGGTTTTCAAAGTCTTGTCTTAAAGAAAGGTTCAGGGCTCATAAGAGTTTGAGAGGAATTCTTTCAATTGTAATGTAAATGAAATGCAAATGTAATGTAAAATAAATTTTACATTTATAATATAGAAAAAAAGTGAAATTATCAAGTCCCTATTCAAAGCCTGACAAAGTTAACATAAACACAAGAAACACAGATCACTCACTTCTGAATACACATGTAAATGTCCTAGAAAGAATAGTAGCATGTTGAGCTGGAGAGGGCAATAATAATTAAATATTACATATCATGGCAATAGTGGTAATCTAATGCTGATCAAGTGTTTATTCTGTGTCAGACACCTTTAAAATTCCTCCCTTATATTAGCCTTTTGAGGGAGGTGCTGTGTCTTCATTTTGTCAGAGGAAGAAACTAAGGCACGTTTGTTCTATTTTACACACCTAGTCTGATAAGCTTTTTTCCAAATCTGTGATGAAAGCATTGTATCGTTCAATAAATGGCAATTAAATTTGTTTTAATTATTTGGAAAAATTAATTTAGATCTTTTTACCATCTCACCGATCATAATGATGTTCAAATAAAGTGTTAAATGTAAACAACAAAACCATGATGAAGAAAGTACAGGTATCTCATATAATATTGGGATAGGAAGACAATATCATGAAAGAAAATGTTGACCATAAAACAGGCATTAAAACCAAAATTAAAAAGAATATGACAAACTGGGAAAAATATTTGACAGATAAATAGAAAGGCTGACATTTTTAGTGTAAAAAGAGATCTTACGTATCAATATAATGGAAAAATAATCAGCAAAATCACAAAAACACATATATAAAGACGCTAGTCATAGTGATGCAATTATTATATTCATTTGTGGGGAATTAATCAATTAATCAAGTAAATTAAGTCCTTAGGTTGGAATATTATGCAGCCTTTAAAATTGTATTAATATTGTGGAAGAGCATTTCTTGTCAAGGGGAATATGATATGCTAAGGAGAAAATAGGTTTCAAACTGGAATATGCTGTGTTATTGACTGTAATCTGTGCATGCATGTGTGCTGTGTGCTCACACATACGCACTTTCATGAGATACAGCAGATGTTATTTCTCAGTTGTGAAGATTCAGGGAAATTGTTTTTTTTAATATTTTTCATATTTTCTAATACTCTATAATGCATTATATCTATAAATATAAGAGATAGATAGATAGTTGGGAGGTGAGGTTATAGGGTTATATAATAAACTAAAATGTTATTTTAAGCCTTGATTTTTGTTTTTCACATTAAGTAAATCTTCATAGAATTTTTTTTTTATTTACTGAAAAAAATTCCTTAATGAAACACATATATGTTCAGTAGCTAACAAATCCTTTACCCACAAAAGACAATACCCCAAGAATTTTGTGATGCACAACTGCAGGGGACACTCTCAGAGCATATTATAAAAGATAATATTCTATACTAGATTCCATAAAGAGGATAAACAAGGTCCTACTGTATAGCACAGGGAACTATATTCAGTATCCTATCATAAATCATAATGGAAAAGAATATAAAAAATGTACAGTCCATAAGGAATAAAACTCTACTCACAGAATAAATGAGTCATAGGGTGGAGGCCCTATAAGACATTTCCTAAATTTAATTTTAAAAGCCTCGTTTTTATTCTTTCTGCCTCTTTTCTAATCCTCATGCTAACAATGATAGGCAAGAAAAAAATTTCCCTTGTTCTGTTTATAGTTGAAACTATGGTTTGACTCATGAAGAAATTCTAACAAGAAACCTTCCATGGCCAGCACTCAAATCACAGTTTTATGGATACTCTATGTTCCATGCACACATAGTAAAATTTAGTAATTGTGCAATTAAAATATCTCATATGTGTCTAGGAAAAAATATTAAAATTAGGATGTACCCCAAATCACATGATTATAGGTTAGAGAATTTTTTAATCTGTAGGTTTATTGTCTAGACTGGCATGCCTGAAGCAGTTGCATTTCAAAATGCTTTCATTTATATTACATCTTTTAAAACATTGTGGTAAGATTCACATGACATAAAACCATTTTTAAGGTGAAGAATCTAGTGATATTTAGTACATTCACAGTGTTATACAACTACCACCTCTATCTAGTTCCAAAACATTTTCAACAACCCAGAATAAAACCTGGTGCTCTAAGTAGTTGAAATTGGTCACTTTTACTTGTCCAACATAAATGATCATAAAAATGAAAGCTGCTAATTCTAAATGGTGGAATTATTGGTTAGTATCAAGTTGAAACAAGTATCTACAGGGACTTCTCTGGTGGTCCAGTGGTTAAGACTCCATGTTCCCAACACAGGGGGCATGGGTTTGATCCCTGGTCAGGGAACTAGATCCTGCATGCTGCAACTAAGACCTAGCACCTAAGTAAATAAATAAATGTTTAAAAAAAAAAAAGAAAGAAAGAAGTGTCTACAAAAGTGGTTCTCAAACTTTGGTGTGCATCAGAATCACTTATAGGGCTTGTTAATACATATTGCTGAACCTCATCCCAGAAGTGTTGATTCAGTAGGTCGGGACCTGAGAATTTGAATTTCTAAAAAGTTCTTAGAGGATGCTGGTCTAGGGACCACACCACTGTGATAACCACTGATCTATGAATTCAGAAACAGCTGAATTGACAAGCTCTGACTCTTGTTTAAGTGTTTAAGACTCCCTCCTCTGTAGAGAGAGCAAATGGCCCATTTGGAGACAGCTGGTGATGCTAAAACCCACTAGGGAGGATTACCGCAAAGGTTGTTTGAGCTGCATCTTGGAGTCCCACTTCAGGAAAAGTGCAAATGTTAAGCTCATTTTGGATCAGAGCCACTTTCAAAACCTTAAACATTGGGCTTAGTCATAGATATAGAGGGATGTATACAAAAAAAGGGCACTTGATTCTTGAAATGTATTTTTAGTGACAGATTCCTTTCATAATGAGTTAAGGTCAATGAGCAAAAATAATAATAATAAACAGACAAATAAATAAAAGCATCTGGAGCATTTCATGTTTTTAAATAACAGGTGAAAATCAAAATTTATTTTTTGCTAGAGCATTTATCCTGTTTATCATAGACAATAAATCTTCTTTCATTCTCCATAGTTTCAGAATTCTTAATATAGTTCAAATGATCCTAGTACACAAACAATGCAGTGCTTTAACAGTGAGTTTTATATATCTGGGGCTTTTTGAAACCAAGGTGTGCTGAGGACAAAAAACAAAACAAAACAGAAGTACTGGATGCTGGACCTCTAACAGGAGCTTTAACTGCCTTTGGACCCTGGTTCTCCAACAGGCAAGCCTTTAGAAAAATTCTACTGTTTGGGAAAAGCAGAAAAACTTCTCAACAGATATACCAGCTTTTAAATGTGTATTCAGTTCCTCTCACTTTCAGAAGCCATAGAAATTAAACTCATTTTTTTTTAAAAAAAAAAAGAAAGGCCTACATATTTGACAAGACTGTAATTAATGTAGCTTAACTTGCAGCACACAGGTTTTCTACATCATCAAGAACAATAGATCAAGAAGAGAACAATTAAGCATATTTCTAGCACTTCTTTAAAGACTCCCTCTGCTTGCCCTTTCAATGATGGAAGCTTTTCTGTTAATGTTATTTGACCTGGATGCATTCCTCTATTAGAGTTCTGAAGAATTTGATTGGGTTTCAGCTAGAATCCATGACCTGTGGTTAATTGTCGTGTATTACACATTTTGTGGATAAAATACCTTTGGACAGAGATAGATAACTCTATTCATTTTAATTCACCATTGACATTCAGTAATTCAATTTTCAGAAGTGATGATATTCCTGGCATTTCAGTTAAGTCCGTTTTAATTAATATCTCTACACCTCTTTAAATACCATTTTGTATTTTATATGCCTTCTCTAAATTAAGGCTGTTTAAGGTCTGTTATAAGAGCTCCTCTTCTGGGATTTGCAAGAGTCAACCTTGCCTTTATTTGATTAAAAATAAAAGCCCACAAAAGGTGTCAAGCACTCTCCTATATATAGAACCTCCTTATGGATATTAGAAAACTGTTCTTTGTCTCTTATGATCAGCTTTCAAACTAGTCTCATCAGAGAAGTTTAATTCTTAGCTGATCTGAAGCTACAAAAGGTGATGCCCCATGTGAAAATGTGTTTAAAATGTGTTTTTAAGAATGTGACATTAGAAGAACTTCAGGTCTCCTTAACCCTGGAACTCATACAGTCCTAGGAGATAAAATGGTGGTAGTGGCGGAGGTAGTGGTGCTAGGAAGAGGGAGGGAGGATGGGAGGGATAAACAGAACTGTGAAAGTAACAAGCCTTCCAGAACAAGCCTTGTCTCAAAGCAAGGGGAGAGCACACCAGTTAACATTAGGAGGTTTGGATGATTTTTTCCTTTCAAACATGGCACGCCATCAACGTCTAAAAGTTTTCCAATGAGTATGAACCCCTCCACTTTACTCCAGTACAAAGAAAACTAGCTCAGAGGCATCTAGTTTAGAAATGAACACCTGAGTGTGTCTAGCTTTGCCCTGTACGAGCTCTGTAAGTGGGGTAAGCTCTTCCACTTCTCCATTTCCTCATCTATACAAGGGGTCAGAGGGCACTTGCCTAAGAGGCTTATTGCTTTGCCTACTGATTAGTACATAGGTAAAAAGGAAGTGCTCATTAAATGTGAGTTTTTAGCGTTGCTTTTGATAAGACTCCCTCCTTGACCTAACTCCACTCAGCCTCCTCAAGCCCTGTGGGCCTCGACCTTGGCCTCCTCTTATAGGGTCTGCATCGCCCAGTTGTAGCAAAGATGGTGCTAAGTCAGTCTGGAGAGCACTCCCCACCCTTCACGTCTGGCCACCTCAATATACGATCAAATTCCTCATCCATACCCTTGGTATCTGACCATCCTGGCCTGCCTTCAGCAAGAACCTCTGAAATCAGTTTAGACAACACTCACCCTTACCGCTGATGTTGCCTTTTAGGAATTTTCCATCCACTGCCCCAACCTTGCTCCTTGTCTATAAATCCCCACCTGCCCTGCTGTATTCAGAATTGAGCCCAGTCCTATAACCATGGTCTCCTCTCCCCTATTGCAATGGTTCCTGAACAAAATCTGCTTCTACCACTTTAATTTTTGCCTGGCTCTGGTTTTCTTTAACATTGCTGTTATTACCAGTATTATTTTAAAATCTGTGGTTTATATACATTTCACATTGGGAATCACAACTCTGGGAAGTGAATTAAAAACGAGGTCAGTTTTATTTTTTCTCTTGTTTGGTACATTTAAGTTAGTTTTAGTCTCATTAAAAGTCTTCTTTTTCTCCTTGTATTTTTGCAGGGTTATTAATTGCCTTAAAAATCTGTATAAAATATAAAAATCTTGTACCTAGGAGTATGTCCTCTTGAATGAAAATTCACAGGCACATCCTAAAAAAAGTACCAAGGTAGGGGCTTCCCTGATGGCGCAGTGGTTGAGAGTCCGCCTGCCTATGCAGGGGATACGGGTTCATGCCCCAGTCCAGGAAGATCTCACATGCCGCGGAGCAGCTGGGCCCGTGAGCCATGGCCGCTGAGCCTGCGCATCCGGAGCCTGTGCTCAGCGGCGGGAGAGGCCACAGCAGTGAGAGGCCCGCATACCGCAAAAAAAAAAAAAAAAAAAAAAGGATCAAGGTGCTAGAATATGGAATATAAAATGTAAGACCCACTTCAAAACAAATCAGAGATTAAGATAATATGTTATTCCTTTAAGAAATGTCTTTTTAAGAACCCAGTTTGGGTGAAGAACTGTTAGAATTCTAAGAATGAAACAGACATGGATTTAATGTATAATGGGTAAAAGATGTAGTTGATTAAATGTTTTATTTCTAGAAAAGGTAATTTATCTGTTGTTCTAGTTATAAAATTCATTTAAAGCACTGAGCTCTTAGTGATCCCATTGTCTAAAAAGTGCCATTTTTTTTTGCTTCCTCAAGGACATACTAGGGGATTCTTGTAAATCAATGTATGAGAAAGATGCAACAATGAATAGAGAGTAACAGTGCTCTCAGAAAACTTAACTTAGTTCACAGGCACTGGGTCACAACTCAGAGTGTGGTTTGCGGACCAGCAGCATCACATGCCCTGGGATCCAGGTAGGGATACAGGATCTCAGGCTCACCCCTGACCTACTCAGTCAGGATCTGCATTTTAATAGGATCCCTGGGTGACTTGTTTGCACGTGAACTTCTGAGAAGCCCTGACCTGAGGAAATACAGTTGACCCTTGAACAATGTGGGGGTCAGGGGCGCCCACCATCCACGCAGTTGAAAATCCACCTATATAGTCTGCCTTCCCTATATGCAATTCTTCCCTATCCAAGGTGCTGCATCCACAGATTCAACCAACTTCAGATCCTGTACGACTGTAGTATTTACTATTGAAAAAAATCCTCGCAATTCAAATGCGCCATTGTTTAAGGGCCCACTGTCTTGTCATGTGGTGGTCTATCCCTGGAACACCACTAGCTAATGCATATTTTCAGGAAGTGAACAAGTTGCTCAAGAAAGATTTATTAGCAGTCAGTTTTGGAAAACTAAGGGGAGGGTATAAGCTGATGTTCTGAAATAACAGTCTGGTCTTGAATGTCACCCCGTGGAGGCAGTGTCACTGAGGGTCATACTCCCTTCACTCACAATAACAGAACCTTCCCCAAAGTGTCACAAGGCCATGTAAAGTCCATCAAAATGTCTGGTATATAAAATAATGTGGTAAATTTCAAGCTATTATAATTAATTTTGCAAAATACTAGTACTGTTAATGATAAAGATACCCCCTCCCAAGAAAAACCTCCCAAAATACCAAGAACAGTAAGGGTATTTTAGGTGAAAGCAATGTCAGATGGTCACTGGGATCATACTAAAGACTTCAAGAATGTTCAGCTTGTGTGAAGTGGGCAAGAATCTAACTGGGAGTAGAAGAGTCCATGGCAGAAACTGGCAAGCATCACAATGGGGATGGTGGAGGCAGAAGGTGGGAGGGGCCTGGGCATTTGGCTTACTTGGCAAAGGAAAGTATCTGGGCTTGGGATCCAATATATTAGGACCTAGGCTCAACCTTGGCTGCATGTCAGAACCATCCAGAAGCTTTAAAAAATAAGATGCCTGGATCCCACACTCAGAGGCTCTGATTGGTTGGCCTGCGTGCAGTCTGGGCTTTGGAAGTTTTACAAGCTGCCCAGGTGGCTCTAATGTGTAGTCAAGGTGAGACTGGGCATGGTGGTACCTTCCCTGTGGCATTGCTGTCACCTTTAAATGAGATAATATATGTCTAGCACTTGGCACAGAGTCTTGGCCCTTAGTTAGTAACGGTTCAATAAAAGGTAGTGGTTATTGTTACCATAATGTTTTGGGTGACTAGAAGTTGCATATAATGAAATGTGTTTTAGTCACCCACCAAAATATGTGAAGAGCTGTGCATAATACTGATACCTGCCTCTGAAGTGCGTACAACGTGAGGTGAAGACAGGCAAGAAAAGTGTGTAACAGCAAATGCTTCTCAAGTGGGAATTCCCACATGGCTCTACGGTGTAGAGCACATCTACTGCAAGTGCTCAGAAGATAATGTCTCATTATCACTGACACCACCCGCCCCATACACACAGGTGGACACTACTTGAGGGAGCACTGAATCTGAATTGTGCTTTCAAAAAAAAAAGTCTGTCTTCCTTTATCTTGCCTTCTACATTATTATCTTGTCAAAATGATTGAAATGAAAAATACAGCTCTTTGATTTTCTCTGCTCTCTAGGGTTGCAGGGTAGACACACCTTTTTTCTTTCAGTTGGTTTCTTTTATGTTTATTATTTACTTTTTTTCCTGGTGATCAGAATATATGTAATACACTAGAGTGGTAGGCAGAGTAATGGCTCCCCAAAGGTCTCTATCTCTTAATTGCTGGAACCTGTGTATGTGCTAGCATACAAGGCAAAGGGATGTTAAAGTCAGATGGAATTAAGGATGCTAATTAGCTGATCTAGGGTGATTATCCTGAATTATCCCAGTGAGCTCGAGGTACAGTTGACCCTTGAACAACATGGGGGTTAGGGGCAGTGACCCTCAGAGCAGTTGAAAATTTGTACAGAACTTGACAGTCAGCCCTCAGTATCTAAGGTTCCACATCCACTGATTCGACCAACTGCAGATCCTTTGTATATAATCTGCATATAAGTGGGCCTGCACCGTTCAAACTTATGTTGTTCAAGGCTTCACTGTACCACAAGGGTCATTCAAATTGAAAGAGGGACTCAGAAAAGAGAACCAGAGAGAAGTCTGGGTGAGAAGGACTCAGTCCAATGTTGCTGGCTTTGAAGATGGAGGAACGGGGTCACAGTCCAAGGAATGCAGGTGGTCTGTAGAAACTGGAAAAGGCAAAGAAATAGATTTTCCCTAGGGCCTCCAGGAAGAAACACACCCTGCTGGCACTTTGATCTTAGCCCAGTAGGACCTGTGTCAGACCTTCAGAACTGTAAGATAATCAATTTGTGTTATTGAAGGTACTAAATTTGTGGGGGAAAAAAAAAAGACTATCAATTTTACCTACTACTGGACTATATTTAGTTATATAAACAATTAAATTCCTACAAAAGGAGCTAAAAATAATTCAACTGATGTTTCTTCTGTATTTTACATTTATACAGTAAGTTGAACATAAAGAAGACAATTCAGATGACATTATTTCAGAGTTTGTGATAGGCATATTGGGCTGGCTTTTTTCTTGGTACTCTCTGGACAAATGAAATCTTCAAGGAATCATCAGCTCAATCGTCTTCAGGCTCCTTCTAGGTCCTTCTAAAACTCCCTGTTCAGGCTTCCTTTGCTCTATTTCTATCATTTTATTGATACCATTAGTTTAAGTGGGGCCATCTCCCCACAAGATGAACTTCTCAGAGGCAGGGGCCGTCTTATTCTCCTCCTTCCACCAGAGTATAAATTCCAGAAAGGCAAGATTTCGGTCTGTTTTGGTCACTCATGTAACTCAAGCACCTAGGACTGGGCAAATCAAGGAACAGTTTTCAAAACATGTTCATGCCTTAACCCATTCTTTCTGCCCTAAGAAGTTGAAGGAGGGAGCACGGCTAAGCCCAGAGGCAAAAGTGGTGATGGAAGTTAACCTGGTCCAGCTCAGTATCCTTAGAGCCTGCCCTGGGCACTCTAGATACCCAGGGGTTTCTCCCTTGCTGACCTATCATGAAGCCTGACATCACTCACAAGACATTTACCAAATTTGGGTTGTTTTGATAGACATTTGTATCAGGGTGTTTGTGCTGGGGGGCAGGAGGTGGGGACAAGTGTCTTTCCCCCATATAGATACTCCACTTTCCTGATTAAAAAGGGGATTATAAACATCAAAAGCACAACAGTGTAGAAAACATGAAATTGCATGAAATAAACTGAATTAGTTTGCTAGATCTGCCATAACTAAATGCCACACTTGGTGATTTAAACAACAGAAATTTATTTTCCCACAGTTCTGGAGACTGGAAGAAGGCATAAGCAGGTTTGATTTCTCCTGAGACTTCTCTCCTTGGCTTGCAGATGGCAGCCTTCTCACTGTGTCTTCCCATGGCCTTTTGTTGTGGGTGTGCATCCCTGATCTTTCTTCTTCTTCTTCTTATAAGGACACCAGTCACGTTGGATTAAGGCACCCCCCCCTTATGACCTCATTTAACCTTGATTACCTCTTCAAGGGTGCTCTCAAAATACAGCCACATAGGGGGTTAAAGCTTCAATGTATGAATTTCTGGGGACAAAGTTCAGTCGGTAACATCTACTATGTAAATAATACAACATGAGTTCTGGTTCCACACAGAATTTAGAAAATAATCAAGTTAGAAACAAAACCCAAGGCAATATATAAGCATCTGGTGGAGAGACAGACCACTACTATGGTGACTATTCCACCATTCCCCAAAATAATTTTGATAAATATCTCCTTTATCTCCCCACCTCCCCTGGAGGCCACTTCAGACCAGACACCATGCCAGAGCTAAGTTTTAAATATATTTGAACTTTTCTACAATTCCAAGTGCAGAGCCTCACATGAAGTAATACATACTCAATAAGCATTTATTGAATCATATCTTACATAAGTCTCAACTATTTTTTTATAGTAATTGATAGTTATGGCTATTCACCCCAACACCAAAGGGACAAGCAAACTTGGCTTCAATTTTTTTGGAAATTTTTATTTTGGTGGGGATTGAAGTGATCATGTAAAATCTTACAATTTCAAAAGCTCAAGTGGCTTGAGAAGTCACATGATTCAACATTTCTATTTTATAGTCATGGACTTGAACACTCAGAAATGTTTAATAATTAATCCATAGACACCCAGCTAGGGAAAACTAGAACCCAGGACCTCTGACTTCATGTATTACTTGTCTCTTGGGTTTTAATTATTATGTTACATATACAAATTTCAGTATGAGCAATTCTGTATTAAAACTCCACTAATTTGAAAAATTTATAATCTCAGGTAAGAGTGTTATAAGCTGGGACACAATGGTGACAAATGTACAATTATATTATTTCTTCCCCATGCAAGCTTGCAGGATGAATGCAAGTACTCTCAAAATTAGAAAGAAAAATTAGAAAATAGTAAAACAAAAGACTCCTAATGTCTTCAAAAAGGAATGTCTCTGCTCACATGCTTGTTTTTCTGTTTTTTCCTTAACTCCTTGAAATGTCATGGAGACTTCTTTTGAATGGGCTTGAATACATTCTTGTTGGACTTCCCCCTTGCTTGGACCATAATGATATTATTATATAAGAAAGTAAAGAGGCAAACTGCCAGACCTCCTCTTGAGAGGGTCCCTAGACTACATTAAGAGCAGTGCTGTGCATTATCAGATAATTGTTTTAATTCTTACTAATTAATAATAACCCAACTCATTTAGTATAAGCCCTGGGAGAATTCTCTATTGGTACTGCTCAGAGCTAAGTAGATCCTTCATGATCCCCCTCTTGGAGTTCCCAACAGTTTTTTATATTTGATAGCTCTGGCATTAGTCCTCCAAAATAGCAAAGAAAGCAGATCATTTTTTGCTCTTAAAATTTTGGCACAATTTTACCAACTATATAATGCTTCTTGTAAGTTAAAATACTTTCATCTACTAAAAGATATTTTTAGGCCTGCAAATTTAATAAAAATATCATCATTATATAACCTACAGCAAAAGTTCATCCTCTACACTTTTACAAACTCCTAAACTAAAACATACCATGTGATGCTGGAGATCTATGTCTCAGAGATTCCACACTGGGTTTATATGTGTCCCAGTTTTTGTAGCTAAGACTTTTGAGTTAATATAATGGTTCTGGATTTTGAAATTAAAATTTGTGGGCTTTGTTTGCTTAAAAGGTATAGAGGGGTTGAGGGTAGTGCTGCATGTACAGACTATGGTGTACTTCTACGGGAAACAAATTGCTCTTAATCTAATTCTCATCAAAACAAATTTTGCAAAAAATGTGCAAAGGAGACCTGTTAACTCTGCAAATTTAAAATTCAAGCTTTTCCTATTTGAGAGTGACCACTAGGGTCTATGGCCCATTGGGATTTGTCATTGTGAGTATCAGACTATACAAGGCCATAAGGAAGTGAGGAAATTAGCAAGTCTGGCCTAGCCACTGGCCCACTATCTGCTTTTAAATGCAAATTTGTTTTTCTCTACACCACATCATGTTGATAATAAATCTGCCATCATCACATTTAGTTGTTTAACATGTTTCTTTGTGAAAAATGTGCCTGGAACAAAAGCCAAAGGGTGGAGTTGGTGAAGTGATCCAGAAAGATGATTCTTCAGACACATCCTCTGTGATATGAAGGGCATGTCAACTCTGTAGGTCATATTGCTTTTCCAAAAGTCAGACAATGGAAACAATTTAATAAAAATGTCTTTGACCCAGTTTAACTGATGTGATTAATCAATGAGGCGTGCTTATTCACTCAGGTCTGCATGCATTCAGCCGGCGTTAATTGAATGGTGCTGAGCTGGGTGCTGGAGTGGATTGGAATACAATATTGAATAAGACATGGTTCCTCTTCTCAAGGCATTTTTACAACTTGGCAGGAAATATAAAATGTGAAAACCATGAGGAGGTATTAACCAACTGTCAAATTTGTATAGAGAGGAAGCAATAAGCTTCATTAGAGAAGAGCTGGAAATTTGGAGATAGTATCCAAATTTGAATTTAAAGAATGAAGAATATTTGAACATTGGGAGCTGTCAAGGAGCAGCGGCCACCTCAAGTTTGGGAAATACTGGAAGTAATGCTAAAAAAAAGCACATTAGCATGAGGACCCAGAGAAGAGGACTCAGCTAAACTTGAGATTCTGGGATGTGACAACTCAGCCAAGACTTGAGAGAAAGAAAAGAACTGAAGTCAAGAAAGGTAAAAACTTGGTAGTTCTAAAAAGATGTAGTAATATGATTAAAGGCAGGGAGACATGAACCAACACGGTATACCAGAAACTAGGCTCTGTTGGGTTATAATGGAGTAAAATGTGTATACAGCATCATGCAAAGAGAAGAGGTTGCAGTTTTTCCAACTCTGCCTCATCTTGAACCATTCTGTAAGAGGCTGGTCTCTGGTTGAGCCAAACTGTGACATCTTCTGAGGTGTGCACATTTAAGAGTCAGTAAACTGGAGGACTGGCAATGGAGTCTGCCACTGCCATATGGCCCTTGCTCATATGACAGCATGGTGGCACTGCCTTGAGGACATGTCTTACCTCTGTCATGTGAGAGTTCCTGAAAGGATCTAGATACAGGTCCTAGAACTTGTAGATAAGCACCTAGAACAGAAGCACTGAGAGTCTGGGGTGTATTTTGCTCCCAGAAAGTGGGCAAAAGCTCCAAGGATCACATTGAGAATGTGGCCGTAGCATGGGTAAGGATGCCCAGTGGGGACAATGGGAGGGTGAGCTCTTCTGAGTATAAGTAGCAAAAGGCTAATGATTCTTCAGATAATGGTGGGTTAAAGGGATGCATGAAATAGTCAACAAGAGGTGCTATGACTAGACTCCTGCTGCTCTTCAGAGAAACAATTATTCCACGGAAACATGAAAATCTAGGAAAATCTACAGTGTAAGGTCAGATGGTGGTTACCTTTTGGTGGGGAGGTAATTGAGGAAGCTTGCTGGGGTACCAGAAATGCTCAGTTTCTATATGGGTAGTGATTATGTGTGTGTGTGCGTGTTTATAAATTTATCAAGACTTATACCTGAGATTTATTCACTATACTTGCTGTAAGTTATATCGTAATAAAATGTAAAATTTAAGAAAGAATAAACTAAAGATGAGGTATTCACAGTTCCTGGTTTTGAATCCTACTGTTGATATGATTTATGTATTCACATATTTACAGAATTCCTACTTGGAATGGAGCAAAGTATCCTACCATTTACTATTCCTTCATAATTTGGATATTATCAAAATTTGCCCCTTGGTTTTAATCCTTCTTATATGATCTATCCTCGTTTAAAAAACATATGAAGTAAAAAAGTTATTCAGAATGATTCTTATTAATAAACTAATTCCAGAAGTGTTCTTCCTGCAGTCAATTTACAAATGTAGACAGAAACCAATATTGTTTTTCTCTGCTAGAGTGCTTCATTTCATTTCTCTAAGGTCTTTATATTTGTGCCCCACAAACACTCATTTAAATGCAGGTGTGAGGATTCATAAGCTTCTTAGCAGTGACTCAGAGTGCTGACGGGTCCCTTTTTATGATTTTTCCAGACAGAGAGGAATGGTTCAGCATGTTAAGTAGCTACAAATGGTATAATTCAGTCATAAATGGCTGCTACACGTGATTGCCTACTGCCACTAAATTTCTCTACCTTAACTGTCATGTGAATACACTGGAATTTCATTTCTCCTTCTCCCAATTTAGTTAAATAAAGGAGGATCCAAAGTTCAAAATGAAAAACTGAAAACTGCCCTCAAAAGCATTTTGTGGTTACTACTAGGTATGCACAAGGAAATGAAGGAGAATTACAAATGAGATTCCAGAAAGCTCAAGAATCAAGGGGATGCTCTTTGCTCAAAGGAGGGATGAAGATCAAAAAGTTCTCTCAACAATTCATAAGTTAGTACATGAGATATACTAGGGATCAAATGTTCATCCCCTAGAGATTCTCCTGGGCTGGGTATGTTATGTCATGTTCCTTAGAAGCAGAGCCTAATATGGGGAGTCTTTTTTATTAACCATTTTTTAAAAATTTGAAGCAGAGTTGATTTACAATGCTCTGTTAATTTCAGGTATACAGCACAGTAATTCAGATGTATATATAATTCTTTTTTAAATTCTTTTTCCTTATAGGTTATTACAAAATATTGAGTATAGTTCTCTGTGCTATACAGTAGGTCCTTGTTGGTTATCTATTTTATATATAGGAGTGTGTATATGTTAATACCAAACTCTTAATTTATTCCCCACCCCGCTTTCCCGTTTGGTAACCATAAGTTTGTTTTCTATGTCTGTGGGTCTATTTCTGTTTTGTAAATAAGTTCCTTTGCATCTTTTTTTTTTTTTTTTAAGATTTGACATATCATA
The DNA here is from genome assembly GCF_003031525.2 of Neophocaena asiaeorientalis asiaeorientalis. Classification (NCBI taxonomy): domain Eukaryota; kingdom Metazoa; phylum Chordata; class Mammalia; order Artiodactyla; family Phocoenidae; genus Neophocaena; species Neophocaena asiaeorientalis. The sequence continues at coordinate 1,054,859 of NW_020175089.1, forward strand.
TGATATTTGTCTTTCTCTGTCTGGCATAATTCACTTAGTATGATAAACTCCAGGTCAAGATGGGGACTCTTAAGCCAGTGATTTTTTTTTTTTTTGCGGTACGCGGGCCTCTCACTGTTGTGGCCTCTCCCGTTGCGGAGCACAGGCTCCGGACGCGCAGGCTCAGCGGCCATGGCTCACGGGCATGTGGGATTCTTCCCGGACCGGGGCACGAACCCGTGTCCCCTGCATCGGCAGGCGGACTCTCAACCACTGCGCCACCAGGGAAGCCCAAGCCAGTGATTTTTTTTAGGGAGACTCTTGGGGAAAACATATAAAGAAATAAGAGAAGCAAGATAGAGAAGGGGAAGCAGGTGGGCAAGGATGTGGTTCCATCTGGTGACTAGTCTCAGCCTGATCTCACAGGAAGTATTGGCACATGCATGGTACCATAGTGTGCTCCCAACTTGAGGCAAGAGGGCTGACCTTTGATATCACTCCATAAGTCAGTCACTGGCTACAGGCCACCACTGGGTACAGGGTATTACCTCCCATGCATTTACAGGCAAGGCAGCTCCTGTCAGCTGAGGATAATTCTCAGAAGAAGGGGGTGACTAAGAGTTGTTGACAACCAGCACACACAGCATCTGGGGGATAGATGCACTGCCTTAGAAAAGGGATGGAGTAGAGCAGCAACTGCATCTCCATTGGGCTGCCAGATTTTTCAACTCAGCTTTGGGCAGTGGTGTGCTGATAAATGTTTAAAACCCAGCTCTGGGGTTGGGCATGGGGGAGAGCAGCCCTGATTTATAGTACTATTTGCCAATTTCCATCATATAAATTCTCCCAGCATGGCCAATTCTGATCTATCAGCATGACTCACTAAATGTGGAGTTGGGAAGAAATGAGCAGAACCAGCTCTTGTGAGCTCGTGTGAGTTGATACTAGCACAACTCTGGCTTATAGCATCCACACTTTCTTCCCTATCCTGGCAAATCAGGATTCATGGTCAACGTAACTGAATGGTAGCTGAGATACAGAAGTTTGGAGGAGTCCAGATCTCTCTAGTCGAAATTTCTGAATTCAGAGGAGAACTACTCATGAGCCATTTTTTTTTTAAGATTTTTTTTATGTGGACCATATTTAAAGTCTTTATTAAATTTGTTATAATATTGCTTCTGTTTTATGTTTTGGTCTTTTGGCCACAAGGCATTTGGGATCATAGCTCTCTGATCAGGAATCAAACCCACACCCCCTGCATTGGAAGGCGAAGTCTTAACCACTGGACCACCAGGGAAGTCCCATCATTAGCCATTTTTTGCAGGTTGTATGACCAAGCAGACCTACGGTGACCAACCATCCTGGTTTGCCTGGGGCTATCTCAGTTTTGGCACAGAAAATTCCTCCTGCATCCTAGAGAAACTCCTCAACACTGGACAGGTAACCCTAAACTTTAAGCAGACCCCATAAAGTGCTACATGTTTTAACATTGTTTCTTCCTGATTGCTCAGTAAACTGTGAGCCCTTTGAGAGCCTAAATGGCATTTGATTAAAATCCCACAGCACTTATCACAGTGCCTGGCACATAGTAGGTACCAAATAAATCATTGCTAAAGTGTATTTAGTTGACGCTGCCTTCTATTTATCTGACATTGCTTCTCCCCCCACATTTTCATGCATTCAGAGAGCATGTCAGATATTTTTCACACACATTTAGAGTGGGCACTTAGCAGAATGCTAAGATGGTCCTACATTAATGTCTTAACACTGGAAAGAAAATCCTAGAAAGGAGACAGTATAGCAAGAAGTCAATGTTACACACCTCATATGAAACTGAGAAATCCTTTAAAAAATATTTTGAGAATGTTGTGGTCATTGTATCACCAGCAGGGCCAATTGACATGATTTTATGAAGTAAAGTTCAGACTCCCTGAACTTCAGTCTCTCAGAACAGTAATATATTATTGCTTTAGGAATATAATTTTGAAGTGGCGTGGTGTATTAACCATGCTTTTTTATTTTCTGCTTTTCTGATGCTTTGACATCTGGGGCCTTGCTGACACTGGAGGGACTGCCCCTTCCGGGGCAAACTAATTCCTAGAAGAGTAAATAACTCATGCTAAAGGTTCATATGCAAACCAACAAATCCAGAACCCTACCCTCCAACCCCCGACTTCCTCTGTTGGGCCCTTATACTTCCTGCCTTAATCACCCAGGCTAACTCTTACACCCCAGAGCCAACTGAAATTACTCAAACCAGCCAATCCTCAGCCTTGCCCATCCCTTCCAGTGGAAACCACAGTAAAGTTCTTGCCCACATTTTCCCTTTGCTCCTTCCACTTCCTGACTGACCCTGGTGCTTCCCCATATGGCCCCCTGTAGCATGGTGTGCCCCCTCCTTTTGGAAGCTATGAGTAGCAAACTATCTTTCCAATGGCAGTTGTCTCCTGATCTGTTGGCCTCACCATAACTAATAATAATAAAACCTACATTTTAAAACAGGGGTGGAATTGTCTTCCATGGGCCAGAGTGTAGAACTTACTGAATAGTTTGCAGAAATGGGCATGTAGAGTTCTAGTCCCCCATCAAGAAGATTTAGGTATGATACAAGAGGTAGACTGTTTGCAAAATGGCTACCATGATTCTTCTCTCTGTAACAATGCCCATGCCAGGTTCCCCTCCCCGCTGCCGACCCCTCTTTCCCCGACACCAACTCTGGGTTTGGCCAATGGGACAACAGTAAATGTGACGCCAGCAGAGGTTTTAAAGGTTTTTGCTCATTGGTCTTACCCTCCCTTGCTGCTGGGAACCCTTCTGGTACCAACGGACAAGCTCAAGTTAGCCCACTGGAGGACAAAAGATTTCTTGGAGAGAGGTCTCAGCTACCTTAGCTGAGACCCTAGACATGTGACGAGGCCATTCTTGGCTGTTAAGCTGCTACCGAGCTACCTCAGACCAGAACTGCCTAGTCAACCCACAGAATAGTGAGAAATAATAAACATTTATTGTTCTACTCTATCCCATGCAGCTGAGGAGACTGCCTTCCAGAGCATTACTAAAGTCTACTGTCATATTATCAATTGGAAAACTTCATATAATCCTAGAGAACTCAAGATATAGGCCAGCTGGATTCCTCCATGGTTGCTCAATTCTTGTTATGGGAAAAAATGAAGAGATCATAGTTCGAACATTCTCAGAACTTTGTAAAAAAAGAAATCCATTGTGTTTTTTACTTTAATTTGATACCATATCCTTAAAATAGAATCATGGACATATTTGAGGAATCACTGTTCATTGTCCATGTGCTTTAATACTTTCAGTTAATAAGAAACAATTAATTATATATTTACATATTGAGAAATCAAATTGTATCAGGTAGGAATTATCATATTAATGCCATGAAACAAACTGCCCCAACGCATAATGACTTAAAACAATAGATAACTATTTGCTTACACTTCTGTGGGTCGGTTGTGTGGTTCTGCTGGTCCTGACCTGGCATGCTCACATGCTTGCAGGTACATGTGCTGTTGGTTGACTTAGGATGGTCTTGACTGAGACAGCTGTGGGTACCAGCTCTGCTCCATGTGTTTCCTCTTTTCGCAGGTTAGTCTGGGCATATCCTTCTCATGGTGTCAGAGGGCAACTCTAAGAACAAGCCCAATTGCACTGTGAATTCATGTCTGTGAATTTCACATTTGCCAACATTTCATTTGCCACTACGAGTCACATTGTTGAGCTCAAAGTCAGAGTACAACAAGGTAATTATAAAGTTACATGTCTAAGGGCATGGTTACAGGGGGTGGTGACAGTGAAGAAATGGGGCCAGTAATGCAATCAATCTTCCAACAAAGTAAAAAGCAGCAAGTATACCTAAAGGAAAATGAGTACTCTGAAAACAAACTAGATTAATATTTTATCATCTGCATAAAGCTTGGGAATGCAGACATACGTTTATTAAATTATTTCCATTGAACTAATATTTATTCCTATCAAGATGTTGTGACTGCTACAGGAAATATCCTCAGGTTTGTATATGATTATCCATCTTATTATTGATCTACTCACTTGTGCTTATATATGAGAGGCTTAAAGAAGACTTTGAATCATTGCTTCAAGTTACACTGGAAGATATGAAACAGTGTGATTTATTTCTCAGGAATCCAGGTCATGGTTGATTTCTTGTTTGATGACCCTGACCCTGAGTGGTAATGAACAAAGAAGAAAAGTGTAATGTTTAAAAAAAAACAAGAGAAATAACTGAGGAACAGGAAGGGCTGTTTCCCAAAAAAAATTTTAATCTAATTTCTACACTCTGGATAGTCCTTTAAACAATAATGGTTGGAACAATCTTTGCATAGAACTTTCTATCTGTAACATATTGACTTCTCTTACAAATAACTTAGATATGTTCTCCATCATAACTTCCAATTATGGTCCTTGTGACCAATCAACAGATCCTTTGTATTCCATTTCTTATTTAGGAAAGGTTATTTCTTATTCATTAATTTTTATGGGTCAATATCTTTGTTCCCTTCACTCACTGTGCTTCAACAGATCAAAGACTGTTCAGTTCTGATCATCTATAACCTTCACACACTGAAAGTATGGCTTTATTCACCCTGGAGACAAGAATGTATTCTACAGAAGTGACTGTCTCATGTCCATCCAAAGTTGGTTCATTCAGCAAAAATATTAATGGCAGATATAATATATACCAAGCACTGGACTGGTGTCTGGAAAACACACAGAAGCACAATGTTTGCATTGTCCTTGCCCTAACTAAGCTATTCATCAGTGAAGACAAAGAAATGAGTGCACCAAAAGTAAATTACAAAGGCTTACAACAGTTAATATTATAGTTACTTGTTAGTAACTTTTATTAGAATACAGAGATGAAAGAGCTCTCTATGGCCTAAAGGGTCAGATTTACTAGTTGCTGGAGCAATTTTTTAGGACATGTTCACAAAGGCAGAGGCCCCACAGCCCACATTGCATGGACTCAGTTGTAATGAGAATATGGTGTATATAAAAGCACAAGTGGTTTTAACAGGACAACCAAACACAGTAAGCAGTAATGAGCTCCTTGGCATTTTAACTTTGAACACAAAATCAAACAAGGAAAACAAGAGGGAAAAAAAGCCAAAAGTAATTGATAACCTATAAATTAGCTAAGAGAAGAGAATTAGCATCGTTTGTTGTATATGCATTTATGTTTAGCCTTTTAAATTTTTAAAGAAGGTTTTTTTTTTTTAATGTCAGTTCTCATCAGACTCCTTAGATACTAAACTAGGACACCATATTGTGAGAGAATTCTTAATTATTGTTTTCTTTTGCCGGTATAAGATTGCTTATATTAGAAGGTCATCAAAGAATATGTGAAACTATCTTATGACTGAATGTGGTTGCTTTCAAGACTTAAAAATATTTATCTGTGATACATCTACAGATAATACATGATTTGACTGTTTCCTTAACAGCATTCATTATTGCCCTTCATTCCTTTACCCTCTGTTCCTCTGTTGGGGTTCTTTACTCCCTTTCTAAGACCTGGCCTTAAAGAATTAAGGTCAGTTCTGCAATATTACGTCTTTGCTTCCTACAGTGATCTCTGTTTGCTCCTCATCTCAGCTACAGGTCTCACTCACCATCACTCATAGGTTTTAAAATCTGAGAAATTTAGGGAATATATAGAATATTATGTAGTTCATTAATGACTACCACTTAAAAATTTAAAACAAAAAATGGCAGGAAACACAATCCCACATTCAATTTTAGTTCAGCTAAAGTGAAAAATGAATGAATGCTTAAAAATACTACTAAGAAAAATGAGTAATGAATTATTTTCTGATCCTTACAGATTCATGTTCCTCAAATACTTCTAAAATGAGCTTCCATTATTTAAGCATGTGTACACATATATATATGTACTTTTATGTATGTATGCATATACATATATGCACTTACGTGAAAGTACATATATATGTATAATACTTATATGAAAAATTGGAAAATCATAAATTTAAATTATTGTCTGAAAATACTGTTTAAAAGTATGTCAGTGCTGTGTCATTTCCTGTTAAACTCTATTTAGAATTAAGAATATCTAGTCAGAGAGAGTTCTTTTATTCTCCTTGGTCTCTTATTTATTGCTTTACACTTTTTTCATCCCAGACTGAAGATGGGCTCACAGGAATGCCTTTCACAGCCTAGCACAGTCTCTGAAATCCTAAACTGCATTTTTAAAAAATTAAGATATGAAATCAGTTTAAGTGTTTCAGGAGGACAGGCTCAACTACTTGCCTTTAATGAAAATTAGGTAGAAATGCCCACCAACTGTCAGATGTTTTTCAAATATTAATTTGATCAGTTGTGAAGTAATTTATAAAATTAAAGAAATTATATTTCCTAAACAATTTTTTCAAAAAGCATACTGCCCCTGAATATGTGAGAGCATATATGATTTTAACTGGGATAATATTTTTATTGTATTGTATAAATTAGTCTAGTCTATTTATGACTTATTGGATATGCAAATGTTGAAGTATGGGTGTCCTTCATGGAGCAGGAAGGTTTGTTTCCTACTCAATTTGATCAACCAGTTTCAAGTGGTGATTGATGTACGTCTCTAAGCTTGTTATTGGTATAAAATAAAGGGATAAAACATGTGGCAGGGACCACAATTTCTGAAGGTGGGGTGGATATCAACTCTTATATGATGTTGAGCCAAAGGCAAATCAAATCAAGATGATTACAGGTCAGAATTCTACCTGAAATCCAGCCTTACTTTATAAACAAGTCAGATGAATATGAACCCCCTCTGCTAGCACTCTTGAGTGAGCTGAGAAACAGCCAAGAGTTTCCCCACTAATGGTGAATCAAATCTGTCCACCAAAGGGATGACTAAAGCCCCAAAGCAGGAGAACTTATCTCCTGATGAAGTGCTAAGGTGGGGTCACTACTTGGTCCAGGTCTAGTTCAAAGGACAAAAGGATTAGTCTCCTCACTTCTCATGACTTCCCTTTGCTAAATTTATGTCTGAGTCAAGAAAGAAAACATGGGAGTCACATGGAATCTATCTACCCACAGACATATTCTACGGGCACAATAGTCAGCCTCCATGGCAAGACGAAGACTCCTGTTGGGGTCCTGATGCTGTCTACTCTAGTCTCCGTGTCTGCTTCTGACTCTGGTTGGAAGAAAGGATAAGTTAGACAGTCCCCACTTTGGAATGCTTCACTTGAAAGTCCAAGACAGCTATTTTCTTCCTCTCTAAATATTTGAAGACGCACAATTTACTGATGTTCATCAGACTCATAGAATAAACATCATGATGTCTGATTTCTCGGTTACATCTGTGCATCTTGGAGCAAGTCCCTAAATGTCACTGAGCCTCTGTGTCCTCATACAGCAGTCATTGGGTTAGACACAATGGCTGATTTCCAGTGGGGTTGTGGAGGGTCTGTTTGGAATAGTATTCGAAACAAGTACTAGAGGAGCTTTGTTTTAATTACCGTTGTGTCTCCTCCCACCAGGCCTATGTTGGTGCCCTTCTGAGGTTCCCCTTTACCATTTTATTGCATTTGGACTTGAACTTTCAACTGCCAGCCTTTGTATCTTTTAGAGTGGAGTGATTTTCCTGTGGCCAGTGACTGCTTAGTGTCTAGCAGGCTGGAAGTGCCGCAGAATTAATATCCCCCGGAAACAACCTTCAACCAATGACTAAAGGAAGTTGGTGGATAAATACCCCAGCTCCCTTGCATCTCAGGTGGGAAAACCTGAGGATTGTATTCGATCCTGTCTCCCAGTTTCCAGTGGGATTGACTCTGGTTGCCCACAGTGGTAACTAGCTTGATAACATCCTATATGACTACATTCCTCCCCTGTCTCACTTCCCCCATACCTCCACCGCTATTTCCTGGAAACTCCTTCAAAATAAACTATTTCCATTCAAATCCTTGACTTAGGACCAGGATCAGACTAAGATACTTTCCACCTTTAAGTGTTTTGTGGTAGAAAATAATTAAGAATCATAAATATTTATTAATTCTGTTTTCTAAAGACTCTAACATTGTGTGAGCTGAAGATTCCCTACTCTTAACCTTATCATTTTAAATAAGATTGCTCTTTGCCTCTTGATTCCTTCTCATTTGCTGTGTACACTGATTGCTATGAACTTTTGAGATCGAATCTCTATGCTTCAAACATGAATCAGACTTTAAAAACAAAGTCTTAGAGGAAATTCTAAAAAGATCCACATTTATCTCACTCCTCTTTTGCCCATGAAATGATGTTCATCAACTACAGACTGAAAAATGTAAGTGCTCAATTATCCTGAAATAACAGGCTTAAAGAGGAATGGAATTCTTGGATTTTTGTTTTGTTTACATTTGATCTTGTTCTGAAAGTCACTACAGAAACTATTGCTGTAATCACCAATTGATACTCTAGAGTTCTGCTCAGACAGAAACAACAAATGAAAATTTAAAAACAAAAAAAAACTCATTATGCATTTGGGAGCTTAGAGTAAGGCTTGATTAGCAGAGATCAAAGTGAAACCACTGAGAACTTGATCTTTTTACAGAGGGGTCAGAAGGATCACATGGCCAGAGTCTAACACTCATGAATGAGGATGTGAATAATTGGGAGCTCTTTTCTTTATTGGTGGAAGTGTAAATTGGTACAACCACTTTGTAAAACAGATGTATACATAAACATCCATACATATATTGTTTTAAACTAGGAAAAATATATTTAGAAACAGTTCTAATATCCAAATATTTAGAAAAAATATATAAAACCTGTAGTAGGTTCAAAAGAGATCTTTTAAAGAGACCTTTTAAAGATGTACAAAGAGATTTGCTCTTCCCTGCTAAATATGCTCTAATGTGTCTCATTATTCTTTGCATGAAACTCAGATTTCTACTATGGTTTCCAAAGTTCTACATAACCTGGTATCTACGTACTGCTCCAAACTCTACTCAGCCCACACTCTTTTTCATACCCTGTATCTCTGCCTCACAGAGCTTCTTGTGGTTTCTCCAGAATCTCAGGATTCCTTGCACTTTTAGGCCTCTTACGCTAATGGACCTTCTTGATGTGCTCTACACGCTGATCTTTGCCTGGGAAGCTCTTTTTTCATACAGATCTTAGCTTAAATGTTTCCTGTTCAAAGCAGCCAAATAGCACAGGGAGATCAGCTTATTGCTTTGTGACCGCCTAGAGGGGTGGGATAGGGAGTGTGGGAAGGAGATGCAAGAGGAAGGAGATATGGGGATATGTGTATATGTATAGCTGATTCACTTTGTTATAAAGCAGAAACTAACACACCATTGTAAAGCAATTATCCTCCAATAAAGATGTTAAAAAAATAAAATAAAATAAAATAAAAATGAGTCATTTAACCAACCACACCAAATATATATATATATATATATATATATATCTCCATCTTGTTACTCCAACAGGCATCTTGCTTTAATTCCTTCACGTCATTTTTCTTGTTTATTCATTTATTTGTTTATTGTTGGTTTTCTCCCACAGAGATTTCAGCTCCATGAGATAAGGGACCTTCCTTTTCTCATTTAATGTTGTGCCTGCAGTGCCTAGAATAGTATCTGGAACAAGACAGGTACTTAGTAAATACATGTCTACTGAATGAATAAATGAACAAATGAATCAGCTTGGTAGTGCAGTTGTGCTTCTTCTGGAGATGGGTGTGTATGTATGTCTATATCGTGCATATATGTACCCACATGTATAAACACATATATACATGTATATTTACATACGGTAGTAGATATTGGCATTGCTTCCTCAGCACTTATGCTCATTGTGAAGCAGCCATGGATTTAGAGTAGAATTGACCCAATCACAGTTGTAGAGGGGTGCCCTAATTGGCTTAAAGCCAATCTCACCATCTGGCCATATTTTTTTGATTCAGTGATGGGCATATAACCCAGAACTTTGTGATTTTGTTCAATATTTGAGGAAGAGAAGCCTTATTCTGAGCCTCAGTGTAACCAAGGCAGCACCTAGTTCTATTTTCTGCTGGTGTCAAAATGACAACCAAGAGAAGAGCCTGCCTGCATATGAAGCAGACATTCCAGAAGGCAGAGTGAAGAGAAAGTAAGCAACTGAACTCAATGACCTGATTGACCTGCTGGATCAAACCTGAAGCCTGACCACTGGGCTTTCCAGTTACACAAGGCAATAATTTCTTTCATTGCTCAAGCCAGTATTAGCTGGATTTTCTGTTATTTGTGTATAAAACATTGTACTTGACATTGGCACTAAATTCTAATTACTGTTAACATTTTGGGGGTATTTTCTTCCAGGAAATTTTAATGCTGTTAAAAGATAAGATGGTTGTAACCAGAATGCATGTATACTTTTGTGTATTATTTTTTCTCCTTATTGTTACAGTGTAAGCATTTATTTTCATGCTAATACTTATCTTCACAACCATAATCTTGTTTGATATATAAATATCCATTGATTGCATATACTATAACTTAACCATTTGTCCATTTTTCAGACACATAGGGTATTATCACTTTTCTCATGCTTTGATTAATTTCTTTAATGCTTATTTCCCAGAAATACAATTATTAGGTTAAAATGTATGGAAATTGCTTTACTTCTTGAAATACAATGCCATAGTGCTTTTTTAAATGATTTAAATATTTTAATATCATCAGTATCCTGCCTGTATTAGACTTTATAACAAACTTACTTTTTACAAAAATTTAGATGCACCTAATAATTGATTTCTCGTATGTTTTAATTTGCATCTTCTCTGATTATCTGGTGTTTGGATAATTTCTGATATGTATTGATATTTATTCTTCTGGGAAACATTTGTCACTTTGTAGTTGGAATTTATAGTCAACTTTTCAGACTCATTGTGGCAGATGCTGTCAGTGTCCTAGCAATATCTTCTGGGTCCTCATCACTTCCATGTACTAAGACCAATGACTTTCACAGAAAACATTTGAAGTTCTTTTCTCAGGGAGATTAGCTCGGTGCTTTGTGACCACCTAGAGGGATGGGATAGGGAGAGTGAGAGGGAGATGCAAGAGGGAGGATATATGGGGATATATGTATATGTATGGCTGATTGACTTTGTCATAAAGCAGAAACTAACACACCATTGTAAAGCAATTATACTCCAATAAAGATGTTAAAAAAAAAAAAAAGCTTTGTTGCTGGTGCCCACTAGGCCGAAGTATGGGATGAGCAGGAAGTGGCTGAGTCAAATGCCCTCCCTCACAAACCAAAAGCATCCATCATTCAAAGACTGATGGGAATTGGTGTATAAATACCCCAGCTCCCTTTCCCTCATGTGGATAACAGTAAGGTCAGGTTTTTACATTCTCACTCAGAGCACCCCAGTGGGATTAAGTTCCAGTTGTCCATAGTGGAAATCTGCTTGATGACTCACATTACGTTGGCTGCCTTCCCTTCCCTGTGTCAGTCCTCACTCCTACATTGGTGCTTATTGACATCACCTTCCAAATAAATTCTGTACCCAAAACCTTCTCTCAGGCTTTCTCTCTAGGGAATGTGTCTTAAGACACATATCATATGAGATTTACTATAGTATAATGACTTACTTAGGCTTTAAAAAATCTTTATTAAGAATTTGAAATCTTCCCTACTCTATGTAAAAAAAAAAAAAAAAGAAGAACCACAAAATTCAAAATAAAGCAGTTCACTTTTCTTTAGAGACAGACAGAAGTACTCTGTACAATGTACACCAGTCTTTTAAAATTCTAAAAGCACATTCAAGAAAAAGAAGCAAAAATAACTAATGATTTGTTATGATTTTTAAGCTAAAAGGAGTATTTATTCATTATATCATGGCTTCGGGACTCAGTTTTTTTCTCTAGGGGACTTTTTAGAGCTTTTGATAAGTAAAAATGTATTTCTCCCTAGGCCTTAATCATCATGCTTTAAGGAAATCTTTTGAAATGAAGGCAGCATCTGTTGCAATAACTAGGCCCTTTCATTAAATTTATTCTGTAAGAAAAGCCCAAACAGTAACTGATTGTTGACCTCAGTTCAAATAGAACTTTGGCTAGAAAATTCTCAGAGGTAAAATACCAAGAGTAATGGGAACTTTTCATATTTTAAAGTTTTCCAACAACCACAATACACTTTCTCTAGCATATATTTGGTTTGGGCTGTTTGAGGTTCACTTGGAGTTTAGATGGTGTTTTACAGATTTCATGAAGAGCCTGTTTTCCAAGTATATATGACCTTCTGTTCTAAGGATTGATAACGTAAAAAGAAATTCTTCTTTTAAAAGAAAGTTTGTTGCTAAGACAATATCACAACTATACATGCATGTCCTTTCCAAACACTGCATTTTAGAACTTCTAACTTCTTTAGATATTTGAGCATGAGATCTGAAACTCAACTGATCATAAATTCCCTTTAAAGTATAAATTTACTTCAAAGCCACAGCTTTGATTGCTAAGTCACAACTTCTAAATAATATCTTTAAAGAAATTTTAACAACTTCAATGGGCATTTCAACATTCGTTGCTTTTAAGCAAAATAGAAGCGGGTACCACCTACTAATAATGATTATTGCTTAACCTATTTTAAATGAAGTACCATAAAATAGTTTTTGGTTTATACCAATGAAGTTACAGGTTTACGGGCATCATGATGTTCACTCAAAATATCTGTAATTCGGAAGGAAGATTTTTGCCATCACAATTTAGAGAGATCTTCCATCAAGATCTTGATGTTATTGTAGAATATTCCATCTATGAACGTCATGAACTCAGGACTCAGGCTGTCCTACAAGGGCAAAATGAAGTGTGAAGATTGAGGCATCTGGATAATTTAGGCTAAAAGCTGTTAATGTAATTGAGTGCAAGGGTTCAAGAGAAAGGGGGAGGGAGACCTAATGAAATCACCACAGACCACTGTCAGGGTCACTGTTTTTTTTTTTTTTTTGAGGTACCGCGGGCCTCTCACTGTTGTGGCCTCGCCCGTTGTGGAGCACAGGCTCCGGACGCACAGGCCCAGCGGCCATGGCTCACGGGCCCAGCCGCTCCGTGGCATGTGGGATCCTCCCGGACCGGGGCACGAACCCACGTCCCCTGCATCGGCAGGCGGACTCTCAACCACTGCACCACCAGGGAAGCCCAGGGTCACTGTTTTAGCAGTCCTAATTTCATGGTAATTGCAATACTTTTCCCAAACTCTAATACTTGACCCCAGATTTGGCCCATCCTACCTGGAGCTCAAGGTTAAGAACACACAAATCAAAACTCTACCCTGGAAACCCCTAGCACTTTAGCTGGGTGAGAGGGCTACTCCTTTCCAGTGTTTATAAGAAAAATTTTGAGGTCCATATTACATAATGGCTCCGAATACCAATAGTACATTCATTGTGAAAAACCAGATGTAGTCTGATCAATCCACTTTGCTGTACAGCAGAAACTAACACATTGTAAATCAACTATACTCCAGTAAAAATTTAAAAAAAAAGAAGTGAATTAACTCTCAAGATAGTTCAAGCTAGGTAACTGAGGTCCAGAAAATCTAAAACAGGCTTCAGTACCCTTAAGTACTATAGATAAATAGTCATGTGTCACAGCCAATTGTGCACATCACTGGGAACATTCCCAAGAAATTCAGTAATAACTATTTATTAAATTTAGTGTTATGATTATCAAGCAAGCAAAACAAAGCTAAAATATATTCTATGGAAACTCCAACTGCTTAAAAGGTGTCCAATGGAAATGTTATGTTTATTTGGTGATATTTAAATAATGATCATGATCTCACTCATACTCACATGATTCTGAAGAAATGTTGTTTTTCACATTTCCAAGGATAAATCACACATCATTGCATCATTTATCAGCCTTGTTTGACTTTGAAGGTGCTGGGATATTTGTTGTCGTGTTTATTAGAAAAAAAGCAACTTTTTGATGAAGTATGCACTTGGTTCATAGACTGAAAAAACCAATATAAGTTGGGGTGCTTTGTTCGCATATTCACTTGATACATTAAATAGACATTCTTTATATTTAATGATGTCTCCATCTATTAATGAGGCACAAACTTCATTTCAAATGAATATAGCTCACAAGCAGACAGTGGCTACTGTAAGGCAGTCAAATATATTATGTAAAATTACAAACAGGTTGGGGGCTTAAAACTAACTTATTTATTTACATATTGAAGTATAATTGCTTTACAATGGTGTGTTAGTTTCTGCTTTATAACAAAGTGAATCAGTTATACATATACATATGTTCCCATATCTCTTCCCTCTTGCGTCTCCCTCCTTCCCACCCTCCCTATCCCACCCCTCCAGTCGGTCATTAAGCACCGAGCTGATCTCCCTGTGCTATGCGGCTGCTTCCCATTAGCTATCTACCTTACATTTGGTAGTGTATATATGTCCATGCCTCTCTCTCACTTTGTCCCAGCTTACCCTTCCCAAAACTAACTTTAAAAATTAAAAAGGAATGATTTTAAAATATCTGTATCATACTTTAATTATATAATTGATAACAAATAAATAATGAGATGAAACTTTTGAGCCATTGAGGATTCTTTTTAATATATAAGAATTAATTTCCCATCTTATGGAACAAACCCAAAGTTGGGATCCAGGTCTGGTGCAGTGGCTTCATTCACTAGAGACCCAAGCCCCTTGTAAATTTCTGCTCTATCATCCTTAGCAATGACTTCCAACTGCAAGGTTGCTTCCTGGTCCAAAATGGCAGTTGCAGCTTCAATCTTCCCCTCTGTAGTATAAGGCATCAGGAAGCAGAAAGGGGAGGGTGGATAAACTGCAAACCCCAGGTGTCTTTACTCTCTTGGAGAAAACCTTCCTTAAAATTCTACCTTAGGATTTTGCTTATATCACATTGCTCAGAAAGTAGTCATATGACCAAACCTAGACTTTTAGCTGATTACAGTGCCACCGTGAACGTTACTGAAGGAGGAGAGAAAGACTATTGGTTGAGCCAATACACTGTATATTTTCTGTGTGCCCATTCAGACCCACTTTCCAGCCTTCCTCACCCAGTTCTGGGCCCCAGGGGACAGACCTTAATGAAGTGTACCCACCAGCCTTCACCCTCCAGCTTCCCTTTGAGTTTGGACAATGAGAACTCCCACAGGAGACTGAAGGTTGGCAGGAGGGAAATGATGGGGCTTTTATTCCTCCTGCTCTAGCTAAGGCCAGACCCCTTGTAGATGGAAGCTAAATTATTTTTCAAATGAGACCTTTTAACTTGATTTGTTTTTTTCCGTCCATAAAGCTATTCTACTCCCCCTACACCATTTTAAGAAAATCAATTACTTGCTTTCCAATTCTTAAGCAAAACTTTTCAATCCATTGTGTGAATGCAAGTTTCATTTGCCAATTCACAGAAGGGTTGTTCCAATTGGTAATTATTTACAAATTGGCTACTTTCTTGCCCTTTGATGAAGCATAATATGTACACTCTTTTTTTTTTTTGTCTCAGTCTCATAAGTCTACACTATAAGCCACCAGGAAGGTGCAGTTTCATGCAAGTGGGAGAGGTAATGCCATTAATGGTCCATAGATTGGCCTCAATGATGTACTTTTCCTGGTTTAGAGTTTATTCTAGTTAGTAAAAATAGTGTACCACCCAAAATGTTACCAAAGGTAACATTTGAGATTAGCAATATTCTAGAAATAACTTCATTTCAGGTTTTACTAATGTTAAGATTACCCCCATGTGAAGCCATGTTGCCTAACTGCTTAGACTTTCAGTTGGTTATATTTAAACTGGGGTTACACTTATTAAAAATGCCACCCATTTTTTTTGAAGAGCAATTTCCTGTCCATAGAGGAGTTGGTGTACTGTTTGGCAAAAAGACTGCATACCATTCTGTTAGACTGGTTGGCTTCATAAAACTAGTGCGGCCAGAGAAAATGAGATTGCTCTGGCACGGTTTCTACTTAAATGTGCAGCAAGAGGGAAAAATATTTCGATGAGCAGAGGACACTTAGTCTGCTTTTCGGCTCTTATTGAGACAAGCGCCTTTCCTTTCCCAAAGCCTCAGGCACACCCTTGCTTTACCTGTTTTAGGTAAAGCACTGCTACCTATAAAGCAGCTGCTCTCAAACGTGACCATACCTTTAGATCACTGAACAGCTTTTCAGATTCCTAGTCGCTGGATTGCACCCCAGCCCAAGCACATCAAAATCTTGGAGTGGGGCTGGACATTAGAATTTTTAAGGCACCCAAGGTGATTCCAACCAACAGTCATGGTTGAGCACCACTGCTGTAAAGAGACAAGGCTCAAGATGTGAGTAGGATGTGGGTGTTAATTTATGCTTCCCATGCAGGCAGCCTTCCCGTACTCAGCTATGATGCAGTGTGGTTAAACAGGCCAAGAGCGAACTGAGCAAAGACCTCTCCCTCCCCTCCATCTTTCTTCACCCAGGGGAAGATCTGCTAAAAGGAAAATGGAAAGCACACTTAAGCAGACTTTGTTTCATCTCATGCCAGGGAGAATTACTTGCTGCAAGAATATCAAACTGACCTAGCTCTATAATTTCAGGTGATGGGGTGAGGGGGGCCAGATTTATTAGTTCATATATGTTGATTGTAGTGAATGTTCTTAGTTTTATACCAAAAAATTCTATTAACTGTAGACTTGACTTTCTTTAAAGGATTTCTAATCAATTGAACTGATGATCTTGATGTCTACGTGGTTAGGGTATAAAGCAGATTTATTCTATAAACCACACTCTCTAATTGCATCTTAATGAAAGTTAATCCTCGTGCAAACTGAGGAGTTGAAGCAAATTTACTGGACACAAATGAGGAAAGGTAACGAGGACGGAAAAAAATTAAACAAAAAACTTTACTTTTTTTTTATTAGTTATCTATTTTATACATATTAGTATATATATATCAATCCCAATCTCCCAATTCATCCCACCACCACCCATCCTGCTTTCCCCCCTTGGTGTCCATACATTTGTTCTCTACATGTGTATCTCTATTTCTGCCTTGCAAACTGGTTCATCTGTACCATTTTTCTAGATTCCACATATATGTGCTAATATATTTGTTTTTCTCTTTCTGACTTACTTCACTCTGTATGACAGTCTCTAGGTCCTTCTACGTCTCTACAAATGACCCAATTTCATTCCTTTTTATGGCTGAGTAATATTTCATTGTATTACTTTTATTCATAGAATTAAACCATAGCAGTTATTTCAATGTGACATCTAGACAGAATAGAAAGTGGTTTTGGACATCTACCTGAAATGTCAAACCCATTAGATTTCAAGTCTCCAATGCTTTTTGGGGCTTGGCATCCACTTGAACTAACTAAGAGAAGTGTTTTCAAGCTGCTCATGTGCCAACTGTCTTAGAAGCACAGACTAAGAATGAGGGCCCTAGAATTACACATCATCCCTGTGCTCGAACAGCAAATCTTATTTACATGAGTCATAATCATATTATGTTCTAAGTTATAAATACCAAATTGTACAATGGGAAATGTAAATCTATTTTCATTCCTTTAGGCTAGAAGATATATCCATAAACTACAATAAGATGGTAAAGTATACACAGAAGGACATCTAAGCGAAAGATATATGAATAGGCAAATAATTTCTACCAGTAGTGTTCAGCACTCTACCTGGAACCATCCTTGACAAATCCCAGGTCGTCTCTCCATGGCCATTTCTCCATCACCCGACCTCTTAGACAGGACCCTGTTCATGTCTTCTATAACTTGATTAATCAACACATTCACCTCTTGAACAGTTTAACTCTACTGACCAAGAAGTTCTTTCTAGTGAAAAATCCAAATCATCCTGCTGATATGAGAGTTTATTCTTATTATCTTTCCTCAATGAACAAGGAAAGATCATTCTGTGGCTTAAATATTTTCTTGTAGAGTTTCAAATTGCACATGTATGATCTGGATAAAACATACACATATGGCCAAAGATTGGATGGGAAAAGTATATGATTAGTTAGATTAGTTCTTTTTTGACCATGGTTTCTTTTATATTTTTGAACATATTTAAGAGTTGATTTAAAGTCTTTGTCTAGTAAGTTCAATGTCTGTTCTTCCTCAGGAAGACTTTCAGTTAATTTCTTTTTCTTTTTCTTCCTGTGAATGAGCCATACTTTCTTGTTTCTTTGCATGCTTCATAATTCTTTGTTGAAAAGTAGACACTTTGAATATTATTATGTGATGACTCTGGAAATCAGATTCTTTCCTCTCCTCAGGGTTTGTTGTTGCTGCTTGCTATGGGTTGGGGTTGTTTCTTTGTTTAGTGAATTTTATAAACTATTTTTATTGTAGCAAAATATACATATAAAATTTCCCATTTTAACCATTTTTTTAAAATAAATTTATTTATTTATTTATTTTTGGCTGTGTTGGGTCTTCGTTTCTGTGCAAGGGCTTTCTTTACTTGCAGCAAGCAGGGGCCACACCTCATCACGGTGCGCGGGCCTCTCACTGTCGTGGCCTCTCTTGTTGTGGAGCACAGGCTCCAGACATGCAGGCTCAGTAGCTGTGGCTTGCGGGGTCCGGACAGGCTCCAGACATGCAGGCTCAGTAGCTGTGGCTTGCGGGCTCAGTAGTTGTGGCTCGCAGGCTCTAGAGCACAGGCTCAGTAGTTGTGGCGCTCAGGCTTAGTTGCTCCATGGCATGTGGGACCTTCCCAGACCAGGGCTCGGACCCTGCATTGGCAGGCAGATTCTCAACCACTGTGCCACCAGGGAAGCCCCCATTTTAACCATTTTTAAGTATACATAATAATTCAGGGGCATTAAGTGAACTCATATTGTGTTGTGCTGTCATCATTATCAACATCTCTAGAACTTTTTTATTTTCCCAAACTGAAACACTGTACTCATTAAACAATAACTCCTCATTCTCCTTCCCACCAGCCCATGGAAACCGTCACTCTACTTTTTGCCTCTATGAACTTGACTACTCTAGCTGCCTCATGTAAGTGAAATCACACAAATTGTGTCTGGCTTATTTCATTTAGCATAATGATCCATGTTGTAGCATGTCAAAATTTCCTTCCTTTTTATGGTTGAATAATATTCCATTGTGTTTACACATCACATTTTATTTATCCATTCATCCATCAGTGGATACTTGGGTTACTTCCACCTTTTGATTGGAACAGATATTTACTGCTATAAACATGAGTGTACAAATATCTGTTTCAATCCCTGCTTTCAACATTTTGAGATATATACCAGGAGCTGAATTGCTGGATCATATGGTAATTCTATGTTCACATTTTCCAGAAACTGCTCTACTATTTTCTACAGTGCCTGCAACATTTTACATTCTCACCAGCAATGTGCAAGTGTTTGCATTTCTCCACATCTTTACTAACACTTGTTATTTTCTGTTTCTGTTTGGTAGAGTACTCATTCTTATGGGTGTGAAGTGGTACCTCATTGTGATTTTGATTAGTGATGTTGAAGATCTTTTTATGTACTTTTTGGCCACTTGTATATCTTCTTTGGAGAAATTTCTATTCAAGTCCTTTGAGACATTCTTTCAATGTTTACAGCTCTATCTTAGCTGTGACTTTCTGCTGGCATGGAGCCTAAAGATTAGTTGGAGGTGAAAGTTGGAGGTGAAAGTCTCCTCGAATCCTTTCTAAGCATACACCCTACTCTGGGAATCTGCATGGCTTTTTAGATTCCTTGTTATATTGGGGTATTTTCAAAACAATTATTCCTCAAAGTAACTCCCTCTGCAGATTTGCCTCTTAGGCTTTAGGCATGACTATTGTTTGACCCAACTGTAATCTTTTGTCCCTGGTGGGAGCAGCTTGTTCATTTGCCTTTCAATGTTTTTGAAGAATGCCCTCTGCATAACTTGTTTTCTGTCCTGAGAGAACCTCAAATTAAGCAAAAAAAAAAAACAAACACCTTGTGTCATTCCTTCAGGGAACTCCCGGATATCAAAACAGACAAGCACAATTCCTTGATAACAAGATTCACTCTGTTCCCTCTAGAACCAGGAACCCATATTGAGAACATGGACTGCCATCTACACCACCACCATGCTGAGGAGAGATGTGTGACAAGCCTAAGGCAGAATGCCACAAACCTCCCTTATAGTGTTTAAGGGGCCTTTTCCTCGAGTCACCTTTTGCTCGTTTCCTTATTTCCTTTATTTATTTTTAATATTTATTTATTTAGCTGTGTTGGGTCTTAGTTGCAGCACGTGGGATCTTTAGTTGCGGCATGTGGGATCTAGTTTCCCGACCAGGGATCGAACCCAGACTCCCTGCATGAGGAGCATGGAGTCTCAGCCACTGGACCACCAGGGAAGTCCCTGGCTTGGTTCCTTTAAACCTTTGGCTATTTTCCAGAGTTCTCATAGAGTTGATTATGACAGTTTTTTGCTAGTTTTATTGGTGTTTCTGTGGAGGGATGGACCCTTGGATTTCCCAATCTGCTATTTTTGCCGACTTGACCACCAAACGTCACACTCATAACCCTGTATTTTTAATAAAGTTGAATGGGATTCAAAAGGCAGGTCAAGCAAAGGTATGAGCTTTGAAGTAAAAGAGGCAGTTCTGACACAATCTGGACACACATTCCCTCTCTCCTCTCCCTTCTCCCCACACTTATATCATATAATCCAGAAGCACCAACTCACAGACTAAAACCATCCACCACAACCTGGAACGCAGCACCTCACTCAATGTAGGACCTTGGTTTGAGCTATTTGAGGTAGCTTTTATGATTTAAGTACTTCTGAAGACATACTTTCTCCGTCCTGGTTGGTCTGAAGACTTCTCTGGAAAAGTCATACATTTGCATTTTCTATAAATCTCTGGCTTTCTCTCAATTCTTAAGTATTTCTTTCAAATGTGACAAATAAAAAGCAAGTGGAAGCATTCTGCTTTAATGATAAGGTTGGCTCCAGTGTGTATGTCAGGGTAGAATATGGCATGTGCTCTCATCACAAATGTTACAGGAGCTATTTTGTTGTCAGGGCTTCATCAAAAGCATCAGAAAATTGCTTAAGTTCGAAGGGAATAGACTATAATTTCCATATCTGCCTCAAATATCAGTTACCAACAACTTAAAAAATTCTTACCAATAAAGATAGATCCAATTTTCTCTATTCCATCAAAAATTAATAAATAAATATTATTTTCAGAAAGAATTTTTAAAATAATTTATAAACCTGACTAAAATTACATGAAAGAGACAGTGAGTCATAGGAATGATTTTTAAATGAAGAGAAATTTAATAAGTGGCCATGAATGTCTGTTGATATGCTGGGCAGCCCACTGTTGCATGATCAAAGATCTGTCTGGTAGTAACCAAACATCTAGGTTAATGTTGGGATTGAAAAATTCTTAAAAGATCTTGCTGCAATTTATGTCAGAGAGTTCTGCCTATGTTTTCCTCTAAGAGTTTTGTAGTATCCGGCCTTATATTTAAGTCTTTAATCCATTTTGAGTTTATTTTTGTGTACGGTGTTAGGGAGTGTTCTAATTTCATTCTTTTACATGTAGCTGTCCTGTTTTCCTAGTACCACTTAATCAAGAGACTGTCTTTTAATGAAAATAAACAAATAGGACCTAATAAAATTTTTTATTTATTGGGAATAAATAAAGCTTTTTTATAGCAAAGGAAACCATAAACAAAATGAAAAGACAACTCTCAGAATAGGAGAAAACATTTGCAAATGAAGCAACCGACAAGGGATTAATCTCCAAAATATACAAACAGCTCATGCAGATCAATATCAGAAAAACAAACAACCCAATCAAAAAATGGACAGACGATCTAAATAGACATTTCTCAAAGAAGACATAGAGATGGCTAAAAACCACATGAAAATATGCTTAACACCACTAATTATTAGAGAAATGCAAATCAAAACTACAATGAGGTATCACCTCACACCAGTCAGAACGGGCATCAACAAAACACCTACAAACAATAAATGCTGGAGAGGTTGTGGAGAAAAGGGAACCTTCCTTATGATCCAGCAATCCTACTCCTGGGCATATATCTGGAGAAAACCATAATTCGAAAAGATACATGCACCCCCAGTGTTCATCGCAGCACTATTTACAATAGCCAGGACATGGAAGCAACCTAAATGTCCATCAACAGAGGAATGGATAAAGAAGATGTGATACAAATATACAATGGAATATTACTCAGCCTTAAAAAAGAACAAAATAATGCCATTTGCAGCAACATGGATAGACCTAGAAGTCATCATACCGAGTGAAATAAGTCAGACAGAGAAAGATATATATCATATGATATTGCTTATATTTGGAGTCTATAAAAAGGGTACAAATGCTCTTATCTACAAAACAGAAATAGAGCTACAGATGTAGAAAACAAACTTAAGGTTATCAGTGGGTAAGGAGGGGGATAAATTGGAAGATTGGGATTGACTAATACACTCTACTATATATAAAATAGATAACTAATAAGGACCTACTGTATAGCAGAGGGCACTCTACTCTGTAATGGCCTATATGGGAAAAGAATCTAAAAAAGAGTGGATGTATGTATATGTATAACTGATTCACTTTGCTGTACACCTGAAACTAAAACAACATTGTAAATCAACTATACTCCAATTTAAAAAAAAAAAAAAAGAAAAAGAAAAATTATTTGGGTTAATGTGTCTGATCACTTGGGTGTCTGTTAGCTTCCCTCAACCTGACCCTGTGATCACATCCATCTCTTCTCTCCCAGTTTAATCATTTTGCTTTTCTCAAGTCCCAAAGAATTCTACATATTCATTAATATCAAGCAATAGGACTAGAGAAAGCCACAAGCAAAGGGAATTGTGGTACATTCCACACGGTGAAAATCTTTCTAATGTATGAAATGTCCTAGTGTATAGAAAATACTTGTCCAGCTACTTTGAAGAATACTAAAAATGTGGGAAAAAACTCTGCCAATGCAACTTGAGATGATCAATATGAGGCACTACCAAGAAGGAAAAAAAAATGCAATCACAGGAGATTTTGCCATGAAACTGGTTAATTTTTTCTTTTCTTTCTTTCTTTTTTTTTTTTTTTTAAGGCTTGGCACTTGAAGGGGGAAGTTTCAATATTCTGGAGAGGTTCCTTAAATGGAACTGTACACATCCCAGTAATTTCACATGAATTAGATCCTGCCATATGCTGAATTTGAATTTGGCCTCCAAGCTAATGTAGAAAAACAGCACATAATATTGTCAAACAGGAACTCAGAAGCTGGACAATCACTTTAGTTAATGTCAGCAGCCCTTTATTGAGGTGTCATTTATATACAGATAATGCACACGTTAAGCATACAGATCAGTGTAATTTGGCAGTTGTAGAGGACCATGTAAGTAATCATAACCCAGACCAAGGTATAAAACATTTCATCTCTCCAGAAAACTCTCCTCGTGCTCTTTTCCAACCAACTGTCCTGCACTCCAGAGTCAATCATGCTATCACTATAGAGTATTTGCCTATCTCTGAACTTAATATAAATGAAATTGTGAAATATATTATCTTTTGTATCTCTTCAACTCTACTGAAAAGTATATTTTTCAGATTCAATCATTTTGTATCAGTAATTCATCCCTATGTATAGCTGGGTAGTATTCGGATATATGTATACTACGATTTGTTTATTCATTCACCAGGTGATGGCCATTTGGTTTTTTTTCCTTTTTGGGGTTATTTTGAATAAAGGTGCTATGAACATTTTTTTACAGATCAGTATGTGAATATATGTTTTATCTCTTTTGGGTAAATACCTAGGAGTGGAATTGCTGGGTCAAGGGTAGGTAGGTATATACTGAACTTCATTAGATACTGCCAAAAAGTTTTCCAAAGTAGTTGAACCATTTTACATCCCACTGCCTGAGAGTTCAGTTATTCTACATTCTTGTTACCACTTGGTCTTATTAGTATTTTTTTTTTAACTTTAGCCATTTTAATGAGTATGTAGCTGTAGAATAGGTTTTTTGGGTTAGTAAATGATTTTATTAAGGCTTCTATTTTTCTCTAGCTTCATTTGCTTGATTTTTTGTTTTATAAAACATTTCCACATTCCAAATGCTATCAACAATTGTAGACAAGAATAAAAGATTAGAAAAAAAAACAAAACCAACACTTTACTGTGTATGTGTACAAATGTCAGAAACAGGCACATGGGAGAAAAGTATACTTATATATGTATAAGAATATGGTGTTTTGTTTTGTTCTGTTTTTTTTTGCTGCACTGATCCTAGTTCCCCAACCAGGGATTGAACCCACGTCTCCCTCAGTGAGAGCGCGGAGTCATAACCACTGGACCAACAGGGAAGACCTGTTTTTTCTTTCTTTTTTTTTAATAAAGAGACTTCAAGGGCTGAGAAGTTTGTGGATCTTAAAACAAGACATCTGGGGCTTCCCTGGTGGCGCAGTGGTTGAGAGTCTGCCTGCCGATGCAGGGGACAGAGGTTCGTGCCCCAGTCCGAGAAGCTCCCACATGCCGCGGACCGGCTAGGCCCATGAGCCATGGTCACTGAGCCTGTGTGACCGGAGCCTGTGCTCCGCAACGGGAGAGGCCACAACAGTGAGAGGCCCACATACCACAAAAAAAAAAAAAAAAGAATTCTCAAAACAAGATTTTTGGGCATCAAATTCTTGCTTTATTTCAAGAAGTTATTCCACCTTGAACTTCGAGTTGTGTTGACATCATTTATTGACATTCGTTAACTGAAATTTTTGGCATTCCACTAAAACTTCAGCAGCAAATCTAAATAATGAGAAACAGTATCTAAATCCTGCCTTATGACAACAAAAAGCAAAAAGAACCCTGAAATTGCCTTTTTCACACTTGTAAAGAGTGTGTTTTTTGAATTTCGTGATTACTGTGTGTGTCATGAGAAACTATAAAATGCATACAGGTTATAAAATCACCCTAGTCCTGATATCTGATTTATCTGTGGCCCAGACTTGGGCATTTGTAACAAAACTCAGCTTCTGAAGCTTCAGCCCCACTCCGTAGACGGCAGTTATGGATGCAAATCGGACTGTTTTCCAGGGTTATCACATCTATGAGGGTGCATCTCAGGAATAGCTGTCCTTTGGATACATGCTCCTTGCTTCCCAACCCAAGATTATCCTGAATTCTTAATAACTCCCCAAGGTGATTAACACATAATCACTATGAAATCAGCGTGAAAATGCTTTTCCAGCTATAAAACTTACAACCTGGATGGGGATCTGGGAATGCAGGACCAGATGTTAAATGTCTGCTACCTGGGGGTGGTGATGTGGGTAGTGGCTCTGGCATCTGGCTCTGGGCCTGGAATTTAATCCACCACACATATCTGGTCAAAGAGCAAATATTCACTATGGAATTGTGTGTGTGTGCTTTGGGGGTGGGGGTGGAGAAGCTTGGTCTTACATTTCTTTCCTAATGAACCTTTTCAATCTAGAAAAAAAAAAGCAGAGGTAGAAATGTAAGCATAATCCCAGGAAAGTCCAATCCATGGTATTCTAGTAGGCATCCTGTTGTTTGTAAGGGCAGCTGAAATTGAAATGCTGACAAGGTTTCCTAGAAGTTTATCAGGTCTTGACTGTTCTCTCCAACCTTCCTTCTCCTGTCTCTCTCCTCTAACCACATCCCTACAAATCTAGTATGTATCAGTGGGACACCAAGGGCCAAAGGATGTCTATTCAGAGAAGTAACAAAGACTGAGTTAGGGGAATAGAACTTCAAGGTCTTCTCTACCCAGTAATCAAAGGAAGAAATTTACTTTAAATCGGGTCAGGCAGGTGCCAAATTAACTACAAATAATATTAAAATATGGGGTTTTTTTTGTAGTTTTGTTTATAGCCAACCTAAAGGTAAAATTCCTACCCTTCAGTTATACTAAACTAAAACCCCCTAATTTAGCAAGAGAGGAATTTATGAGTGATTTGTGGTGAAATGCAGTCACTAATATTTTATGATATTACACTTAATTCAAGTTATTCCTGTTAATCAGTTGAAAGAACCTTGGGAACAGAGGACAATTAGCCCCAGACCTTATTTAATGCAAAGTGTTAATGTCTGTTCTTTGTCTACCCCACTTGTCATTCTTTGTTATAGAATCTAAATTGGTGTATCTTTTAATCTGCTTCTGGTAAAAATTTCATCATTCAGAGAGAGAGAGTGAGAAAGAGAAAGAGAGAGAGAGAAAAAGAGAGAGAATATGAGTGAGCTGTTAGCTGGGATTCTCCCTCTTAACTACGTGGAGTTGTTCTCTTAATTCATTATATGTGGTGAATTTCATGTAAGGTGCACAAGAAACCATAGAAAAAACTTAAAAGCAAAGCACTGGTTTAAACTTTGACTCTAAGAATATACTGAAGGCACTGTGATGGCCCAGAGAATGAAGGGAGGTTTGGGGTATGTATGAGCTAGGGCTTATTTTAGTAATCAGAATCAAATGCTATGTATAACTGAATCACTTTGCTATATGCAGAAATTAACACAAATTGTAAATCAATTATACTTCAGTAAAATAAATTAAAAAAAATCAAATGTCCCTTTGCCATCTGGACTTTCCAATGGGTCGTAAACTGATCCTAAACTGCTTTTAATTACTAATTGGCTTAAAAATATGAGAATACATAAAAGCAAGCACTGGCAACCTGGACCGACATTCTTCTTCAATTTCACTTTATTTCAAATATAAGATAAGAGTAGCTAAAGGAAGGCTCTCATTTTTATGTGTTTTATTTACCTTCTCATATCCCTTTTAATTTCTTTTGATTTTCAAGAAGTATGTCTTCCTTTTCCTCTCTGCATCACTGAAAACCATTTGCTGAGAAGTGGTAAAGTACTTTATTTTTTGGAATTTAGTCTTTTGCCAGTGGTAAGGTCTTCTTGATCAACATTCAAAGCACAGCAAAACACTTCAACTTATTCTACGAATATTTATGAGAATCACCTGTGCCAGACATTGAATTAGATGTTGAACATATAAAGTTAAGCAATGCCAGATATAATCAATGTTCTCATGGAATTTACAGTCTACTGGTAGAGATTGTGAACACAAATAAATATACATTTACAAAAGGAAATAAAGGCTCTGAAGTACAAAGAGTCAGTCCTATTGAATATGTACATACAAAGATGGATAGATAGATGATAGATAGATAGATACATAGATAGATTGATCCTGGAGGCGGGGGTGGGGGTAGTTAGGAAGACTTTTTGAGGAAGTGGCACTTGAGATACAAAGACAAAGGAAAAGAATTAGCCAAGAGAAGAGATGGGAGAGAAGAAGCAGTATTGATGGAGGGGATCTCTTCCTCCCAGAGAAGAGGATAATAGTAACAAATGGTCTGGAGAAGTGGGGCTAGAACACACAGAGCCTTGGAGGTCATGATAAGGATTTTGGTCTTGGTACTCAGAGCAATGAAAGCTATTGAAGGGGTTTCAGCCTGGGGCTCACTTGATGTACTTGTTAATCTGAAAATATCACTTTCACTATAGTGCGGAAAAAATGCTGGAAAGGAGCACAAGTGAATGGTGGGGAGACCAGTTAGGAAGCCACTGTGAAACATCAACTGACTGAGAGGGGCAGTTGGAAAAGAGAAAAATGAATACATCTAGGACTTACTAGGATGGATTCCAGAAGTAACACTTCAGAACACTGAATGGTTTGGAAATGGGTTGGAAGGACAAAGTATAAAGGATGACTTTTAAATTCTCAGACCGCAAAACTGGATGGAAGCAGGTGACACCATTTAAAGCAAGGAGGCGATGCTTTTATAATGCATTTGACATGTGTCCCCATGCAGGAATAATTTCCTTAGAATCAACCTTAGGTTTTATACGAAATAACTGTCTGGTCCATATCTGTGATGGACAATTAGATCCCTTTTTGATAATATCCATATTCAAAGGTACTGTAATTGTTTATTTAAAAAAAAAATGATCCTGGAGTCAGCTGTAGGGCTTCAGTGAACAGAAAAGCGAGAGTAGACAGAATGAGCACAGAGAACAAATTGCTTGATGCTTAGTAGCCTGAAGAAACAATGAGCTGGCTTTATTACAAGTTTGGGGAAATAAGAAAGTTCTGTGAATTGACAGCCTGCCGCTTCAGATTCTTCAGAGAAGAACTGAAGTTATTATTTTAGAAATGTATGCATTTGTTTTATCAGTGGGCCATTTTACCAGTAACTGTTAATTAATGCTAACCCTTGATTTCCAACCAGGAGCTGCAATTATACACCTTCAGATACATATAGCAAAATAGGCTATCTGGAAACAGCGGAGTAGAGATAAAGCAAAGCCATTGCTAGCAGATAATATTCAGAAAAGCACAGCTGAATTCAAAAGAAGAACTCATTTGCTGTGGCATAAAAAAACTCTTATTTGCAAAACAGAAATGTGATTTTTGTTAGGAAGCTTTATGATACTAGTCATTTCCTACAAACTTGAATAAGAAGCCAGAACATAACAATGGTAACGATGTGTATTAGAATATCATCAACTTCTAATTTCAGCCACAGATCTGAGATTCATCAACTGTTTTCTGAATATACTTATTTTTGTAGCAAGGTCTGTTTAGGGGGTGACTGACCTTTGATACATAGGTTGTGTTACATTACCTTCCCCCCAGATCTTTAGTGTATGGTATGGATTTGCGTATAGAATCAGAGTGGCATTCTTGGCAATATAAGAATATTCTGAATCACAGTGTACTCTCAAAACACAGTTTAGGAACTAATTTGTATGTATCATATGTTAGCAAAATACTACTGAGAAATTCACTGGAATGATTCTTTGATATACATTAGAAATTATCGCTGGACCAGGAAATCATCTCTATGCTCTAGAGTTTGTAAAACTATGCAGATGTATTGAATAGATTTTATAGTGCTCTGTACTGTGTCAGGGAAGGGAAAAATGCATTTTCTCAATAAAGCCACCATGTGGATTCCACATCCAGCTGTCTGCTAGATTTTTTGCTGTGGTGATATACAAAGGACACAATATTTAGATTTCTTTTTGAATGATGATCTTGCCACCTTAGGCAGGTTACTGTACCTCTTGAGCTTAAATCCCTCTATGTGTAAAATGGTATGACCTTACTCTTCTCGCAAAGCCATCTGGAAGATTAAATAGGATAATACATGTATATGTGTACAGTATAAAAGAAATACCCAATAATCTTAGCTGTCCCACTTGCACCACTAACTCAGCATGTCTTAAAAATAAATATACTATCTTTCACCCAATGCACTCTTCCAAGGATTTTCTGGCTGGAAATCTGAGCGTCTTCTTTGATACTCCTTATTGACCTCCCACACCAAGAAGTTTTAAAGTCCAGCCAAATTTTTAATACCAGTGTTACTTGTATTTGTGCTTATGAGACAGGAAGGAAGTGGGCAGGGCACAACCATTAAAAGAATGACACAACCATTAAGAAAAACAGGATGTCACCAAAAGCGGTTAGAACCTACTAGGCCCAAGATGGCAGAAGATTTGATTTTCAGTAGACCTTAGCCTCACTATACACTCACTGTAATACATTAGCATCTAAATGACACAGCCACAGGTGCCATGATAGTTCCGAGGCCTACCATAAGAGGCCAAAAAAGTGGAAGGTGGCCCAACTCCTAGAAATCCCCACCCCTCCTCCAAGATAGTTAGAACATTTCTCCTACTCATTAGCCTATGAAATTACCCAGCCCATAAAAACTAACTACCAGACACCTCAGGGCTGCTCTCCCCTTCTGAGATGGCCCCCACTCTATCTATGGATTGTGTATCTCCCTGAATAAACCTGCTTTCACTTTACTATGGCTCACTCTTGAATTCTTTCCTGAGCGAAGCCAAGGACCCTCACCTGGCGGCCCGTCCCAGGGTCTCACCTGAGACCTGGGACATGACCGTCCTCTCGCATCCCATTTTCCTGCAACACTTACCTTCCTATCTCTACCTACTATACTAGTTCAAAACCTCATTTTCTCTCCCCTTGATCTTTGCATTTCTTTTCTAATTGGCCTGCCTAGCAGTGGTCTCTCCCAACATGAGTGTACACAGAACAAAGTTGCCAAATTCATTTTCCGTTGGCACACTTCAAGTCATACTACTGCTCAGAAACCTCCAGTTGTTTCTCATTTCCAGCCAAGAAAGCCTGTCACATAAAGCCTTCCATGGTCCTGTCCTCAATTCCTCTTCTTCAGCCTAACCTCCCACACTAACGCCCTGAACATAAACTCTTTCCCAGCCAAACCAGCCATCATGTCATTCCAAAAAATGCCTTGTATTTTCCCAATTCTATGACTTGGCTTAATCTATTCATCCACCTGGGATGCCTTACTTGTTCTCAGGGGATTCCTACTCACTCCTCAATGCTCACTTCAAATACCACCTCTCTCATGAAGGCTTCCAAGAAACAAGTGTTTACCCCCTTATCCAACTCCATTGCACTAAACTTTTTCTGATAATATTTTCCACATATGGTTTTGCACTCAAGTTACTTTTAGACATATATGATCAATCCTTCCAGATGACAATGAATCTGTGCTTTATTTATCCTTCTCCTTGACTGTGTTTTCTTCATCTTTGTATATACTTCCAGGCCTTGCTCATGCCAGATATTCAAAAAATGTCATTGGATACATGAATGTAAATGTCTATATCAAATCTACTTTGTGACCTTCAAATTTGTTCCACGTGCCCTTTCTTTACAAAACACATTTTTGCTTTTCACCATTTTGTCTTTTATTGAGAAGAATCTACCTAAAATATGTATTAGAAGTGCGGAGGCTGGACCTATTTTGGGAACATTTCAGCACAGAATTTTGCATGAACATCAGTAAAAGCTGACCAGGCCCTGAAATTTTGTCAGTGTCACTAGTGCCTTATATTTGGAGTCATTTCCAGCTTCTTGGTCTCATTGATATGAATGCAGAGAAGGAAATTTTAGCAATCACTTACATGTATATGGTTACTTTGAACTTTCAAAGCACTTTGAAAGCTCTTATGCTGCACTTGACCCTTAAAGAGCAAAGTGGGAACAGGTGCTCTGATCACTACTTGAGAGAGAAGAAAACTGCCTTCCCAAGGAGAAGAAGTGACTTGGCCAAGGTCACAAAGCTGGGAAGTAATAGAATCGGAAGCAGAAATAGAATCTGTCTTCTAGATGCTGACCAGGTGTTTCCTCATTTCAGTAACTCGCTGGGTTCTCTATTCTTTTATTCTGCCAACTCCCAAGCTTTTTGGGTTCCCGGAATGATTGTTTGAAGTGCACAATCTTGTACATGCCACATAACCCGTTTCTCCCCAGGTTTGGTGAGAAGTGTGGCTTCAACTGTGACACTTTGCAAAAGCTTTTATCTCACTGCTACTTTATGTTATGTTACGTTATGTTATGTTATGTTATGTTATGTTATGTTATGTTATGTCATGTCATGTCATGTCCTGGTTAGGATGTGCCTAACATTTTTTTCTTTTAAATTTTTTGGGATAATTTCCCTTTAATAGAATGCATTCATTCTAACTGCACCATTAGATGGGTTTTGACAATCCATATGTATTCCCACCACAGTCAAGATACAGACTATTTCTGTCACCCTTTGTAGCCTATCCCCCATTTCCAGGCCACCACTGATCTGCTCTCTGTCTGCCTAACATTTAAAGCTGTGCTTTGCATTCACAACTGAAGTGCAGGTCAATTAACTTTGAGTCTCAGTTTCC
This sequence comes from Neophocaena asiaeorientalis asiaeorientalis, assembly GCF_003031525.2. Taxonomy (NCBI): domain Eukaryota; kingdom Metazoa; phylum Chordata; class Mammalia; order Artiodactyla; family Phocoenidae; genus Neophocaena; species Neophocaena asiaeorientalis. Next base: position 1,086,562 of record NW_020175089.1, read on the forward strand.
TGATCTGTACAAAGGACACTGAACATCACCTCGAAGTGCCTTTTTGGCTTGAAGCATATTATTCTATGAAGTATGTGAGAACAATAACTCCCTAGAATCTGAAAAATATTTTTCCAACCAAATCAGAAAGAAAGGCAATTTTGCAAATGTCATTGAAGCTCTTCTATTTTTTAAAGTGTTGTTCTTTCCCCTTTTCTCCACCATTTCTGGTCAAGAGCTTCCAGCATGTGATTTCAGAACAGGTGTCTGCTGAAGATTATAAAAAGAAAAAGGGCCCAGACCATATTCACAGCTACAAGGATTCTTAGGCAAATCCACATAATACCCAGTGAGACATTTGACAAGAGTGAGCCATTAATGTGGAGAATGTGGGGAGAACACATTTATTGCTTCAAATGATCAAAAGTGGCTGCCAGTTTCACCAGCTCATTCCCAATATTCACACTGACCCTTGCTTTTGTGTTTCACTTCCGGGGGTTTAAGAAATATGCCCTTTCTGTTTAGGCAAAGATTAGGTGAGTCCCTGAGGCACCAGTGGGTTCCACATGGCCAAGTTCATGTCTATGAAAGAACAGGTCATGAAAACACAGAAGCCTGGGGATCATTCACTTCTGGACTGTTGACCTGGCCATTCATACCTGCATTCATCATGGCAGAAAGAATAGGAAGGGCGACCATCTGAGGCCACCATATGAGTTAAGTAAGTGAGTGCCTGCATTGACAGAGCATCTTGGGTGCAGTGCTCCTGCTACAGAATGTGCTTGCAGCCTATTCAAAATTCTACCTCCGATTGGGAGGAAAATTACTCACAGCTAGGTAATGAAGTCGCATCTCTGTTCTGCAGCTAGCCGAAGCCACCTCATTCCTCTTCATCTGATCTAAATTGTACTGCTATTTCAAAATCTTATGCAAATATAAAGGGAGGGAAGTTTGAAGGGAAAATTACATCTCAGAACTCTTTGTGGCTTCTGGATTTGAGACATTGCTTGAAGGTCAGTGTTGATTCAGTACTGGATTATTAAACCATTACATGAGGCATGGAGCAAATTATGTCCTTTACTCAGGTAATTCTCAAAAAAATGAATATAAATTATTCAAAAGATAAGTAAATTATGGACCCTGTCCTGAGCTCTCATCAGTCAGTCTACATGTCCCCATTTCATCATCTTTCTTTCTTTACTTGGATTTGTTGGTTAATTTCAATCGTCACAGTCATTTACAGCAACTTTTGTTTGTTTGTTTGTTTATAAAATAAGGAGAATCAACAGTGACAGACATAGAGCACGTCTGTGTGTCCAGAATGAGAATGGAACTTAGCAAGCCCTGTCATTGACATCTCTCCTTTGCAAGTTATCTCAAGTCTTCCCTCCTACCATGTTACTCTTCTGCAAAGGCTCTCTTCTGCCTGCAGAAGAAAGTCTAAACATCTTGGAAGGACCTTCAAAACCTCCCTCAGAGTTTGAAGGGGGTTAGTGGTTCCTGAGCAGTCACATCACTACTAGATGGTGGAGCCCACATTTTAGAACCAACCCTCATGGGGCTGGTTCCAAAGCCTTAACTCCTAATTTCTACTCATACAGCTTCTCATACAATCTATTCTTAAGCCAGAAGTGCTTAACTGAGGTAACAACCTCACTACTTAAAATAGAAGAGACAGAACGAAAACAATGATGGTGTCTTTTCCTTTTCTACTTGAACGCAAGATCTGTATGCTTTTTCTTTCCATGAGTTTGTGCGTACGACACACGTGCACTGTCCAAAGCCAGGCAGTCATAATAATAATAACATGCCTCATTGCATGAGCAGTAGGAGAATTATTTTTAAAAATAAATATAGAGAATCAGGGCTCTAAATCATTGGCTTAGAACAGCCCTGGCAAAAGGTGGTATTTTCATGAGTCAAAAACAAGTCTTAACTTCAACAGATCAATTGTAGGTGTAACAATGCTGCCTTTATTCGTTGTCTGTCAACAATGTGGAGAAGGTGGGAATAATTCTAATCATTAATTATATCTGGCACAACCTCCATCCTACTTTTCATCAATGGGGGTCTATGACGAGGTGTGCTCCAGTGGTTTGGAAACATTTTAAAGGAAAACTAAGACTTGTGGTGTCATTGAGACTTGTGGGGTAATTTGAGAGACGAGAGGGAGGGAGTTGTCTGGAGGCTCCAAATGAATTGGAAAGAAGGTTTGTGTGAAAGGAGCCATTTAGCCCAACAGGTACAAGGGACAGGCTTTCTGAGATACAATGTGCTTCTGATTGCTGGCTGACAAGTTATTTTCTTTTCTGTCTTCTAAAATATGCAAGATTTTTTCCATGTTTTGATTTACAACTGGGTTAGGTTTCAACAACCTGTGGGCTTCTGCAAACTGCGGAGTGTGTTCCCAGTGAGAGAACATGTTTTGACAGAAGCTTCACCATGTCAAGAAAGCTAGAGAAATCCCACCCTGCTCTCTAGATGAAACGGTTATCGACAAAGCAAGAGAATAGCAAGTAATCGCTCATTCATCAGGCACCAAAGCTAAATAAGGACTTTGGTGTAGATGAAGTTTCCAGATGAATGAAAAAAAACTTTAAACCTTTTTTTCTTTGAGTAGAGTATAAAGAGCATCATTTAACATTTTTTTCAATAAACTGATATGATTCTTATGAGCATCCATGAGTATGCTGTCCTAGGTGGCAAATATACTGAATCATTCCTTTCAATATCAATTATTAATTGATTACTTCTTTTGTCAAGTCACTGGGGTAATGCTGGAGGTTCACTGGGGAGTAAGACTGACATAACCTCAACCCTACAAGGGCTGCTAAGATATGGAAGACCATTTGGTCAAATCTCGGTCTGTTAAGCTTGTTATCTTCTTATCTCTGTGTATTTCCACTGGTGTTTGTGTTTTTAAAATGTCACTCATTTAAAAAACAGAAAAAGAAAAAAGGACAAGCAGAAAACAAGAGAGAAAGAGGGAAAGGAAGAGAGAAGGGAAGGAGAGAAAGAAAGAAGGAAGGAAAGAAAGAAAGTAGGAAGGAAAGAATGACCATTGTGAGTGCCTATTCTGTGTCAAGTATAATCTCAGGCATTGGGGATATGACAGCAAACAAGACAGGTGAGTCCTTCCCTGTTCTCCAAGGGAGAGACTGTAACTTATCTTTAATTCTATAACCTCAGCATCAGCATTGCACCTAGGATAGTTAATAAATATGTATTCATTGGGTGCCTGATTTGGTCATTGAATAAATGAACATGAACAGGTATGTTACAGGTTGGGAAAACATATTATACAAGTTCGTTTGAAAATGCATCCAAAATCAGAGACACATGATTTTAAATTATTTTCCTGGGAGTATTTCTTTACAGCCTTTATGACATCAGGCCTAGCACTCTCATAAGAGGTTCCTTTTGCCATATAAATGACTGAAAACAATTGTTCTCTATTCATTTTAAATTGCATTTCTGCTCCAGCTGTGAGAATTAAGAGTATGGTGAAAATATTTGATGACATTTTTTAGGGCAAGGTGGTTAAGAAGTTAGCCATAAAATAAAATGGGGAATGGAAAGTGTAAGGTATTTTAAATTTATTCTCTTATAGTCACAGATTTGAGGCACTGTACTTTGATATCAAGAAATAGGATTGCTGGAGATCTTTGACAAAAATGTCAGAGGTAGCATGAAATGTGGGACAAAGAAAGGAAAATAATGCTAAATGCTGATTAATTTGTGGCATGCTTCTAATAAGTGGACTGAGTCTGTCCTTCTGTGTTGATACTTGCAAATTGTCTCTTTATTTCATCAAATGTGTACATATTATAATTATCTTAACTATTTGCTCATTAATTGCAAGTAAGACTAACTGAATCCATGGAATATCAATCCCCAAGGCAAACAACAGCCCTGATCACTTACTCATACATTTAGAAACATAATAAGAATTCCCAGTGATCCAGCAAAGAGGGACACAACCCAAGAATCCTGATTAATTCCGTGCGGATGCAGGTGGCCTTAGCGAGCTCTGCTTCATCCACTAGTTACTCTACCAGGTACTCCACAATCATGGAAAGGTAGTCTTTTTAGCTTGAGACACTTTTCTTCAGTAGAAAGTAGTCTGTATCTTCTCTTTTAAAGAAGTTTCTAATCCAAATATTAGTTTATTATCCATATATATCTATGTGCTATTACAAGTAAATATTTATAAATTTCAGCTAGATGTAATTGCTCTATTGTGATTAATTTTCATAATAGAAAATTATACTGGAGGATTTCAGGAAGGTCCTTTTTATAGAGCATTCTACTTGGAAAAATGCTGCTTAAGAGTTTTTTAGTTTCTATAGCTGATGGTCAGATATTCTTCATGTTGTAAGTATGGATATGTCTCAATACTGTTTTTTTGAGAATGCAGTTCATTTCCACATGTAATTCATTATTCCCTCTGAATGCCCAGGAGAATCTGCAATACCCATCAGTCAAAATTTCTCACACTGTTGCATTACTAAACACTTGAGGAAAAGGGGAACTGTGAATTCCAGTGTAAGACTCACCCATTTTCCTTTACAATAGATCCATTAACTTTTAAAGATGCTCTCATAGGTGACGACACTATAACACAGGCTTAAGAACAGAATCTTCAGGACTGGCATGAGTAAAAGAGTAAATGGTGCCCAGCTGTGAAGTAATTTCCTAGTAATGGGGGCCTTACTTTGAGAAGCAAGAAATGGGCATGCTTAGGATTGCTAAGACAAGTGATATTTCAAGTGAATGCAGAACATCCAAATTTATTGAGAAATAAGGGAAGTCTGACATCTGTTGAGGTTATTCCCAATAATCCTGAATTTTTGTCTTAAGAAATGTTCCTGGACTTAAGGAAGAAAAGTTTTGAACTTCACAGACAAGAGGATATCACCATATGGTAGGAATTTTCATCACATCCCTATTTGTAGGGAAGGTCCTTGCTCTATATTGCAGACCCCTCCCTATATTGGGCCAATTCCAGAAACCACATGTCCCTGGCTGGTGCTCAAAGATGGCTGCCATCAAGCTGTTCCTTCTCTATATGCACATGACAATCCGCCAGGGAGGGAAGGTGTCTATTCTTCCACTCTTTTCAATCTGAGCTTACTTATGATTGTGTTGAACCATAGAATATGGTAAAAGTGATGCTCTCCTAGTTCTGAGTCTAGTGGTTAAGAGGACTGGCACTTTCTTCGTCCTGCCTCTTGGACTACTGATTGCTATGTAGGGAGACCAGGATACTGTACTGTCCAGAGAGGCCACAGGCAGGAGCACTGAGACACCAGACGTGTGAGTGATGACCATCTGGGACGCCTAGCCCAGATGAGCCTTCAGATGATTCTAGTTCCAACCACCCTCTTATTGCAACCACTTACCCAAATGAGAACCACCCTGCAAATCCTAGACAACCTGTTAGGCTGTGGGGTGCCTTGTTATATAGCAATAGGCGACTGGAACACGTGCCCTCTTAGGCCAAGAGTTGAACACCAGTACGAGTGACAGAGACCAGGGTGAATTATAAGCCAGAAGGGGCAGCATGAGAAGATCAAGATTTAAACCATAAAAAACTCATCAGGAGCTTAAAATGGTGGTTTTCCTCCACATATTTTTCTTCTCATATGACTATAATTTTCTTTCTCTTAAAAATAATTTCTTTCATTATAAACTAATACAACAGCTTTGCAAAACATTCGGAAACTAGAGAAGAAAAAAACATTCCCCTGACCCCACCAGCCTTACATTATTGCAGTTAGCTATTTTGGGAATTTCCCAACAGGTTTTCGTTTATTTTTTCCTTGATCATGTGCATTACGTTATATTAAAATTATAACCAAAAGGGGATCTAGTTTAGTGGTACCTGAAGCTTGTAAAACATAATGGGGGAAAAAAGGAAAAATCTTAGTTCAAGAAGAAATTTAAATAATCTAACTTGAAAAATTTCTTTTCAAAAATCTATAACCATATGAAACACATTGTACAAAGTCTCTAAGAGCTTTTGAAGGGGCTTATGTAAATGAGAGGCCCTTCATCTTAGGTCTCATTAGCTTCATGGTAAATTGCTGTTGACTGTAATGAATATATACATTTATATTTGTTTTCTCTCATATTATATTAAAATGATTTTCCATGTCAAAGCCTATCCTTTATGATATGACCTTTAAAGATTGCATATGTTTCTTTCCAGTCAGTGTCCTCTAATTTCCCTGAGGTAGAGTTTTTGAACCTTAGAAGAACTATTTACATTTGGGGGCCGGTAATTATTTGTTGAGGGGAACAGTCCTGTACATTACCAAATGTCTCCTAGGGGACAAAAGTGCCCCTCCCCTTGAGAGCCAGTGCCCTAATAAATCTCCTACTCTGGTTACTTATATTATTTCCTTTCTAACCATTATAACTTAAGCCTTTTCATGAATATTATTTTATTCAATTTTTAACATTTTTCTTTAAGTTAAACTCCTAGAAATGGAATTATTAGGTCAAAGAGAATGACACTGACATGGCTTTTGATGTATACTGCCAAATTTCCTTCCCCAAAAGGCTTACAGTTATCTGAATTATAGGGCAGCAACATATTTTAGTATAGATGTAGGTATATTTAATATAGTATAATGAATTATAACAAAATAGTATATTTAAGCTATATAATATACTTAGGCTGTTATACTAAAGTTATTTATTTTGCTAATTGTAATTATTGTCTGAGAATGTACCCTCCTATAGAATGGTCAGCAAAGAAATTCTGAACTGCATCTATCCTTTTTTTTTTTTTTTTTTTACTTTGAAAGTTGAAAAATTATGTTTTCGAAAAGAATTGTTCTATTTCCGTCAACCAGGAGAAGGGACTTGAAAATAGCATTCTAGTTTGCTGTTTTTCTCACAGTCTGCCAAGTTTAGCCCTTCATAAGGGAAGTCTGTATTTGAATTCAGAAAGCAAAGAGTGAAACTGTTTCAATGTAAAGGACTTGCTGGTTTGGGAAAATCATAGGCTTCTTGCTCTGGTTGTTCCTTGAACAGGGAAGACAGATCAGGCTCCCCAGACTGTGTCTATACTGTCATGATGGATAATTAACTGCAGTCCTCTTGTTCCCTTGCATCACTACCAAAGCCCCATTATCCCCTCCGTGCCTGCCACCCCCAAAGATAAACAAAGATTTCAGTTGTTTCGTGTCAGGAGGAGAATCTAAAACATGGCTTTTTTGCTCTCTCTGATGCCCGCTGTGAACATCCCTTGTCTTTGAGAGAAAGCTATCCAACCTCTTTCCCAGATGGTTGGAAACATGGCCTCCTGTTGTTTTACTCCAGTTGCATGATGTTCAAGGAGTGGGGCAGACCTCTCTCAGTGGGCTACCCCAACTGGCTTTGCTTTCAAGGAATCTACAAGCCCCTCCCACAGGCCTGCCTCATCCACTCCATTTCTGCTCAGGGTATGATGGCCAAAGCTCTCAACCACTAGGTGGGCGAGGTTTGTCCAGTGAAAACTAAATGGAGATGATGTTTGTCATTGATTTAAAATATTCCCATAGGTGACTATTAGGTAAGAGTTCAGGGAATCGTTCTCTGTATTAAAGTAAGACAGATTATCAGTCGAAATTTTAAATGGTTGTGCCATTTACTTTTTAGTATGAAAAGATGGCAGTTCATTAAAATCCTGATAAATACTCATAAAAGCAACAGATATAAGTCCTGAATATTAGTTAACATTGTTGAAAAAAAGATATATTCACAGATATCCAAGAAAAGTATAGGTAACCCTTCCCTAAGAGGTCATAGAATTAATGTACATCCAAGTTTACTAAATAATTAGCCTCTGTATGTAAACCATAAAAATTACAATTCTCAGATAATTATATCAGAAGAAAAAGAATGTTCCTGAATTCTTGTAATCTGAAATTTGATTGAAGATCAGACAACAAATTGTGAAAGGCTTTACTTAGACTATAGGTGAACTTAATGTATGTCTATTAATAAAACTGAATGGTTTTTAATATGTTTTAAAAAAGGAATTGACATAGTACAGGTAGCCAAAGAGCATAAAACGTCTGCCACATAGGGAATATTCCATGACAGTTCATATTCACATACAGTATTTATCGAGGTGTTAAAAGGTGCATTTTCTCCTTTCGTCTCCCCCACCCTCCTCCCTCCCTTCCTTCCTTTCTTCCCTCCCTGAATCCCTCTATTCTTCCCTTTCTTCTCTCCTTTTCACTGTCCCACTTTTTCCTCTTCTTCTGAAGACTTTTTACCAAATTTCATGAAAATAGAAGTGTAACAGAGATTGCCTTTCAATCTTAATATATTCTCATCCACATTCTCAAATTCCACAATGGCTTTATGGCTTTGTTCTATTTCTGTTCAATGTGAATCTTCAGAATCAGTTAATATAAATATATAAAATATATAAATATATAAGATATATATTATATATAATATATATATATAAATATATAAATAAAAATTTACCATATTTACCTCCCAGAAATGTCCCTGATAAAAGCTGACACACAAATGGTGTGCTTATGACAGGGAAATGACAAACCTCTCTAGCAACTCTTTGGCAAGTTTGGGGAGGTTGGTGTGAAATGCAGGCCTGTGAGCCACAGGTCTGGAAGGGATTACTTCTCTAACAGCTGCCTAGCAACCAAAATGTGTACCTGACCTGGCTTTCTAATGGGCAAGATTATGCAGTGTCTGTGTGTTTAGCAACTGACAAAACAGCTTTCTTGCTGAAGAATGTGATATTACCAATAGCTCAGAAGAATTCAGTAAGTTTCCAATTTAAATGCTCATTTTGTTTTATTTAAATAGAAATAAATTCAGGCAGCATAGAATTGGTTCATAAAACATTAGATCGGCAAATATGGCACTTCCGACACTAAGGAAGGAAAAAATAATAATGTCCCTAAGAATGTAATAGGCCTCGCCATACCCCAACTTAATTAATACTTGGGCTTTGGATATTAGGCTAAGCAAAGCCCAGTAGATCAGATTTCACCATTAAATTCACTATTAACATTGCTATATACATTATTTTTAATTTCTAGTTTTTAAAAATACAGTCAAGTGAAATTAAACTAAAAGTTATTTTAAAAATGACTTAAACTTTAAAAAATTCATAAGTCCTAAAACCGTGTATGAGTGGTAACAAATTTGTTTTTGATATAACATCATCACAGCACTTTCAAGATATATATTTTTTATCCTGGAAGAATTTGTAAAATCTTGGTGAACTATTTTTTCTCTCTCTCTTTCCCTTCTACCCACAGCCTCCTGGGGTGTTCGGGATGAATTCTTTTAATGCATAAGAAGGGGAGACCTAGAGGTGGAAGAAGCATCAATGAAATTATGTAAATGAGCATTAATTTGTATGAACTCCACGTATCCTAGAGAATAGATTGTAAGTACAAACATGAAACACTGGCTTAATTTACTAGGAGGATGTGTTTTAGGTGTAAGGAAAACAGGTATATTAACTTTAACATCACATTCTAATTGCAACCATCATGTCTTGCCATTTTTGTTCAAAAAGTAAATTTCTTTAATCTTGTTGGTTTAGACTAGAGTCAAAATAGCATAAAACATGCATTAACCATATTCACCCATTTCTCTGGAGACATGAGTACATGCTACAAGCATAATTTAGTGTGATGTTTATCTCCATAATATGATGCCTCTTACAGAGCAAAGCATTGCAGAGTACTTTGATACACGATTTAAATAAATTGCTAACGATGTGCACTTCCCTCTGATGAAACTTGCATTTTCACCCATTCTAGGCTTACTCCTCTTTAGGCAAAAAAGACTATGATCCTATCCATCTTTCTAAAGTCTCTGCTTCAGTTGTCTGCCTTTGGCCCTTCAGTGTATCATTCCATCAAGACCCAATTTTAATTTTCATTGCTGATTGTCATCAAATCAAAAAGACTCATCCTTATATGAATAGACAGATCAGTGGAATAGGATACAGATCCTCAAGTAAACCAAAAACATGATAAGTTGGTATATAATAAAGGTGACATAACAAATAGGTAGTGAAAATGATGAATTATTCCACTATTGTATAAATATATTTTATAAATATATTATTTATACATAAAACATATTAAGTAAATACATATTTATATACATTTATTTATATATTCCACTATTGTATAAATATATATTATAAAAGCTATTGTTATAATTAGGATCTGGAAAAAGCAGTTGGATCCCTACCTCACACTTTATATCAAAATAAACCCAGAACAAACCAAATGTTTGTATATAAAAACTGAAAGCATTAGTTATACTAATAATAGACAAATAAGACTCTTTTGTAATTGGTGGGTCTAATAGTAAAGATATAGAATAGTTGAAAACTATAATTTAGAATTTTGATTTAGTGGAGAATATATATTATGTTCAAGCATATGTAGGCCTTTCTGAAAGCTGATTACATAGCAATAAAGCTAATGTTATCAAATTTCAAAGTATTGGTATCATACTGAACACATTCTCTGATCACATGCAATTTAATTTAAATAAATAATAAAAAATTACAAGAAATAGCCCATCTTTATTTTTATTAATACAAAAACACACTTCTAAACAATTTATAGGTCAAAGCAGAAATAATAATGGAAATTAGACTATATGTATTGAGATGAAATACAGCACACATACCATGCATCAAAGTTTGTAAGATTAAGATAAACTAACACTTTAAGAGAAATCAACCAGTCTTAGATATTTACATTAGAGAATAAGACAGGTTTGAAATTAGGGAGTGCTGCATCCAACTTAGCGATTTAAAAAATATATAATTGACAAATACCTAAATCCAAAGTATATAAGGATCAGTTTATGAGTCAATAAGAAAAAAAAACTACCAACAACCCAATAGAAAAAAAAAAAAAGAGAATGGGCAGGATACTTGAAGAGACAATTTATGGAAGCAAAAACCTGAATAAGCATCTGAAAAGATGATCAATTTTATTACTATCCACAATATGCGCATTTTAACCACAGTGAGATACGATTTCTCACCCACTCCGTTGTAAAGCCTGACTTTAGGTACTAGCAAGGTTGTGGGGTCACAACAACCCTCACCCACTCCTGATGGTAAATTAGGCCATTTGTTTGGAAAAGTTAACAATAACATAGCTAGGCTGAAAATACCTAGCACACACAATGCAGAAATTGCACTCCAAGAGTTACAGAACTTTTGAAAACGTGTACAGTAGGAGACATTGACAAGAAGATTCACAGAAATGCTGAAATAGTAAAACTGTTAATCAGCACAGAAACGTCTATCACTAGAATGGATAAATGAATTGCAGCGTGTTCTTACAATGGCACATCACACAAGTGAAAATGAAAGAACTACTGTTATTTGGATCAACATGAATGACCTCAAAACTGTTATGTTCTGAGGAAAAAGCAAATTACAGAAGAATTTATACTGTATGGTTCTATTTATGTACCTATATTTAAAAATAATATGCTATTTAGGAATCTATACATATGTCTGTGCTACTTAGAAATGTACACATATATGGAAGTGGTAAAAGCAGAAAGAGAAAAGGAGGATCATAAATAAAAATTCAGGATAGTGTTTATCTCTATTGGAAGTGAGAAGAGTGTTAGGGATGGGTTTTTAAAGGGGCCTGCAGGGAGTGTCTAGGGTTCCAGGAACATGCTTTATTACCACAGTAACCTCTACAGAGAGCAAGGTGATATTAACTAAAATTGCCAAAGCACATACTCTTATAAGAATGAATACTGCAAAACATACTTAATAATCTACATCTAAGGTTATTCACTGCAGCAGTATTTGTAAGAGTAAAATATCAGACACATTGTAATCCTATCACAAAGGGATTGGTTGATTCAGTTATGGTTCATCTATGCAATGAAATACAAAGGAGCTACACAAAACATTGCTCAAGCTCTTTACGACAATACGTGAAGATCTCAAAGAAACTGTTAAGTTTAAGAAACGGTATAAAACATTGTGTATAACATGTCAACAATACATGTATAAACTAGGATGAGGAAAATACATATATATGTATATAAGTTTCTATGCTGAACTATTTGAAAATATTATTTCTGGGGAAGGGAACAGAATGACTGGAGAAAGATGTGACGTTGACCCACACCCGTTTTATCATTTATCATTTATTCGTTCATTTTGAATTTTGTGACTGCAACACAATGCTTATATTAACTATTGATAAAATAAACAAAATAACATTAAAACAATAGAAAATAAAACCACCCAGTTCTCATTCAGTAGGGCTCTGTCAAGAGACTGAACCAAAAATCTGGCAATGACTAGTCAAATGCCATAGAAATAACACTTTCTGAAAGATGGAACTTCTCCTTATCTATAAAAGCATATGACAAGAAGCAACAGGGTTACTGAAAACACCTACAAATATTCCTTGGGCATATGTGACAAGTTGTGGGGGTAAGTGTTGATGTTCAAAGGTATAACTCCTCCTCCTGCAGGAGGAATTGTAGAACATATTTAAATAACACAGGAGAAAACTAAAATTATCTTTTTCTCATAGATAAAGGAAACTGTTAATAATGCCATAAAGATCACAGGGGCATATTTGTGCATATTTTAATCTTTTGGAAAATGATAAATGGATACATAATTAAATACAAGCATGAAATTACTACAGATTTTCATAAATTTCATGATAAGAACACAATTTAAACTTATCATCAACACTTCTTAACATAGAACAAGAACAAACAGGTAAAAAAATTCAGTGAAAAGTAAAAACGTCAAGTGTGTGACTTTGAGCTATGATAAATATCTGATACTGAAGGGACTGGACATGCAAATATCCACACATGGATCCACCCGTGCCTCCACAATGAGATATCATTAGGAGGCTTCTGTGTAGAACTATATTCTCAGTGTCAAAGCTTCTCCTCAAACTTTCTTATCTTATATGTTGTGCTATTTTAGAGTTATATAGGAAATACCATTTCAGTTTCTCTGGGAATTGTCACAGTTCTTTTAATCTCTTTTTTCTCATATGGGAGACTGAGAATTGGATGTTATATGATCTAAACTTGGCCGTATGTGTCCTTGGGAAAGACACATAACCTCTCCGGGCTTTGGTGTCATTTTCTATAAATGCTAATGTCCCTTCTATCCCTATCATTCTATAAGGCCAGAGAGACTGCCAGAAGGCTTCTGGAATTCCTGCAGCCCTTATTAATAACTCCTTGTTACACTGACATAAATTAGAACAGCATTTCCTTGAGTCTTCTCTTATAGGATGTTATCGGTTACAGTGCGTGAATAAATATGGCTTTACTTTCTTTTACGTTAAGAAGTATGGAAGTATATGAGTCCTGGCATTGGGTCACCAGCTCAACAATTTTAGGATTGGTATCTTTACAGTTCTACTGGGCAAACCCTCAAGGTCACAAGATGGCTGCTGCAGATTCTGCCAAACAAGATAAAGACTATGTCCATCACCAGGCAATTCCCCATCTTCCAACTATAGGCAACCACTGTTCTAGTATCTATTACTATAGACTAATTTGCCTCTTCTGGAACACATATAAATGGAATCACACAGCATGTACTCTTTTGTATCTGGAGTCTTTAACTTTTTTTGAGATTCATTCATGTTATAGTAATTGCTAAGTAGTATTGCATTGTATGAATATACCACCATTTCTTTATCCATTCTCCTATGGAGGGGTGTTTGGATTGTTTCCAGCTTTGTGCTACTACCATGAATAAGGTTGCTATGAACATTCATGCACAAGTCTTTGTGTGGACTCATATGTCTTCATTTGTATTGTGTAAAGATCCAGAAGTGGAATTGTTGGGTCATAGGGCCAATGTATATTTTGCTTTACAAAACACTGCTAAGGAGTCCTCTAAAATGGCTGCACCACCATTTTGCAATTATTTTGGATGACTGCATAATTCTGGAATTGATGCATCACCAAATAAGTAATTTTTTTCTAGATTATTGAACATTTAATTTATATTGTTTTCAATACTACTTATTTTTTTAAAATAAGAAATTTTGCAATTAACATTTTCATGCAATTAATTTTTAGCTGTTGTGGGAATATTTCTGCTGTCGGAATAGTTATTTGAAACAAAAGGGACAGAGTTAGAGTATTATGACTTCTTACTTTCCCAAAAGTCTGTAGTAATTTATATTCCCTCAATAAATTTGAGAAATGTACTATTTTAAAGCCACTTCTTTCTATTTTAACGAGTTTTAACAAGGATAGATCTTAAGTGTACAGCTCGATAAATTTTTACACATATAAAATTCAATAGCTATGGCTTAGATCAAGAAAGAATATTTTTAGCACCTTAGAAACTCTGCTTCTCCCAGACTCTACTACGCCTCACAGAAGGACCTGCTACTCTGATATTGATCCCATAAAATGACTGTGCTTGTGTTTAAACTTTACATAAGTTAAATCATACCGTTATACCCATTTATTCTCATATGCAAGGTTTAAAAGACAAAGTAAAGCTTAATTTCTGATATTGATTGGAATGAGCTACAACACAGTATTTAATAAAAATAAAGGTCACCATTTCTTGAGCTCGGGAATGCACACCAGGTGCTATCTAAGGAATTTACATGCATAATCTCGTTTGATCTTTCCAATAACCCAATAAGAAAGATACAATTATACCCATTTTCTGATAATAAATCTGAGGCTAAGACTGGAAACTAGACTGCCCAACTCACAAGGCTAGTACGTGACTCAGTAAGAACGAGTACCCAGGTGTGTCTAACATCACCCAGCTGTGTCTGATATCATAGTCCATGCTTTAATGATTACTAGAGACTAGTCTTTTAGAACTGTAAATGCTTGAGCACCAGGTAAAACATCTAAACAAGCATCAGAGGATATCTGCACTAGCGCTGCTTTTCACCACTCTTCAATAAAAGCTAAATGCAAACTGCTAGAGATGAAGCATCAAAAGTCAACATGATGACAGATACAGTTGCCAGGCATGATTTTCTGAATCACCTGTGTTCTTCAGTCATTATCAGCTTTACTAGAAAACTGAAACAGTAGGTATATATTAACACTGTAGACCACAGCTCCTCATATTACTGCTAATCCAGGCCATTTTTTCATTAAAATGCAATTATTACTCCCCAAGACATCAGCATACAAAATTATACAGAATGTAATGAATTGAGTATCCAGTGCCAGAAAAACAGTATAGATTCAAAAGTATACTGTGAGTAAAGAGGACTCTTACACTGAACATTTTACCATACTGGAGGATAATAAGGATGCTCACTGCCCAGGAATGGATGCTAGAAAGATAAATCAAAGCTAGGGCTTATATGTGAAGGTAGCTGGAAGCTTGGGACACCATTAAAACCAAGTGATTTTCTAATCCCAACTGGGAAGAAGATATTAATTTTATAATATATTGGAAACTGCAAATAGGTTTTGCATTACGGTAACAAGGTCCCAGTAAAAAAATCAAAGAAAAATGTTAGAAGACCTTTGATAAAAATGCATGTATCCAGGAAACATGCTGTCATCAAAGAAAATAATGCAGCCAGTAATTAAATAAAATTTCAGGTCTGTGTGACAACTTCGTTTATAGGAAGGAATATAGGAACCCAACTGGTTTTTTAATAATTCCTTTAACTGACCGACAGATGAATGGATAAAGAAGATCTGATATATATATATATATATATAATTGAATATTACTCAGCCATAACAAAGAATGAAATACTGCCATTTGTGGCAACATGGATGGACCTAAAGATTATCATATTAAGTGAAGTGAGTCAAACAAAGATAAATATTATATGATATCATTTATATGTGGAATCTAAACTATGATACAAATGAACTTAGAAACAGACTCACAGACATAGAAAACAAACATGTTTAAGTTTGGGGAAGGGGGAAGGGAAAAATTAGGAGTTTGGGATTAGCAGACACAAACTACTATATATAAAATAGATAAACAACAAAGTCCTACTGTATAGTACAGGGAACTATATTCAATATCTTGTAATAACCTATAATGGAAAAGAATCTGAAAAAGAAAAGAAAAAAAAATATATCTATATAACTGAATCACTCTTATGTTCACCTGAAATTAATACAACATTGTAAATCAACTATACTTTAATTTAAAAAATCTTTTTAAAAACTTTTGGAATATAAAAGAGGTAAAACTGTATGTGCATAAATCATAAGTGCACAAGTCAATGATATTTCACACAGTTAACACACCAGGTAACCTCCGCCCAGATCACGATATAGAACATTTACTGTGTCCCAGGAGCTACCCACATACCCCTACTCGTTACTACACCACTCCAAAAGTAACCACTGTTCTTTCACCTTAACAATAATCATTCATAGTAATACAAGACTTCAACTGATACTTTAGGAAAAAAATAATGAAAATTGTAACCTAATGCCAATTTGCATTTGAGAAGTTGAACAAGTTTCATAAAGATTTTACAGGATAGTTACTGAAAGAAAACTTGACATCCCTCTTCAGCCCCCAAGTAAAAAGAAAATTTCATTTTCCCTCATTTTTTACTGATTTTTCTCAATTTCACTTCACGGAATTCAGGTGTTATTAATCGATCACATAACCTATTTTCCATTGAAGTTCTACTTCATCTATATACAACAGCAGCACAACTGACTGTGGGTAAGATGTGAAAATTGAGTTTGTTTTTCCAGTATTTGTATAGAGTGATTACCCTGAGATCTGCTTTTCACGATCTCCTAGGGCCCAAAGGCACAACACTGTCAGCTAGAGGTGGAGTGAACTGTGTCCCCTTGGTACAGTTTTTAGTGTGAAACTAACTAGCCTAATTGAGATTGATTACCTGAACCTGACCTTATCAACATTATGATCAAATTAACTAGAATGATACCACACAGACAAATATTTATGACATTTCAACCCCAAATAAATACAAACCTTGAAAATGCTTATGAATACATACTACTAATTATAATTAAAGAGCATCCATTTCTGCCAAGGTTAAGCTCCTTCTGTAATTGGTCTGCAGTTAGCTCCTTTCCTCCTATCTATGTGTGGGTGAAGAAGGTATTAGATAATGAATTTATGCTCACCTCTCCATCCACCAACATTCAATCTGAGATTGAAAAATCACTTTTTCTTTTCTTTTCTTTTATTTATTTATTTTCCTTTTTTCTTTTCATTTACATATATGTCATGGTCATTGGAAGGCTGTCAAAGCAACTGAAGGGATGTATGTTGCTAATCATGATTCCCCTTTTTTTTCTGAAAAAAAGTGGTCAAACATTTAACCTCTGCTCACATCTCTCCAGATATTCTTAACAAGCCCCAAAGGTGTCTATGACAGCATTTTGGAAGAGGATGCTGCAGTGTCCACAGCTGTGACAGTAAAACATCACAGTCACCACTTCCCTCTTACGCCCCACCCCTACTGGGGAATAGTAAAACTATTTCTGGAGAAAATGGAGAGGGCATACATTACTCAGTATTTTTAGACAACTTCTGAACATTGATTAATAAATCTTAGAAATCACTGTTCACTTATCATACCAAACAACCCAACTCTGGCTTAAAAACAGTGCCCAAAGTTTTATGATACCAATGTTTTATATAATGTAAATAGACCCTGCAGTGTGATACTTGATTTTACTTCTTAATTGTATCTTCTGCTCCATTTAACTTTACCTAACTGGACTTATAAATATTTAATCAGATCGTTGCTGCTTGCTTAAAAGAGGAAAAAGAAACCCTGGCTTATACTCTCTTGGCCAAACATGACCTTGAAAAGACAGACACACAATGTTACTCTCATTTGCATTACTCTGATTTGCATTTAAGAAGGGAAACAAGTGCCATAACTGATTAGCAAACTTGAGTTATTAAAAAAATTGACCCAGGCTTGGGTAGCCTGGAAAATCGTGTTTTTTAAAAAAAACAGTGTTCTCATCCCTTCCAAAAAAACCCAGAGAGATTAATTTTCCTCATGATTTATTGAATTTTCTGAATTGCCAAAGTCATAGAGTGGTATTTAAATATTTGTTTTTCTTAAATGTCTTCTCTAATATTAGTTTACAGAATATTACAGTTGTGACTGGAGTATCTGAATAAAACATTCTTTCCACTTTATGGATAAAGGCTTTTAATACATGGCACTGAAATGAATGGAGATTTTTTTTTGTCTTTTGTAATTTTGTTTGGTTGTCATTTTTCAAATTTTACACAAAACACTGAAATGTATGTTGGAAGTTTTGGGAATTTTAAAATGAATTAATTAAACAACAAACTAATTAATTATTGTTAAATCTTGAGCAGTAACACTGTCCTGCCTTATTCCATGTAATAGATGCTCTGCATACTGGCCTCTGGGCACTAGAGGACATAAGCGTAGTTTTCAGATCCCTCCAAGTCGATGCCTCTGTGTATCACTGGGCATCTCGCACGCACTCAGAGTCTCACATAAACTCTCATAACACAAGAGGATCTCCTCTGCCTCCCACTGCACATTGATCTGAGTGCCATCTCCACCCTCTAGACGCTGAGCAAATTCCATGTTTCTCCTTCCAGTGGATCTAAAACCTTGGGTTAATAACGCAAATGATGTTTACTGACACCATCACTGTAGCCAAACAAATCGCTCTGTCTCACACCTTCCTGAGACTTTCAATTAAATTAAATCCGCATACTATTCCATTCTATTTGCTGATGATCATGTGTTTTTCCTTCCTTTTTTGTCTTTGAGGGTGGTATTCATATATATATATATTTTTTTTTTATATATATATGTATATATGTATATATTTATATATATATATGATCATTTACAAAGCCTCCTCTTGAATCTAATTCTTGTTCCATGGACATGCTGATCTTTTTTCTGAACCCTCACAAAATCACAAGCTTTTTGGGCCTCATCCATCCTCTTTCCCACCATATCCTGATTGTCTAGACTGATGCCCGGCACATAGCAGGCACTCAAACATGTAAGGTGCCAGTACCTCACAATGGACCATTTCTTTCTGGTAGAGGACGATGAGAATCTATAGTGATATCCTGAACTGCTTACTCCATTGAGAACCATAAACCGTGTCTTATGGCCAACATTCTACCTGATAGTTTGGCCTGCATTTCAGCCAGTTTGACTAAAATGCCAGCTTGATTCGGCCTTGCTTTAATCTGAGATGTCCTCATTTGAGAAGCAGAGGTATCCCCCTATCTTTCTTGTTTCAGTAGATTTGTCTCAAATAAATATTAAACTTTCATTTCATATTCTTGTCTTAATTACCCTCCTATGTTTAGAATAATGTACAATATTTTTCACCTTTTTTGTGGTTTAGAACAGTTTTTTAAAGCTTATTCTTATATTTATTGTGATAAGGAATATTTAATTCTTTGTTTTTAAATTACATGTGCTTACAAAGGCAGTGTCTGCTTTCCACGCACGGAAGACAATCTGTTTCATCACTGCAGTCACTTTCCTTAAATTGCCTTTGCCTTTCTTTGGGAGAAGACAGCTGTTAGTGTAGCTTCAGGGCAGCATGAGGACTACAACATAGATAAAAAGTCTATCTTAAGCTGGGTTCCCTAGAAGCAGAGCCTGAGATAGGGATCCTTATAAAGTGATGCACCCTTTATAAGGGATCCTTATAAAGGGTGCTCTCAGGAGAAGCCAGTAAGAGAGTAAGGAAAGCAGGCTAGAACAGTAGAAGGAGCCTGTTCCCAAGGGGACTTCTGGAGTGTGAACTGCATCTCAGAATTCATCTAGCCTTGATACAAGGTGGCTGGGTTTTCATATCACAGGATTGGATAGTCTTTGCTTATAAGATTTAGGAGGCATGGGGATAATAGGAGACTCCCGACTGCCTCAACAGAAGGTGACTCCAGTCGCTCAAGGACAATCTTTCAGAGGCATTTGCAAATCTAAGCTTTAGCAAAGGCACACACAGCAGCTGGGTGATTTAGACAGGGCACCAACTACATTTGCTACAGTGGAGACATCCTGTATTGAGAGAAGATCTAGTTTGCACTCTTGAACTCTGCTTGGTTTCTGTGTGGTTTAAATATAAATTTCACCCTTTCTTGAAGGTTTTTGTGTTTCTTCTTCCTTTTGGTTATTATTATTGTTGGTTCAGGACAGCAGCTGAGTCTCCCAGCATCTCTTTACTTTCCTCATTCTGCTGAAAGTGGTTTTGAATGAATATTTTCACTGCTCTGAGCTCTTGATTCTCCTCCCCACTTCAATTCTTGATTCTTGGCTATATTCTTGATTCCAGTTCTACACAAGTACTGTATTCCATTAATTCTAAGACATATTTGCACATTTTAACATCTCAGAAGTTAAATGTGATATACCATAATAACTGGCAATTTTTTCCCTTTAGCGCTGGTTACATGAATAAGGGTGACTTTTATAGTCAGCAGCTTCTTAGATTTGATAAAATATGTTCTATTATCCACATAACGGTATATTGACCATTTTAGAAAAGTAGTCTTTACTTATATCTGTGTTTTAATGGTAAAATATTAACTTTGAGGTGAACTGTTAGAATGCAACACATGCTTAAGTACCAATGATTTTGAACCAGTACTCCACTGGGTGTATTGCATTCTGTGTATCACAATTTATTGGAAGGATTTAATTTATGAATGTAGGAGAAAGTACCCTGGACCATGAGTACACAGTAGGCCCTCAATACATTTACTTTTTCTCTTTCTCTTCCTTCTCCTTCTTAAGATGAATCTCCAGGACTCCACATATATATAACCACCTCACTAATTTGTACAAACGATAAGGAGGGCCTGCCTGAATTAATGAAAAGTTCTGAGTTAATAAAAATTATCAAAAAAAAAGAATTTTTGAAATTCAAGAATAAGTAACTGACACAAGGTTGACGAAGCATTGCCTAAGGGAGTAGTCTTAATACATGGATAAGAATACTTTATAATGTCTTTTCTTTTGCACTTGAAAAGTACTTAGGATGAGCTTATCTCTAAGAAGATTAGATATCTTCTACTACCTGCAATTTTATTTCTATTTTTAATTTGTTTCAGGATAGTTTTCTTCCATAGTGTGTAACTAACTTAACAAAGTCCCTGCCTAGAGTAACATGTCATCATAGTCAGAAACTTTCAGGTTAAGAAGTATTAGGTTAATTCTGACAGGTATAGATAGATGAAGTTGTGTGTGCATCCCATGTTTACAGAAGCCCTGGGTATCTTTAAAGCTTCAGAATTCCTCAAAATGCACAGATTTTGAGTAAAAGAAGCCAGACCCCAAATACTACATACTCCATAATTCTATTGATACGAAGTTCAAGAACAGACAGAAGTAATTTATGGTCGTACAAACTGAATGGTTGTTGCCTTTGGAGGTGGGGTGTGGCTAGTTGGAGTAGGGCAATATGGAACTTATGATGGTGATATTCCACAACTGGGTGATTTTTAAATAGGTTGGCACGTATGTCAAGGTTCTTTGAGCTGCACACTTAACACTTACAGATTTTACTGAAAGTAAATTATACTTTAATAAAGTATTATTAGCAAAAAGATGCATAGGTTGTGATTTGAATCATAGATCCAACTTTAGAGAGATGGTGAACACAGAAAAAAAACAGTTGGGTACAGGTAACTGGAAGAGTAGTTAGATAGCAGTGCCCTATGTTTCTATGATTTATCCAAACTGCAGGCTTTGTCCCAACACCTAGTACAAATTTTAGATATTGATTATGGTGGAAATTTCAATTACAGTCTGCTATCTTTGCAAACTGGACGCTAACTTTAAATAAACCAATGGGATATCCTGAAATTCTGAAAAGGAAATTCCAAAATAAACTTCTCCTTCACCAAGTCTTTGTCTCACTAAGAACTTTTCAACAGTGTTTTTGTTTTGCTTTGTTTTGTTTTTAACATCTTTATTGGAGTATAATTGCTTTACAATGGTGTGTTAGTTTCTGATGCCTCTGTAACTTAAAAAGTTAAGAGGTTCCTCCAAACAGTTATTCTTCAGGCAAAGTGCTAATAACCACTACAGGGACTTTTGTTACCACTCTGTTGCCTAAGTGTGATTTTCTAAGTAGCTTTTCTCTGTGTTTGCCAGGCTTGACAAAACCCAAATTGCCCCTTGACTAAAACATGAATTCTAAAGCATTCATGATTTAAAGAGGAAACTATATATTAAAGAGCTGAGTCAGGCTGTCTTATGATACAGAAATTATAAAGTGGTTGCTCTGGCCAAATACCACGTCCTTTTGCACATTATGGGTCAGGAAATATCCTACAAGAAATTTGAGAACTAAACATTCTTCAAGATTTAATGAATGTTGTTCTAACAGTGCCTTAAAATTATTGAGCTAATGAGATTATAGATACAAAAATTAATTTTCAATATGGGATTTTTTGGGAAAAAAGTAGAACATCTACATAGAATATTTGTATATCATTTTGATGGGTTTCTGGAGTTGTAGAGTTCCAGGTTCGGTTCCTAGTGTGTCTTCATGTCTTCTGTCTTTATTTGCTCTAGTAAAACTAGGCAATTATACAAAATGAAAGTACTTATACAAAAATATTCAGATTGCTAAGAGCAACTCCTTTCCCTAAACATTTAATCATCATTGAGTGCGGAAGGGGTTACAAAGGATGAAGAGGCTTTGCTGTTATTGATGATATTTTGTACTTTGTTTCATATTTTCTACTTCCTACTTCCTTTTTCCCATCCTGGTTATCTAGTTTACTTTCCTTTTTTTTTTTTTTTTTCAAATCTCAGCTCCAAGTCCCTTAATCAGAGAAGCTTTTCCTTATCTTTCCCTCCCATAGATTTCTTCCTCTTTCATACTAAATGCACTCACATGTTGCCTATTTCCCCTCTGCAGTATTCACCACAGCTGTAATCTCTTTCTTTCTCTACACACCAGAAGCTACTGAGAAAAGGACTGTGTCTATTTTTGCTCATTTTGCAATTTCAGCCCCAGCCGTACTGCCTGGTGCATTGTAGTAAATGCTCAGTAAGTATTTACTGGATGCATATATGTCTGAATAAATCAATGAATTAATGAAACTTCCCTCTGAAACTGACAAGGTTCTGAACTTAAACTGGGAGAAGAACATTAACTGCTCCCTTAGTGAAGAGCTGGGTGGCCACCTTGTGATACCCAGTCTCCATTTGCCATTTTCTCCCCAGCTGGGTTTTCTTTCTTCAGTCCTATCTTGCCTCCCACCTCTTTGAGAGGATCCTCTGTGATCTATGAGAAAGTTCTTTATCCCCAAACACGTAGTATTTCTGAAGCTGGGAGAGAGGAGACATAAAGCAAACTCAGTATTTCTGATTTTATTAGTCAATGTAGGCTAATAATGCTAAGAAACTTCTAGATCTAAGTGGCACAATACAAGTTAATTTCTAAGATCACATTACAGTTCACGTGGGTTAAGAAAGGCATGCTTGTCTCCTCCACACAGTCATTCAGGGACCCAAATTCCTTCCGTCTTCCCCTCTGCTCTTCTACTGGTCTCAGAATCCTCTGTTTGTGATGAGCAGATGGGCTGGCACTAGAGGTGGGTCTACCACTTCCACTCACATTCTGTTGACCAGAGCTCGGGTATATGGCCCTCTAACTACAAGGCAGGCTCAAAATGCAACCTAATGTGTGCCCAGGAAGAAGAGGGAAGAACATTAATGTTGCTGGAGCTGTTGAAGCTGTTTCTGTAACACATGAATCACTGGATCCTCTAACTTCATTTCTCTCTATCCTGAATCAAACTAACACTGCTCATAGAAAGGTGAACTCTCACTGGCTGTCAGACTCCAGTGGCTCTGACGGATGATCCCATGGTCTCATCAGCTTGGCACTGGTTCCAGTTTTAAACATAGACAATACCTTTTAGAGCACCTACTTCTGCTTCATATCTTTCCATGTTCTGGCAATCCTGTCTTGTTCCTGTATTTCACTAGGCTCCAGGCTTATGACACAGGCCCCTTCAGGGTCTAACACCCTTGGGACAGGATGTCAGGGAGAAGGTATTGGACACAAACAACACTCCTAACCCATTACTTGCAGTTCCCTGAATGGAGCATGATGTCATCTGTCTATGCAGAATGCCTAACTCCTCTATCCTCCTGGTGAATTTTTTCTCATCCGTCAACATTCAGATCCAGCCTGCCCCCCTGCCCCTTCCATCAGGTGGTTAAACTCACTCCCTGTGAGAGGTGGCATACACACGGTATATAGAACCTGCCACCTTCTACTGAATGTTCTGTTCGTTTGTCTGTAAATAGTGTAAGAATTATAAAGCCTGGAACTGTGTTGAATTCATCTCTATGGCCATGACAAAGGGTACATGGAAAAGCTTTGATGAATGGTTTCTTGGTTGAATGAATGCCCTACCACCTTGACCATGACTCGACTGTTACATCTCTCTGGCCTGAGGCTTTAGTCACCAGACTTTTTGAAAGTGGGAAGCAGGAGCATAGCACAGGGAGATAAGCTCAGTGCTTTGTGACCACCTGGTTCGTCCGGGGGTGGGGGGCGCAGATAGGGAGGTTGGGAGGGAGGGAGACGCAAGAGGGAAGAGATATGGGGATATATGTATATGTATAGCTGATTCACATTTTTATAAAGCAGAAGCTAACACACCATTGTAAAGCAATTATACTCCAAAAAAGATGTTTTAAAAAAAAAGCCCTTATTTGTGACTAGTAATATATAAAACTAAACTGAAACAATAATGCATCTCAGATGTTAGGATCTTAATTTCTCCCTGCCTATTAAAACCTGAGATTCTTAAAGAAAAAAAGCAATACAAATGTTTCTGATTCGGCTAAATATAGCTATGGCTATTTGGCATGTTATAAAAATAACTGACTCACAGACTTTAGATATCACTTGTACTTATACATATAAAAGGAAAACTGCCACTGGTAGGTTAGACTGTTATCCTGAAAGGATCACTCATTCCCCTTCTATCCCACGGGAGGATGATATTTCTCTTCTCCATGTAAGTTGGGTTTGGTCATGTGACTTCCTTCAGCCTCATCAGGAGCAGAGTGATTAGCCATTGGGCTGACCTGTGTGGCTGGCTTTGACCAATGTAATATTAGCAGATATGACATAGTGGAGGCTTGCAATGTGCTTCCATTGTTGGAAATGCTCCCATAGGCACGGGCCATCGCTAGGAGGAGGGCATGGCTCAGAGGAGGTGTGTGTAGAGCAGACACCCCCCCCACACACACATACCTAATCCCCATGCTGAGCTGAGTCTAGGTAAGCATGACAGGCTGACCTGACAGGAGTGAGAAAAATGGTTTTTGGTTTAAGCCTCTGCACTTAGGGGTGTTTGCTATGCATCAACACTTAATGTGTGCACTTCTTATTTAAACTTTTCTTTATTTGGTGCCTCCCTCAGTGCCATGCACAGCCAGATACCAAATTATTTCTGATTAAGGCCCTAAACATTGACCTGACCCACATTGTGGGAAGTAGAAATTGTGGAGAAAGTTCTAATTAACTACTCTCTAAGCTGGTGACACAAGCTTCTGGACAGACCATGCATCAGTTTGAATAGCTATATGCGATACAGGAAAACAGCTTCATCTAAAAGCTGGCCTACACTGACACAAATTCAGAGTGTATGACAGCAAGAAAGCTGTGGGAGAGGTAAATAATAATTAGGGTAAAATTTCTAACAATTATATACAACCTGAGTATATTTACTGTCATAATTATAAATATAATTTACAGTAATGATGTCTGCATGCTAACAGTTATTAGTCTAATAAAACCACTGCTCTAATAAAGCAGATGCTATTACTGAAACAGCTCTCTAATTGAAGGGCTATTATTATAGTCACATTAAAACAGAAACAGTAAAGAAGCAGTGGTACTATTAAAAGTGTGGGGCTGTTTCTCCAGGGCTGAATATATTTAAACTTATACCATTTTCTACACAGCAATACAGTTGGCCCTTGAACAACACGGGGGTTAGGGGCACCCACCCCCGCAGTGTCAAAAATCCTCATATAACTTTACTGTGGGCCCTCTTTATCCACGGTTCTGCATCCATGGATTCAACCAACTGTGGACGCGAAGTTGTAGTACCCACGCATTCACTGAAAAGAAAAATCTGCATATAAGTGCACGCAGTACAAACTCATGTTGTTCAAGGGTCAACTGTATTTTGTGCCTTGACTAACATTTTGCCTTTCATTCTCCCCCAACCTCATCTCTGACTTTTATAAGTTAATCAGTATCAGTGAGTCTAAATATCTTTTAATCTAGGACCTTGTTACCCAAAGTGTGATCTGTAGGTCCCAACACAGAACTGCAGAATCAGAATCCAACTTTAGCAAGATTCATATGCACATTGAAATATGCAAAGCTGTTATAAAAAATATCTCCTTCATATCATAAAGATGTATTACAATCTAATATCCAAACTTCTACGGTAAAACTCAGGGGGTATTTCTATATAATTGAATCAAAGTCTAAATATTCACAGTGTGGTCTATGCAGCAGTTTTAGCATCACCTGGGAATTGTTAGGGACCCAGCACCACAGTCCACCCCAGCAGTACTGTAGAAGAATCTCAGTTTTAACAAGGTCTTCAGGTAATTTGTGTGTATATTACAGTTTGAGAAGCAAGGCTCTAATTTCCCTTTCTAAAGAATTTCTTTACATGTGAAGCAAAAGATAATATGAGAGTATTCATTCATGCACACTATATGGAATATATCATGAATAAACTAAAATAGACTGTTTTAACTTTTTTTTTTTTTTTGCGGTACGCGGGCCTCTCACCGTTGCGGGCTCTCCCGCTGGGGAGCACAGGCTCCGGACGCGCAGGCCCAGCGGCCATGGCTCACGGGCCCAGCCGCTCCGTGGGATGCTTCCGGACCAGGGCACGAGCCCTCAACCCCTACATCGGCAGGAGGATTCCCAACCACTGCTCCACCAGGGAAGCCCCTGTTTTAACTTTTAACCTTAGTTTACTTTGTTATGGCAGAAACAACATTATGGGAGAAAAGAAAGGGCTTTACTCTATGGGGTATAATATTGATTAGGGATAGGATTTTTTGCTATTTTATAATAGGTAATCTTTCTTTTTAATAATAAAGTTTAAAATGATTTTGTTTCCTCAGCTCTGGTAGCCCTTTATCATTTGTTTGAAAGTAGTTTGGCCCTATCCTCACCCAGTAAGTTTTAGGGAACACCATCTTATTTCACACACTATTTAATGACAGCAACTGGCAGAAAGGGAATAGAATTTTTACAAGACTTTAACAGGGATGTAATTCTTTTGTTTTCAGCACTTGCTGTACATGTAGTATATGTCTTCATTTTGAATTGTCCAGTGTATTCTAACACACTTAGTGCATTTAAATGAAGATAACTGTTTATACTGTAAGAAAATATAATTTGTCTTACTGCAACTTAACATGAACTAATGCTCATTCTGCACCCCTATGTTCACTTACTAGACTTCTTTTCCTGAATGTAAATGAGTGAGTGTATGTGTGTGCCCTTCATTACTGCCAGGGCTCTAATACTGAGTTCACAGCTGAAGAAATTTGTCCCCATCTATATCCCTGTGTGACCTCCTCTTAGATAAAATAATATTTCCACTACCCCTGAAGTTTTCCTCTGGTCTCTTCTCTTTGATTAATTTTGCCTGTTCTTGTACATCATATACATAGAATAATACAGTCTGTACTTGTTTGTGTCAGATTTATATATTGAATCCTTTTGTTTAAACATTTAAAAAAAGAAACCACAAAATTAAAAATAAAAAAGGGGAGAAAAGTTGACAAATTCTTCAAGAATATAAAGCAATTCATTTAAAAAATATTTTGGAGCAGTTGTAGTAGGTTTATATTTACAAAACTTCAATACTTTCTCCAAACACAGCCACAGAGGAAAAAAAAAAAAAAAACTAGTAATACTAGTTTAAAAATCTATGAAATGTATTAAAAGTACTTACGAATTGTAACTAAAGCACCTATGTCTAAATGTGATTTTTGGTATGAAACAGTAACTTATTTACAGCTTATTTACATAGTTTTTTCAGTAAATGCTCACACTATCTCAATGAATAAGAAATATACTAAAAGCGATGATTGCACTCTTAACTTTATAGATTTCTGATTAAAACTTCAACTTCTAATTCCAAAATAACTAATCATTTAATCACAAATCCAACAAATATTTCAATCATATAGACTGAAATTTCAGAATACGAAACTTTTTTACTGCTTCTATTTAAAATAATGGTTGTCCTATCTAAACAAGTTTAGGTAAAATCATGGTAAAAAGTCCTCTCCTTTACAAGTAGTCCAGCTGAAGTTTAATTAGCTTCTGCAGAACAGTAATTAAAAATAAATTCACTTCTTCTGTGAGAACAGTAAATTTTAAAATTACAGTTTAAAAGAGATCAGTATTATCCTAAAAAAAAAAATTCACACAATTAACTTTGTTATGAATATAGAGGATTCAATTTGGCTAGTGGAAAATTCCTCACTTGGAAGCAACCTGTCCCAGTTCTGAAATCATTCGGTTAATAGAATAAGCAAGATCCTCATTATACTTGACACTAGATTCACTATGAAATTACCAAATCTTTAGGTCTCAGACATAGTAGACAAAACGATGACTTTTACATTCCTAGAAAATCTTCTCAGACTCATTGCCCCTTGTTAGCCACAGAATCTACATTAATCACTCAATCAGTCAAGCATTATGCAGTCCTGAACTGTGGGTCATAAAATTATAGTCGCTGCCAGAAATGATGGAGGGTGTTCCATAATGTAGTCCCTCAAAAGAAAGCAGAAATATAAGCAAGGACACAAGCAACAAAACAGATGGCAATGCTTTTTCATGCCTACACACAAGCCCTTCAGTGGCTTAATGGAGCAATATCGTATCAAGCAGTCACTTGAAAATGTACATTTACTCCTGGGTCTTCAGAATGAAAGCTAGATTGAAGTCACCTCAACTTAATAGTCTTCACATTGCCAAAATAACATTTTTTTTTAACTGACCTCTAATATTTTTAATGGTTTTTCTCATGCCAGTGTCTTTCCTAGAGGGTGCCAATGTCTAAGAACTGAAACAACTTTAGGTTAATTAACTCATCTAGCTACTCTTCTCTTTACTTCCTCTTCATTGTATTTTATAAGCAGAAAGAATAATATAGTTTGATGAATAACATTAACCAGCTTTCTCTTAGAATACAAAAAGAATGGTAAACATCAACTGCCTTTGATTAGACCTCACTGAAGGATTTTTCCTTTGAATTTGTGTTTGTTTCCAAAGCACATGGAAAATATGTTCAATAATCTCCCTGCTTCAGCTGAAATTGATGACTTCATTTCCAAGTTGTCTGACAAGGATTAGTGCTCTCTCCTGTGACATGTGGTTTGGAGGCACTCTGAAGCTAGGCACCATTTCCATTGTCTAGCCAGACCCAGGCAGAGGACTTGCATGATGTTTCTGCTGCAGTACAGCACGAAGACCCCTAGGATTATTAAATACCAGTGAAGTTTTAACACTGAATTGCTACTACTAAAAAAGTGTAAGGCTTTGGTAGCCAATGAGTTATAATTTTTTTAACTGACATTAAAGGAAAAAATATAATTAAAATATAAGACAGTTTAGGCAGTCATGTAGACAAGGGTAGGCTGGAGGGAGTTGTCTACTCTAGGTGCAGATAACAGAGGAACGGATTATCTGAAAGAACTTCTAAGCATTTATAACTACAAGTTGGTTGCTTTTTATTATCATCCTTCCCTGGCAATTCTTAATAATGTCAGTGATAAAATACCACCCCCATCCCCCTACCCAAAAAAACCTCTTTGTTGATTTAAACAATTGCTGAGGCTACTACCTAATTTTCATTATATGCATATGAAATACAATTCTCTCTCTCTCTCACTGTATTTATTTACTTGGGACTCATACATAGTGACAAAATGACGACTTTTACATTCCTAGATAATCTTCTCAGACTCTTTGCCCCTTGTCAGCCATGAGATCTACATTAATCAGTCAATCAAACAAGGCATTATGCAATCCTCCACTGTGGGTCAGAAATTATAACTGTCACCAGAAATGATGTTAAGTGTTCCATAATGTAGTCATAGCACTTATTTAAATATAAATTCCTATTCTACCTTGACTTCAATCATTGCTTACTGTGGATTGTAGCAAGTGGGAAAAACATACTCCCTAACACTTTCACTATCCTAAAGGGTTTGGAACTTGTTACTTACTCTGATCTTTGGCAACTGTTACTTCCCAGTTACTTTCTCACATCTTGACAGTCATAAAGTAACCTCGAATTTATTGAAGTCAAATTTCTACCTAGTGAGACTGCGACCTTACATTTTATTGTTCAAACCATGACACTTGTAAGACTAAAAGGTTTTTGTCTAATAAGTAAATTTTATTATATTAATAGGCATACATAATAGTTTTATTGAAGTTATTTTAAAAACAAAATTTCCACAATAGCATCCTATAAAAATTAAAAATCTTGGGCAAATGATAAAGTGGACAACAAATGTCATCGGAGATTATATAAAATAAAACGGGGTAAAGCATCACTCTTTTCATAACTTTCCTGGGTTTATAGAGAACATTTTTAGATTAATTGTGGTTATTTAGATGGACTGATTTTTTGAACTCTTCTTTGGCAATTCACTCTATAAATAAACAGCCAACATATGAAAATTCTGGGCCTAGTGTCCTTTTAAACACATCTACAATTGTAGCTTCATTAAAGTTGATTTTTCTTGAGATGTGCTTCAGCTTATTAAAATGTATAATTTTCAAGTTCATTATTCATGGAGAAGTTCTTTGCTAGTTGTTCGGCATGTTAAAATATTAAATTTCCATGTTCCATATAGAGAATACCATCAAAAAGGGTGATATAGATAAATTCACACTGAGAAAGAATGAGTTGCTTATAAGCCTTCTAATATCTCAAAGACAATACTAGGGAGAGAAAATGATTTATTATTAGATAGAGAATTTCAGTTGAGTTAGTTTCAAACCCACAAAGCTAAAAATACCAGGTTAGAATTATGGACTATATTTTTATATATATATATA
>NW_020175089.1:1117768-1142589 GCF_003031525.2 Neophocaena asiaeorientalis asiaeorientalis
ATATTTTTTTTTTTTTTTTTTAAACCAGCTTTTCAGTTTTTTTAAGGCAAATGAATGTTTCTAAAATCCCTGCAAACCAAAGAAGGCAACTGAAAACCACATAATGCTCTGTTGGCTCAAGTGTTACATCAAACCGAGTTATGAATGACAGCACCTGAGTAAGAAAGAAAGAAGGAAAGAGAAAACCAGGAAATGCACAGACTGGGTGCAATGACCTCCATTCATACACCGGAGTTAAAACTTACATCCAATAAAGCAAGTTGAATTCTCCTGCTGTGTCAAGAGTTGTTCCCTCAAGAAAAAAGGAAAACAGTGCTTTCCCAGTTGTCTGTTTTAACAGATTTCTCCAATAATAATAGCAAGTAATTTTCATGTAATCTAACCCATCTTTAAGTTGCTACTCCATTCACTCCCTTAAAGGCCAACTTGTACCTCCAAACGATGTGACATAATTATCAGCTCCAAAGGACTGCTTCTCAACTGAGCCAACTGTATTTCCCCTCCTCTCTCTTCTAGATGCTAAAATTTCCAGCGGTCTCTTGAAGAGTTAACCTCACTGAGCAATATGACAATTTCAGAAAATTGTCTCCATCACATCTAGCAAAACAGGATATATTTTACAGAGCATTTCACTTGATATCCCAGCAATGAGAAATTTGTCATTGCAAAGATTTCAGAGGCTTTTAAATTTATATTTGGAACACACCAAACAGACTACTAGGTTCTATTTCTTTATTCTTTCTACTCCTTTCCTCCACTAATTGGAAAAGGACATAAACATTCCATTGCTGTTTTATGCACCAGTTGCATTAATTCAAAATGCCTCCAGAGGGGTAACTAAAACCAATATCCATTCCCTACATCCCAGCCCATGTTTCCCTCTTAGACACAGTGGGTTGACATAGAGCAAGCTGCTGAGTCTCGAGAGTGTGTTCTCATTCAGAGAGGAGGTAACAGACACAAGAAAAAGAAATGGCCCTGCTAGAACCGTTGATGGAAGAGTAGGGCAAAAAGAATTGCCAGTGGTCCTCCTTGAATAAAGGCTTGTGGTTTCTTCATCACAGTAAGAACTACCCTGTATCTTCCTTCTGGAGAGAAAAGGTACCAAAGAACACAACTGCCCATGTCTCAATGCCATGTTGGCAATATTGGACAATCCAGTGGTACCCTGCTTTCAATATTTTTGTGGTACCAAATATTTTAGAGGGCATCCAGGTGGTATTAGGAAAGAAAGAGAACAAGAACAGAGAAAGAGGAGAAAGTCTGGGCCAGGGGGTGGGGCGGGGAGGGCTGAGGCACAGTCACTTATTAATTTTTAGTTACATGTGTAACCCAAAATATCTTGGGGCCCAGATTACAACTAAATAAGTACTTAAAAGGAATTCCACTCTTGACTTATATTTCCCAGAAAATATTTATCAGTGTGTTTGCCATCATTTTTGATATTTCTGAACACATGGAGGTATTGCGTCTCTCCACCCACTTTGAAGTTAGGTGTAGCCCTGTGGTTGGTTTTGACCAAGGAAATGTCCGCTGAAGTGGCCTGGGTCACATCTGGGTGGACACTTTAAGAGCTAGCACATGACTTGTCACTTGTCCTTTCCTTCTGCCACAGCAACTGGCATAGTAATTTGATGCAACAAATGGTGGCCGCTCCATCACAGTGACTTCAGAGTGAAGATGATATGGAGCACAGCACCTGCCAATCTAGAGGAATTTGACTGCAGTGGAGCTTGACTGAGAAATATTCTTTGCATTAAGCCCTTCTGTCAATACCCAATTAGAACTATACCTTTGAAGTAAAACCTTTATGTCCCTGACTCCTCTCCCTGTCCTGGCTCCAGATCTAGAGATGTCAGAAGTGTCATACTGAGTAACATAGGAAAAATAGACAAAGGTGGAAACAGTAACAAAGCCAGCCACATTATTTTCTCCCCTGTAAGCTTACGAGCCAGGGAATTTACAGACTACTTGAATGAATAAATTTTTCATATTATACTCTCCTAGACTTTTAAAATTTTATGTTAAATGTTTGTTATTTAATATTTCAATGAGAAATATACTCCCGTGATTCAAAATTCAAAAAGTGTATACAGTGAAGTCTCTCTCCAACCCCTGATTCTATCAGCCCAGTCTTAACCCTCAATTCCTTTTTGTTTGGGTTTTGTTTTTTTTTTAACATCTTTATTGGAGTATAATTGCTTTACAATGGTGTGTTAGTTTCTGCTTTACAACAATGTGAGCTATACATATACATATATCCCCATATCTCCTCGCTCTTGCGTCTCCCTCCCACCCTATCTATCCCACCCGTCTAGGTGGTCACAAAGCAACCAAGCTGATCTCCCTATGCTACGCGGCTGCTTCCCACTAGTGATCTATTTTACATTTGCTAGTATTTATAAGTCCATGCCCCTCTCTCATTTCGTCCCAGCTTACCCTTCCCCTTCCCCACGTCCTCAAGTCCATTCTCTACGTCTGCGTCTTTATTCCTGTGCTGCCCCTAGGTTCTTCAGAATCTTTTTTTTTCTTTTTTTTTAGATTCCATATATATGTGTTAGCATACAGTATTTGATTTTCTCTTTCTGACTTCACTCTGTATGACAGACTCTAGGTCTATCCACCTCACTACAAATAACTCAATTTCCTTTCATTTTATGGCTGAGTAATATTCCATTGTATATATGGGCCACATCTTCTTTATCCATTCATCTGTTGACGGACACTTAGGTTGCTTCCATGTCCTGGCTATTGTAAATAGAGCTGCAATGAACATTGTGGTACATGACTCTTATGGAATTATGGTTTTCTCAGGGTATATGCCCAGTAGTGGGATTGCTGGGTTGTATGGTAGTTCTATTTGTGTTTTTTTATGGAACCTCCATATTGTTCTCCATAGTGGCTATATCAACTTACATTCCCCCCAACAGTGCAAGAGGGTTCCCTTTTCTCCACACCCTCTCCAGCATTTATTGTTTCTAGATTTTTTGATGATGGCCATTCTGACTGGTGTGAGGTGATATCTCATTGATATCATTGATGTGCATTTCTCTAATGATTAGTGATGTTGAGCATCCTTTCATGTGTTTGCTGGCAATCTGTATATCTTCTTTGGAGAAATGTCTATTTAGGTCTTCTGCCCATTTTTGGATTGGGTTGTTTGTTTTTTTGATATTCAGCTGCATGAGCTGCTTGTAAATTTTGGAGGTTAATCCTTTGTCAGTTGTTTCATTTGCAAATGTTTTCTCCCATTCATACTCACGTATGCTTCCAGAGACTTTTACACTTTATTTCAGTGGTAGCATACTATATACACTGTCATGTTAAATATCTTTTTAAAAAGAGACTGTGTGTAAATATATGATAGCAATCTAAATCACTGTAATTTATCAGGGAAAGCGAAAATAAACCAATAGAACTTGATTAAAAGTTTGTGAGATAAGAAATAAAGTAACTTTCTTTTCTCTCCATATTCATCCAATAAATTGTCCATGTGACTGATTCAATAGGAAAGAAGGGAGAAGGGACAAAAACTGATATTTTGGAGATTTGGTCCGTGAAGTATGTTTCATGTATCTTCATGTAGCAAAGTGTCTGCTAACCCTTCAGGTGAGAGAGAAATGAACAGTGTTGGAGGGAAGAGGTTGTGTCAAGGAGGAGACTGGATTTGAACTGTGTGTAGGAGTTGGACAGAAGTATCTTGCCAGGAATCCCAGGGAAAGGAAAAACGATGGGCAGCATCTTTAAGAAATGGAAGAAATAGCTGGTCCAAGCAGCTACCACCATTGTTAGATAGCTGAATGTTATTCTAAGGAGTTTGGACACGTTGTATTGTTGGAGGTGTGTTGGAAGAAACACTTCATCAATTGGGGGTTAGAAAGATTACTTCTTAGCATTCTACTACTACTGGTGGCTTTTGTGGTTCACTGTCCAATGTGCCCTCCCCTCTATTAACTAATTTGATCTTCATATTAAGCTCTAAGGTGGGTCTCATTTTTCATGGTCCAGATAATGGTCAACTCAGTTGCCAAGATTTCCCAGCACATAACTGGTCCTCTGTTCAGCCACACCCAGGATTGTGGAAGAGAGGTGACCAGCTGAAGTTGAGTAGAACAGAGGAAGGTTTATGAATTTTCTATGACTTGAGGAAAGGAGATGGGAAAACATGAGACACAGGAATAAAATAAAATTAAACTTATTTTGCAAATGTATTCTAAGAATTATCAACAAAATGGCAAAATATTGTCTTGGATTGGGGATTTGTACTACTATTCTACTAGCGAGTAGTCTAAGAATTCTGCAAAGAGGCACAGAGAACAAAATATTTTCTCCAAAGTTTGGAGACTAGCACTTGTAAAACTACTTAGAACTAACAATAGAGTTGCTGTTATTTTCTTCTAATCTATGAGAATGCAGTTGTTTAAAGAATAACAAGAACTTGAAAATGTTCAATAGATAAATACACTTAGATAGGAAAAAGCTGTACTTAATTAAATTCAAGTCAGTGTGCCAGAAAATAATCATTTTATTTCCTTGAAACAAGGATATATATAAAATAATACAATAAAAGATTTTCAAAGTGTAAATATGTCCATCTGGCCTTGTCAATTGAAAGATGTTAGAAAATTAATTTTCAGAAAAAATGTATGGCTATTAATACCACCTTGGTCATTTACTGTGACAGCGTTGACAAGAATAAGAAAAGATTTATATGTCAGAACAGTTCATGTCAAGTATTTTTCCTTTCTGGAATACTTTAAAATATATATATATATTTTAATAGTTATACTATCTTTAGAGCCAACCCATAGAACATTGTTAATTTTAGTTTACACAACAGTATTTTTTAAACAGTAGTCATTATATACATTAAAAATGGAAAACAATCTTAGTAATAAAGAAGATATATAACTTAAATTAATTCAACAAGGAAGGGAAGTCATAGACTATAAATTTTATTTATTTTTATTTATTTATTTTTGAATTGCATTCTTCGTGCCTTAGAAGAAAGTATCAACCTTAGAAGAAGTAAAACACAGGCATAAATAGAAGCAAGAGAAACCCAAAGTATGTCTATAACTCCCCCCCCCCACCAAATAGTAGCATATGATACACACTGCTGTACTTTTTAATATCGTTTAGAAAGAAGACTGTCTGGAACTGCATGTTAAGACCTTAAGACTGCACAGTGACAAGCAAAGACCATTAATTTAAGGGAAACTTAGCTCCACAGAAGAATCATGCAGCTGACCAGACCATGGCATGGAATTTTTCACAGATTGACATTTCCCTTGACCCAGTCTGAAAATCTAGTAGGGCCGGGGTTACTGTCCAGTAGCTGAAGAGGGACTGTGCAGCAAGCTGGTGCGGGCTTCTCTGCAGAGCAGCCTCAAGCCGTGGGAGACCGTTCAGAAGGCTTCATAGGGAGGCACAGCAGAGGTGACGTGGTTGGCACACGCTGCTTCCAATGCAGAGGGCACTTTGCTGGCTTGGTTTCTTCAAGGAGCACACTGAGGGCCTCAGGCACTCTGCTAGGAACCTGCTGTGTGCAAGGCACGTCCACTGTCTCTCTCAGGCTGGCTGACTGCCGAGAAGACAGTTACTAAGCAAATAAATGAAGAAGTGAATTTGGAGTTGGAAATTGTGCCAAGTGATTTGGTTTGGCAGAGGTTGGTCTTTGCTGTGGAAAAAGCATTATCTGTCCCAGGCTGTGAATGGAATGTGCCCTCTGTCTGGTTGGTCCACGTTACATCAGAGCATTTTTTCTAGGGCAGCTGGCAGTGTGAGAATGGGGGATGGGACTGGGATCAGTCTCGGGTGTCCCAGTGAGTTGTCTGGACTTGAACTGTTAGGAAATCTTGGAAATCTTTTTTTCTTTTAATGGAGGTATAGTTAATTTACAATGTTGGGTTAGTTTCAAGTGTACAGCAAAGTGATTCAGATATATATGTATTCTTTTTCAGATTCTTGAAAATCTTAAAAAGAGGACAAACATTGCCCCTGAACTAAGAGCAAGAAACAGAAAGGAGACCCTTCTCTTTTATTCTTTCAAGCTACATGAGAAAACAGTGGCACATTTTATACACATATAATAGAACTAATGCAAAAATGAATACAAATAGGAATAAAAATAGCCAAGATTTGGGGAGTGCTTGTGATGCTCCAGGCTCTGTTGTAAACTATTTCAGGCATGATCTCATTTAAGCCTCATGATCAGCCTACCAGCAAGTTAGGGCCAACCCCATGAATTCCACGTTGCAGAGGAGGAAACTAAGTCTTAGAGGTTAAGCCACTTGCCCAAGGCAGTAAAAATAGTAAGAGTGACTCTAAGACTTGGATTCAGACAAGAAAACATCTGCACATGGGCTTATAATCACTAATAAGAGACACATAATAAAGATGAGGAACGAAAAATTTGGTAAAAGTTTACTTTCCTATATTACAAGAAAAAAGCAATGTGTAAAGACTATGAACTCTGTGCACATAGAGAATTCTCAGTACGACTTCCATGATCCCTATCGTTTTGTGATTTCTACCATCACTGCTCATACGACAAGGGAGCATGCAAAGCTCTAGATGTCAGCAAAGATGTTAGCATTTTAGGCAGGACCAGTTTCTCACATATCTTAAATATCTTTACAATTCTATAGCCTAGAATAGTATATAGAACCCATACCCAAACATTTGTTGTATTGGTTGTAAATATCTGAATTCTCGAGAGACCAATTTGTATGGTAAGAAAGAGAATTTAAAGGTCTCTACCATGTTCTGTGTACTTGCTTAGACTCTGCTTCTTTGCCTTTAGCTTCTTTATACCTCATTGGCTGAATTTACAGATGTTTCAAATCAAAGTGACCTCTTCCTAAATGAATAAACTGCTAAAAACTAAAATAAAACCTTTCTAGAATACTGGGTCCAGCTCAATTGTCATGTAATGTTTTTTGAATTCCTTTGGTAAATTTCTTATATTATGATTTTTGTTAAAAATATCAGCAGCTTGTTTTAAAAAAAATAGAAAAACTGAGTTGTTCACCTAATATCCAACATACTGTAAGCTCAAGGGGAGCAGGGCCATTCCTGCCTCATTTATCAATGTGTCCCTAGCACCTAAAATAATGCTTAGCACATAATAAGCGTTTAATACATATTTGTTGAGTGAATTAATGAAAAATATCAGTAAAGACAAAAACTTTGTGAATCACATAGAAATCTCCACAAATATTTACTTTTATGTGTAGTCCTGCTTTTCTTAAAATGCAGCAAATTTACATATCTATTCCCTTATTAGAAGTGTAGGAGAGTTGAGTACTTTAATTCAACAAACTTTGAAAGAGAGATGTTGGCACACATACCAAGAATACAAGATTGTATGAATTTATTCTCTTCTGTTTAAGCACTTGATGGTATTTAATGAAAGAAATACATCCAAAAGTTTATTTTAGATAGACCATAGACTTATACATAAAAAGCAAAACTATAAAGCTTTTAGAAGAA
Organism: Neophocaena asiaeorientalis asiaeorientalis; assembly: GCF_003031525.2. Classification (NCBI taxonomy): domain Eukaryota; kingdom Metazoa; phylum Chordata; class Mammalia; order Artiodactyla; family Phocoenidae; genus Neophocaena; species Neophocaena asiaeorientalis. Next base: position 1,125,263 of record NW_020175089.1, read on the forward strand.
AACATAAGAAGAATATCTGTATATCTGTAATTTAGGTAGGCAAAGGTTTCTGGGGCAAGACACAGAAAAGCAATAAAAGGAAAAAAATGGATAAATTGTACTTCATCATAATTAAAAACTGCTCAAGAAAATAAATAATATAGCCGTGCAATCAGAGAAAATGTTCACAAAACATATCTGATAATGAACTCCTATCCAGAATACAGAAAGAAGCCCTTCAACTCCATCATAAGAAACGCAAACAATCCAATAAAAACGGAAAAGATTTGAGCAGACACTTTACAAAGGAAGATATGCAAATGGATAATAAGCATATGAAAAACCAAGATGGGGTGCTAGGTCTGCTACTGCTACTGGAATACCATTGTTTAAATGATTAGTGGACAGAACTAAGAAGCAAATTTTTTTTTATATCATGAGTTGATATTTCTAATTCAAATGTAATATTATAGCATTTTTCTCTACTTGATTTCATTTTATATATGTTATGTGAATTTAAATAAGAACCAAAATACTCTAAATTTTATGGACCAGAGTATAGAAATATGGGTCTCTGCTACATGACAACCTTCTTTACCTCCTCTTCACTGAACACGTGATACAAAGTATCTGGCACTGACTCTGTACAGTCATACCTCCTTGCATTGTATTTCACTTTATTGCCTTTTTACAAATTGAAGGTTTGTGACGGTTTGTCTCGAGCAAGTCCTATAAGCGCCATTTTTCCGACAGCATTTGCTCACTTTTTGTCTCTGTGTCACATTTTAGTAATTCTCACTGCTTTTCAAACTTTTTCATTATGATTATATTTGTTATGGTGATTTGTGATCAGTGATCTCTGATGTTACCATTGCAAAAAGATTAAGACTCATCGAAGGCTCAAGATGATAGTCAGCATATTTTAGCAATAAAATATTTTTAAATTAAGGTATATAGATTGTTTTTTAGACATAATGATATTGCACACTTAATAGACTATAGTATAGTCTAAGCATAACTTTCTTTTTAAAGATTTTTTTTGATGTGGACCATTTTTAAAGTATTTATTGAATTTGTTACAATATTGCCTCTGTTTTATGCTTTGGTTTTTTGGCCGTGAGGCATGTGGGATCTTAGCTCACTGACCAGGGATCGAACCTGAACCCCCTGCATTGGAAGGTGAAGTCTTAACCGATGGACCACCAGGGAAGTCCCTAAGCATAACTTTTATATGCACTGGGAAACCAAAATTTTTCTGTGATTCACTTCATTTCAAATATACTTTATTGTGGTGGTCTGGGAGCCAACCCACGGTATCTCCAAGGCATGTCTTTCTGTATATCTTTCTGGCTTCCTTATGACACTAACAAAAATTGCACAGTTGTTTACTTCCCCCAGTGTAACTCCTGCTCAATGTTTTGTTTTCATATTGCATTTGTGTTTGACAGGCCAGGTGGATAAATGAGAAAGCATCTCTCCATGACACGTACAATAGAAGGAAGCAGGAGAATATTAGAAAAAAGCAATACTTGTATTTTTCTCCGAATCATTTTTTTTTCACCCTTACCTGAAATAGCCCATAAGTTCCTAAGTTATTGTAGGTCTTACTAATTAGGGTGGTCACAGCAAAATAGTTTTTCTCTGAATGAAAATCATATACTGGTTCAAAATTCAAAGAACATACATCTTGGCTTGTGGGTAGATTTTGAAAAGCTCACTACTATCACTCCATCAGCAGAATGAATCTTATTTTTCTCATGGGTTTTCAACCCTGATAAGTGATACAGGAAGGTTTCTGGATAATCTGATCAATTTTTATATGGCATACACTCAGAAGAATGAAGCAAAATCCGGAATGTTAGCTTTCACAAGGATCTCTGCCGCGCTTGGGACCCATGTAACCAGCACCACATGAAAAATCTGGGATCAACTGCTAGAACAGGAGAGACCATGGGAAGCAGACACAAAACATCTCAGTTGAGGACACCCTCGGCCAGCCTCCAACTGATCTGGAAGCTGAGAATTTGCTCCAAATGCGATCAACTTAGCCCAACCTCGATCAGCAGAACCAGCCAGCTGAGCCTAGCTGTACTGCAACCAGCTGAAATACGAGCCTAAATAAAGGGTTGTCTTAAGTCACTAAATTTTGAGGTAGCTTGTGATGAAGTAAAATCTCACCTACTGTCCATGAGTTGGTCACTATTACAGTGTCATATGTCAAACTGTGACTATCCTCTCTATTGGATATTTCTTCCCCTTCAGAATGTAATCTCTATAAGGGCAGAGATCTTTGACAACCTTATTTTACCACGTGTCCCAAGGTCTTAGAAGAGTTCATACTTATTAGTTGCTCAGTAAATATTTGTGGAGTGAAAAACTGTATCTATTTCATAGAATTACTTTGAAGTTTAAATAAAATAACCTATAAAATGAATATTTCAATTCTTGGCATTTGGCTTACTATAAGAATAGATGTTTGTTGTGGACTTTAAGATAACCTAAAAGATAACTAGTGACCAAGAAATAAAAAAAATGCAGAAAGTCAATATCACATAAAAAGACAAATGAGGACCTTAAGTACTTGTGAAAAATATTATGCCCTAGATGAGCAAATGAATGCAGTGATTAAAGAGAAACACTCCCTAAGAAATAAGACTAAAAATCTGTAATTAATGAGCTTCTTGCCTTTTTACTACTTATTAACTGATTTTAAAAATTCATGAGATGTTCAGATATTTTTCTATACCTTATTTAACTTTATTTATTTATTCAAACATATTCTGTACCTTTACCAAGAAAAATATCTTAATCTTATTGGGATTTTGTTTGATCACTCACACAGATAATCATCATAATAATCAGTAAGTCAAAGTAATGCAGGGATCTACATAAAATCATCTGAAACTATAATCCAGCAGTCACAACCAAGCCATTTCATGGTTAAGTGCATGGTTAAATCTTTTATAATTAATTGGCTTCTAATTGCTGTGCACAGCCTTCAAAAACTAAAAAGAAAATAAAATCTTTGTCTTGTTTTTCAGAAAGTGCCAAGATAAGATGGGTAATTTGGATAGTAATTTTCTCCTCAAAACATATTTAATAATTGTTGCCAGAATTGTATTCAAAATATTATCTTCTACATTACTTTCCAAAATTACTTTTGGACAGACGGTATTTACCTAAACCCTCATATACCATTTTTAAGTTCAGTAACAAATATCATATGGGTGTTTCAAATATTTGACAAAGTATTAATAAATTAAAATACTTAAAACATTTTGCAATTAATATATGGGCAGCAGGTATATACAAAATAAGATGCAGATTTGCTATTTGCTTCCAAATTTCAATGTTTTTTTCTACATAAAATGCATGAGCCTAAATAAAAATTTTGTAGATCTTTTCCTTCATTTCCAAGCAATTAAATTCATTAGCACATCTAATGTACAATTATTTATCACATTCCTCAGACACACATATATTATATATAACATTCCCTGTAATTAAAATAGTCCTTTACAACTTTATGTCAAGCAAGCTTCTAATATCTTCAAAGTCGTTCAGACCTAGTACATAGAGACCCCATACAGGCTAGTTTATGTAAGTAAGTCTCTTACTTCTGTGACTCAGTTCTTATATCTGTAAAAGATATCATCTGTTGACTTACATTCAGCATTATTATAAAAATGAGCATGAAGGCTCATTTTTGAAGCATCAATATGAGTATGAAAGTTTGGTACTGAACAAAAGACTATATTTTGTGGGGTTCATGCATTAACTTAGGGTCCACTTTACCACAGGCTTTGCCTGACCGATTGCCAAGTTATGTCAATGTAGACGGCATTTAAAAATGTCCTTAGTCAACTCTGTGCCAAAAAGTACCCCTGGAAGAAAATCTACCTTTATAAGTGGCTTTAAGGTGTAGTCTGTTGACACTGTCCATCAGCTTCTCCTTAAAAGGCCCACAAGAAATACAGAACTGAAACTAATCATGGCAAAGTTGGGATACATCCGAATGACCCTACATTTTTGAAGAGTAAATTCTCTTTAAATGCTGTAAGCCTGGGACAAATCTTCATGGCAGTTTAAAATACAAACCTCTCATTTGTTCGTTCACAGTACACATTTATCATATGCCAGCAATAATACTTGGCACAGAAAACAAAACAGGAAGTGAAAAAGCAATGTCCGTGCTCTGTTACAGCTTACCTCCTTCAGAGGACAGACAGAAGACAAGGAATAAAACCTAGTAAATATAGATGATAATATCCTACTGTGATAAGTATTCTGAACAAAGCAAACCATGGAAACCCAAGAGTGGTTGGTGGGAAAAGACTCTATTACTTTGAAGAGAGTGATCACAGAAGGCGTTTTGGGGAAATAATATTTTGCTGAGCTGGGAAGATCTGGAAAAACTGCAGAGAGAATGAAATAGCATATACAAAGGCCCTGAGGTAGGAAAGAAGTTGGATTTTTAAGCCAATGCAGGTCAGTGGCATGATTGATAAGAAAGGCAGGTAAGGCCAGACCAAGTAGAGCCAGATCACATTTTATGAATATCAATTCTGCTCCAAAGTCCAGCTGAGTTGAGATTGCAGGGTCTGAAACCAAAATGCTACATTTTGACTCCATTAGTTACTGGTTTTTCCTAAGACCTTGTTTCCTTAAGTATAAAACTGACATAATGATAACCCTTATTTCATAGGATTGTAATGAGATTAAATGAATTTATGCAAGTGAAGGGCTTAAAATGATGACCAGCTATAATAAGTGCTCAATATTCTCAGTTCATTATTGTTGATGGTGTTCTTTTCCTTCTGTTCATGGATTCATAACTCTTCCTCTTCTCCATAAGATTTTAAAAAACTATTTTGAACTAAATCTCAGATGAAGAAAAAAATCTCAGAGTAGCATAAAAAAAGAGAAAGAGAAAAAGAAAAATAATATTTATTGAATATTAGATACTAAACACCATGTTTGGTCTTCTCATGTATTGTAGTATTGTGGCTCAATCATTATCATAAGAACCTTTTGACATAGGTAAGTATCATCTGCATTTTACAGATCAGGAGACTGAAAGTCAAAAGTTAAGTTACTACTCAAGGTCCAAAAGTATCTAGTAGTAGAGCTGGTATGTAAACCATAGGATGTAGAGATAGAAAGAAGGAAGGGATGGAGGGATGAGGGAGGAAGGGAGGGAAGGGGGGAGGGAGGAAGGGAGAGAAGACGGAAGGGCAAGCGAGCAAGTTAGGGGGAGAGTAAGCAACTTGTTTTGGAGGGAAAAGAATTATAGAACTCTTTGAGCAATAAAGAAGAAGTAGAAATTTACACAAAAAAAATTGACAAGAGGAGCATTTTGACACATTTAAAGAACACCCAGAATTACAGACTGAGAAAAGCCTATTTTTTCTCCTCTTTTAGTTCCTAAAGTACTTCCTTCACTCTGGCATCTGGCTTTTGTTTTCTGATTTAAGAGCAGACTAGCTTCTGAGATGAAAGAAAATGTTCAAGTATTTAAAATACATTACTAATTTTAAAATATTGTGATGGATCCTGGCATTTCCCCCACTACAACAATACAAGACCTATCTTGTCTAGAATACATTCTTATGTAATTTGAGTTAATTTCCTGGTAATTATTGTCTTAGAATTCCTTAAAGACATAATAGTTCAACCCAAAATACCTCCAAACATCTACCGAAAAATCTAGAGAAAAAGAAATAGAAACGTTTAAAAAGCAGAAGGAAAACAATGCTCCAAAATGTTTTCTTATAATCTTCTAGTTTATCAAATGCTCAAGACATTATTATTAATTCAGTTTCAGAATCTTCTAAAGTGGAAATGCAAACCAAAGTAAGGACTACTTGAGGTTCACCTTTTTATGAAATGTACTGTTTTGTTTTGGGTTTTTTTTTGCGGTACATGGGCCTCTCACTGCTGTGGCCTCTCCCGTTGCGGGGCACAGGCTCCGGATGCGTAGGCCCAGCGACCATGGCTCACGGGCCCAGTCACTCTGCAGCATGTGGGATCCTCCCAGACCGGGGCACGAACCCGTGTCCCCTGCATCGGCAGGCAGACTCTCAACCACTGCGCCACCAGGGAAGCCCAAGGTTCACCTTTTAATCATGCCAAACCAAGCAGCACTCTGAAAACTTTACAAGAAATGAAGTATTAAAAGCTTCCCATTTGCTAGGTTCTGAAAATCATACAGAGATTTAATAACTTTTCCAGAGACCAAAAATAAAACAGAGCCCTTCATCTACCCTAAATAGTGCCACATTTGGAACCTGCCATAAAATCAAATCTAGTGTTAAAATCTAGTGATGTATGATCTTGGAATTAAACAAAAATTAAATTCATTTACTTTTGTTCTAAATTCAGAAATTGTTTTTGGAATATATATTTTTTAAAGTTAGTGTTCATTTTTTACCACTTTATCTTCCAAGCAATAGAACAAGTAGTGCCCTTGATGACCAGAAAGTTTGAGAAATCAATGAAAGATGAGTGAAGCATAGGATTGATTGAAACAGAAAATCGTAGTGCATGGGTAGACTTTTACAAAAGAAGAGAGCTGCCCATGAGTGTTCACACCTCAAAGGTGGCAGGTATAGGTGCAGAAGAGGATTTGGAGACCATCATTGAGAGTTATTCACATCAAACTCATTTCAATGATTACTTCCTGGGAAAGAAAGAGATTGGAGATAAGAAGATACCAGGGGAATTTTATTTTATTGAATTGACTTCTTTACAATGAGAATGCTGTCATTACTCATGTATGTATGTAATTAAAAAAATTCAAGAAATAAACAGAAAAAATGAACATATATAAAATAACCTTTGTGTTATTGAAATTGAGGCATGAAAACAAATTTCCAAATTCAAGACTAAGTCATTACATGAAAAAATCTACCTCTGGGAATATCTGTGCTTAGATTTAAACCCATTATGTATTCCAAGGCAGATATTCTTAGTTCCTGACTTAAGTCTACATTATAATTCAAGACGAAGCCCGGAGGAAATGCATCATTTTCCCCCATTTTATCACACTGAAACTATAAGCTGCTAAAATTATTCCCTAACATAGGTACAGGTGGAAATATGACTCAAAACAAACAAACAAAAAACCCCCCAAAAACCCCAAATATTTCCTGCTTAAATTATTTACTATGATGCCATGTTATTTTTAAAAAGGTAAGAAAAGACAGTTATGCCAAACATGTCCATAAAACTTTCTTTGATGCAAACTTACAAAAGACCTATTTGAACAGTTTATCAACACCACCAGAATTCCTTTTGGAAGATACAGTTAGCTATTCAAGCTACACAAAAGTGAGTGACTCATACATGCAGTTAAATAGTTCTTTACACGACAGAAAGGCTGTTTTCAGAATCCTAAATAATGGAACTCTACGTAAGTCAATAGGAAGTGGGCAAAATTTTTTTAAAAGAAAAACAAACAGAGAGGTACTGGATGGATATAAATGGTTGGCAAAGCATCTATTCATTAAAAATGAGCAGGTTTGCTAGTGTCAACGACGAATTGGCATTTTCCATTGGCACTTGCCATCTACCTCTACAAGTATTAAATCATGTGCAGGTGCAGCTGCTGACTTTCAACACCCCCTGAAAGGAGTTCAGGTGGAGAGCAGAAATGAGGCACTCTTTGCTCTGGGAAAAACTGGCAGAACAGGTCTTCAGATAGTTAGATATTTTCAGGAGCCAATTTTATGAGCCCAATTCTTGTATCTCCTCATATCTAGAAAAACACTAAAATCCTTCATGGTGACGTCTGCTCCTCGTGACTAGCAGTAACCCACATGAGACTAGCAGAAACCTTCTGTAAAAAAAATATGTGCTCAGTTGCATGTATCCCCCTTCACCAAAATCACATGTATACTGAACTTCCCCCTTGCCTCTTTGGAGCAGTTTCTCAGACCTATCTGGGATGCTGTCTCCCAGGCTGCAGTCCCCATTTTGTCCCCAATAAAACTTAACTCGCAACTCTCATGTTGTGCGTTTTTTTTAAGTCAACAGTAGTAAATGATGTGGCCAAGATAAATAATACAATTTGGAGACAACATCTTTAGCCCACCAGACTTTGAACCAAGAATATGTACTGATTTCTAAATCAATTTAGTTATTTCTGCTTCTAGTCAGAATAGAGTAACAGGGATCAGAATAACCCTCCTACCTGAAACAATAACAACAGTTAAAATGTATGAAGCTACTCTTTTCAAGACACAGAACATCATATCACAAAGAACAGTGATCTCTGGGTGATGGTTAAACAAATGAGGTGAGTCCTACGTGCGACCCAGCTATTGTCTAGAGAAAGTTGGCAGTCTGAGGTTCAGAGAGAAGGAACCCAGGCAGATTCCAGGGATTCCCTGAGGTGAGGAGTTGGAGCTGAGGATTTAGGCAGACTAAGTCAAGAGGACTGGAGAAGAGAGAGCTGCAGAAAGAACTCTGGAGAGACAAAACAAAAAGGTTTTGTCTCTGTAATGAGAAATACTTAACAGTAGGTTGAATGAACACTGCTGTGGTCTAAAAAAAGCTTAAATGCAAGACCCACAAGGACTAAACACTTTCTTAGTAACTTAATTGTGTCCAGAACAAAGCCAAAGACATTGGAATAGAAAAATATCCAGTACCCAACAATGTAAAATTCACAATGTCTGGTATCCAATCAAAAATTACCAGATTTTCAAATAAGTAGAAATATAGAATACATAATGAGGAGAAAAATCAAGCAATTGAAAGTGACCTAGACCAGATACAAATGTTAGAATTAGCATACCAGGACATAATAAACAGTTTTCATGACTATTACACATGTACAAAATGTTAAGTAAAGACATGGAGGGTATAAAAATAGACCCAGTCAAACTTCTAGAAATAAAATTACAATAGGTGAGATGAAAAATCTTCCCTCAAAGGACACTAGAAGCCCAGATGGCTTTCCTGGTGAATTCTACCAAACATTCAAAAAAGAAATAATACCAATTATTTACAAATTCTTACAGAAAATTAAAAGAAAATTGAATGCTCCAACTCATTTCATGAGGCCAGCTTTACCCCAGTGCCAAAATCAGACAAAATCATGGGAAAAGCAAATTGTAGATCGGTATCCTTCATCAATATAGATGCCAATTTGGAAACAAAATTTTAGCAAACTGAGTCCAATAATATATGCAAAAAACAATATTGAATGATCAAATGAGTGTTTTATCCTAGGAATGCAAAGGTGGTCTTATCTTTTGAAAATTAATCAATGTAATTCATCATAATAACAAACTAAAAAGAGAAATCATATGCTCATCTCAATGGATGCAGAAAAACATCTGACAAAATCCAACATACATTCCTGATAAGAACTCTCAACAAAATAGGGATTTTCTCACTTAGATAAAGGGCATCTATGAAAAGCCTACAGGTAATATCATATTTAATCATGAAAATATAAACACTTTCCCTTTAAGATCAAGAACAAGACAAATGGATCCACTCTTGCCACTACTATTCAGCATTGTCCTGGAAGTTCTAGCCAATGCAATAAGGCAAGGCAATTAGATTAGAAAGGAAGAATGACATGACTGTCTCTGTAGAAAATCCAGTGGAATCTATAAAAAGCTATTATAGGGGCTTCCCTGGTGGCGCAGTGGTTGAGAGTCCGCCTGCCGATGCAGGGGACACGGGTTCGTGCCCCAGTACGGGAAGATCCCACGTGCCGCGGAGTGGCTGGGCCCGTGAGCCATGGCCGCTGAGCCTGCGCGTCCGGAGCCTGTGCTCCGCAACGGGCGAGGCCGCAGCGGTGAGAGGCCTGTGTACCGCAAAAAAAAAAAAAAAAAAAAAAAAAAGCTATTATAAGAAATAAACAAGTTTAGCATAATTGTAGTACTCAAGATCAATATAAAATTAAATTTTATTTCTATAAATTTTATTTCTGTATATGGCAACAAATAACTTTAAATTGACACGAAAAAAGTAATAGCATAAAAACATGGACTATTTAGTGATAACTTTGAAAAAAAAAAGGTTCCAAAATCATGTACACTGAAAACCATCACTGAAAGAAATTAAAGAAAAACTAAATAAATGGGAAGACATACCATGTTCATAGGTCAGGTAACAGTATTTTTTAAAACAGTAAATTTTCTCTAAATTCATCTATATGCTCAACATAATCCCAATCAAAATCCAAAATTCTTTGTAGAAATTGACAAAATGATTCTAAAACTCCAGACTATGGCTAAATGACCAAAGAGATTGCACGGCTGAACCACTAATGTCTCTTTTGCGAGAAAATTACATTGCTTCTCTTACATATCAATGTTCAAAGCAAGACATATGTTCCATCCTTACAGCAATGGGGCATGAAGGATAGTCCTTTAGAATGGAGGGGCTCAATACGGAAGAACAGATGGAAGGGGCCGCGAATATTTTGACAATAATTCAACCCACCACAGTGCTAGAGTCCTCTCTTGCCTGGTTCAAGACACTTTATATAGTGCTCTACCTGGATTCCTCTTATCTTACCTCCAGTGATGACTGGATCACTGTGAATGAGCCCTCAGATGCCAGCAAGGAAGAAAGACTCTTAGTCAAATAAGCCAGATATCTACCCCAGTGGAATCACTGGGGCCCCAGAACATCCTAGAGAATCCCAAATCTGCAGAAAAGAAAGAGTTCCTCTTTAGATTCAGATGTGGAAGGTTCCAGGGTGAGCGTGACCACCCTAGAAAATTCTCTTTCAAACCAATACTTCTCCAAAGTGACAGCTTTTTAGAATTATCCTGGCACTATGATTAGCTGCATTGCATCTGTACTTTGGCCAACCTTAGGTCACCAGGACCCTACCAGTCCATGGCTTGGACCCACCAGATCTCTGGAGGCAGTTATGGTTTTCATCACTTCCCTCCCCCAAACCATAACTTGCTACAACATAAATATCTTGAAAAACCTACTAAATCAAAGATACCTTTTGGTAGTGTATATATGTCCTTGTCACTCTCTCACTTCGTCCCAGCTAACCCTTCCCTGCGCCCCGTGTCCTCAAGTCCATTCTCTATGTCCGTATCTTTATTCCTGTCCTGCCTCTACGTTCTTCAGAACCATTTTTTTTTTAGATTCCAGAACATGTGTTAACATACGGTATTTGTTTTTCTCTTTCTGACTTATTTCACTCTGTATGACAGACTCTAGGGCATGGACATATATACACTACCAAATTGTAAAATAGGTAGCTAGTGGGAAGCAGCCGCATAGCACAGGGAGATCAGCTCTGTGTTTTGTGACCACCTAGAGGGGTGGGGTACGGAGGGTAGGAGGGAGACGCAAGAGGGAGGAGATATGGGGATGTATGTATATGTATAGCTGATTCACTTTGCTATACAGCAGAAACTAACACACCATTGTAAAGCAATTATACTCCAATAAAGATGTTAAACAAAACAAACAAAAAGATACCTTTTGAACTCCAAGAATTTAGTGGGGGAAGCCGTAGAAAGAAAAGGTGTGCCACCAAGTTATGCTTTCTACAAAATGAATAGTTGTATAAAGATATGAAGACGTTTTCATTTCCCATGACTGTTTATTTTTCTAGGTCATTCAGCTGAAGTATTTTAGTTATGTAATACTAATCTTAACGAGAAAAATAATATTCAGTTTCAACAGAGCTTTCCTCGGAGTTCCCTTTGTACTTTGCTCATTCCCTTGCTAAAGTCATATCCTACGTTCTGCCATGCTATAGACAGGTCTGGTGTACATATCTTTACTTATAAGTTATTTACAGGTCTGAGCTCACCCTCAACTACTGTGTCACCCCATCCCTTCCCCAGAATAGATTGTGCTGTCTTCTTGGGAGTAGGATCCATATTCTACTACCCTGGGTTCCCAGTTCCTACCAGAGTATACATACTTTTAAGGTACTCAATGAGTACTAAATTATTTCATGCTGTAAACTCTGCTTATCAGAACCACATAAAATGAGGTATTGTATTTAGGAAAATGTTTCCTAGTCTCCATTTGTCTTCATAACATGCCACTGCTGAGATTAAACAGGACTATGAATCTTCGCCATGTTATATTTTTCATAATGTAAACCATCAATTAAATGTTGATCTCTATGACAACACTGTCCAGAACAGAGTCAGTAAATCTAGGAAATTTACATAGATACACTGAATTTCTCTATTTGGAATTTTACTATGTTTAATGGCGAACAATATAGCTACCAAATGCAGTTCCATAAATTTTGATTCTATGTTATGATGAGGAGACAGACAAATTCTAAAAATGCCCATTGGTTACTTACAGAACAATGAAGTTTTAAATGATCCGGGAGCGGGGTCTAGCTGAGAGCTGGGTGCACCAGCCTAGAGAAAGGGATGCGGACCGGGCACCAACACATTTGTTGTTAAAACCCCACTTTCTGTCTATCACAGTGCTGTTTACGACAGTAAGGAACTATCAACAATCTAAGTCTTTAATAAACATCTGCATTGAAATATAGCGTAATGCTCAAAACAAGGCTTTACATTGTTTTATCACAGAAAATGTCAAACATATGAAAGTATACAGAAGAAGCACATTAAGATCCCGTAAGTACTCACCACTCAACATTAACAAATATCACCTAAGTGCTAGCTTGTTTTATCTATATCTCCTTCACTGGCTTGACTCTCCTTCTCTGATTATTTTGAAGTAAATGTCAAACATATCGTTTCATCATAAACACTAGTATAAGATTTTTGAAGAATTTATGATGAAAGGTTAAATGTTTTGTGTTTTCAATGAAAACTCAAATTACAAAAATCTATATCAAATATTATCCCAATTATTTTTATGTATATATATATATCAATAAAGGAAAATATTGGTGTTAATAGACCAAATTTTTAAGAGGAGATAATCTGAGAATTCTGAGTTCATATTTGTTTGTATTTTTCAAATTTTCTACAATGAATAGGTCCTTCATATTCTGCCCTCAAATGTTTTTACAAAAATAAATATGTGTATAAATTATACCTTAAGAAAGTTGTTTAAAAAATAAAACAGTTATCTTTAAAACATATATATAGAATCTAAAAAAAAAAAGGTCGTGAAGAATCTAGGGGCAGGTCAGGAATAAAGACGCAGACCCACTAGAGAATGGACTTGAGGACACGGGGAGGGGGAAGGGTAAGCTGGGACAAAGTGAGAGAGTGGCATGGACATATATACACTACCAAACATAAAACGGATAGCTAGTGGGAAGCAGCCGCATAGCACAGGGAGATCAGCTTGGTGCTTTGTGACCACCTAGAGGGGTGGGATAGGGAGCGTGGGAGGGAGGGAGATGAAAGAGGGAAGAGATATGGGGATATATGTATATGTATAACTGATTCACTTTGTTATAAACCAGAAACTAACACACCATTGTAAAGCAATTATACTCCAATAAAGATGTTAAAAAAAAAATACTCCACCTTCTTCAGGCCAACCTCTGATGTGGGTTATCTAGTGAAATAAATAATTTCATCGAAGTGTCTTTTTTATCTAAACAGATAGGTCTTGGGTTGCCATAGAAATTCTCTGAGGAGCTTAAGAAGAGACCCGACCTGGAAGTTCCACATGTCCGCTTGTCCCCTCCCTATCTGATTCAAACCAATTAAGAAAGACTTGGTACCTGTCCTGTGTTGAAAATTCCAGTCATCCCAGAGGAAGTAGAAGACAGCCAATCCCATATTACAAAGTAGCTCTTGCAAACCCTTCTAAACCTGAGTCATCATCACAGATGATTATTGCAAGGCAAGTGCTGATCTCCTGGAAGAAGTCCAGGACAAGAGTATTTGGAGTAATTTCTATGTTTTCTGGAAGCATTGATAAAGGTGTAGCTGGAAAACCTCTACTCCTTACTTCCAGAAATCCAACCAAGAATGGCCAAACCAGCACCCAAAGGGAAAAAAAAATGTTGTGCATGACCTATTTTGAAAATTTTAGGATTTATTCACAAAATATCTCCAACGTGTCTTGTATAAGTATTTATACTTAAATTTAAAAATACACATATATGAACAAAGAAAAAAATAACTTGAGAATAGCAAGGACTCCATCTTCTGATTCTATCTTGTAACTGGATAAGCCTTTGAACTCACACACACACATATACACATGTACACAAAGTCACATGGCTCATTTTGTAATATGAGAAAGAGGGAAATGTTAGGAAGAATTTGTGAACTTAAAGCAGTTGAAACGTTCACATTTCTGTCAAGATGTCTGTTGCTGTATATGCGACAAGATTTCTTTCCATGTAGAGTTTAGAGGGCGAGGACTTTGTGAAATAGCAAACCCGATGCAAAGATCTATTTCTACTGTTCACATCAGAATTACAAAAGTGCTTAGAAGGTGCTTTGATAGAGAATGTTCATAAACAAATACCATTTCTCTTTTACATACCTGCACAAGGGTCAGCAACTCAAGAAGATTTTGGGATAGGAGCAGTTGAGAGGGAAAAAAAGAAAAATGCATTTACTACATGGCTATTTTATCTTTCTGAATCTCAAATGTTTTTCCAGCTTGAAAGATTAAACTAGGAAAGTAACTGTGGCATTGGACAAATGTATAGATTTGAATGGGTTAGAATCACAGATACCTGAGATACTCAGTTGGAGTTTGCCTTTTTTCTGCTTTAACTGTCCTGAATAGATTAAGATTCTTTTTAACTAGTGGACAAGGGCAGCTTGATCAACTAATGTGCTTCCTCATGTGGTGGCTAAATTATAGAGTTAGAATAGCAATGTCCAGATTTCACAACCGCCAGGACATTGAGTTTCATTCATTCATCCAACAGATAGTGAGCACTTAATTATGTTTCAGGCACTGGTTTAGGTTTTAGAGATACCGTAGTGGATAAACCCCCCCACAAAATCTCATTTTTGTGGAGTGTACATTGCAGTGGTTTGTTCAAAACAGGTTAGACTATATTATTTAATTTTGTAACCAATTTCTGTGTTCCCAGAAAATCATTCAGAAACTCAAAGTAATGGGTATATAGACACCATCAAGCTACTTCTCTTTTATTGAGTCCTATGGAGAATGGAAGTTTCAATTTTATTATTCATCAAAACAAGCGTCCTTCTAAATATGCCACTATTGACAAACATCAGGACTAAAAGCCTACAGTTCCTTTAGTATTTTACACAGAAGGTCTTTGAGAGGACTTTAATAAGCATCATTTGATTTACTATTAAGTTCTCATTGTATTGGATTTGATCAGCAAATTAGATGTGATCCCGGTCTGTTACCATCTGGGACAACTATACATCTTTCAAGAACATGTTTAGTTTACGCCATAACAGTGAATAATAAATTAGTTTACTTGCTTATTACAAAGTAACTGATGGAGAAGTAGATGATGTAAAAGGTCTAGGGTAAAATGGGGAAGCCAGTTAGAGAAGATGGATTTGTTATAGATAATAGCAATAATTTGAGCTCCAGTACGAACAATCAAAATCTTAACTGTATTTGGCATCTATTCCATAGTGAGTCAGTTCACACTGACTCTTCCTAAATCCAAGTCATATGTCCTTATTTAGAAAGCCATCTGCATTACCAAGCAGCATATCATTTATTTCCAAATGATGAGCATTTGGAAATAGCATTTAGCCACTTTTAAGAAATAAATAACAGTATACAAAAACTTCTTATAAAAGTCTACAACTAATTGCATTTCCAGTGGAAGCAATGACTGTTTTGGTCTAACCCATATAAATAATCCACTTCAATGTTTCTGTTCTGGTTTTTAATATCAAAACCACACAGCGAGTCTTTGCCAGTTACAAAACCATCATTATTTAATATAAAACAAAAAAACAATATACCATACAAGTCACCTACAGTTAAAGACAGGAGAGGTATAAAAGTGGTGAGTCAGGTACTTAATTGGGAATCTAAGAGTGCTCTAAAATACATTCTTAATGAAAGCACTAAAATATCAACAACAAAAATCAAAACAAAAGTCTCCCCATCATAGATGGCTAATCTGATAAGGGACTAAAGTGTGAGAAAGTGGATTAATTTTCAGTTAGCTAAAATGCAATGGCCTGGGGGAAACCACCCCTACTAGAACATTTTGCAGAGTTAAAAGTACTATGTATTCTGCAAGTTTAAGACAATAGGTGATTATTCAAGCCTGTGAAAACTCTGAGAGCATAGGTTTAGGCGACAGCAAGGGAAGTGGGTAGGACAGAAAAAAAGGCAAGCAACAATAGCTTTCTCATTGGCCTTGAAATGCTTTGGCATTTTATTTTCAGTATAAAATGCTCCAGAGATTTTTATGCCTACACTAAAATTAACTTTTCTAACTCCACCCAGATTATTTTTCCACTTGACACTTATAAACATTGAATGTGTTGACATTTGCATTCAATTCAGTAAAGTTTAATTTCTATATTTTCTTTCCTCATAACAATGTACCATTTTTTTGGCTTTAACAATAACCAGAAAAACTCCTAAAATAACTACACTAAAAAAATTTCCATTTCCTAACATAACATTGAAACATTTTATCTACCATTTAAATTGTCCTTTCCCTATTACATATTCAAATAAAAATCAATGTATAATAAATTAACACAGGACTAATTATACTGCAATCCTATATCATATATATTTATAAAAAATTTTTTTTAAAAAACTTTTTTAAAAAACTTTTTTAAAAAACTTTTTTAAAAAACCAAGTCTAATTTTAAAAGCGTTTTAAATCCCACATATTTTAGGGTTTATGGTGTAAAATCAATATTTTGTATTGTTAGAAAACTGTCTAATTCTTGCTCTTGATTTGGTGAGCTAGAAAAAAATGTACTGCTATAATTGTGAAGTCAGACTAGGATTTCTCAAGGTTGTACTAGTTGTAGACTGAAGGTCATGAAATCTTTGACACACCTCCCAAGGAGAGGAGGTGTTTCTGTCTCTCCTCCCACCCCCAATTCTTGGTGGGCTCTGCTTTGACCAACAGAATGCAGTGGAAGTGATGCTGTGCTAGCTTCTGAGACCAGGCTTTAGGAGATTGACAGGTTCCTCTTTGAGTCTCTCAGAATACCCTGAGCCCCAGGAAACCTGTCTACCTGGGAGGGAAGGTGAGAAACCCTTACAGGTCTGAGGCTCCAGAAAAACAGAGGTGCTAACCACCCCCAGCTGTTTCCACTCTCTGGCTCAGGATGGAACAGGCATTGTGGAGCTGAGACAAGTCTCTGCCCACAGTGCTCTGTCCACCGCCATGGCAATAACAATAATAAAATGGTTGTTTCAAGCCTTTAAGTTTTGGAGTAGTTTTTTTTTTTTTTTTTTTTTTTTTTTTTTTTTTT
>NW_020175089.1:1142608-1222030 GCF_003031525.2 Neophocaena asiaeorientalis asiaeorientalis
TTTTTTTTTTTTTTTTTTTTTTTTCTTTTTATTAGATCCCTCTGTCTTGGTTTCTCTACTTTTCCCAGATACCTAATTTATTCTCCTTGAATCTCAGTATATCCCTCCAAGATCTGAGGAGGGTTTAAATAACATCCCTGTGCAGCCTGCATATGTATGAAGTAGACATCTACATTTTTAATGCTTTCCCTATGTAACTGAGATAACACACTAACTTTGAAGAATCACTGGTATTAAATTAATTAAGCAATAAGGCCACTAGACTGAGATGACCTTAATGCCTTAGCAGCAAACCAAAAACCTAAGCTTCAAAGTTAAGAAATTGAAACCTAATTACAACCAATCACAAACAGCCAAATAGACTTTCCCAAATAAGGCAATCGCTCACACTAAAGCCCATCAAATAATTTCCTTGCTTTGCTTCCACATCTTCTCTGTAAGAGTCTTTCCCCAGCTCCTGTTAGTGAAGTACTCCTTACTATTTCCAGTTGGTGTTGCTGATTCAAATTGATTTTTGCTCATAAAATCTTAGCTTTTTAAATATGTTCCAGTTTATCTTTTAACACTGGTATAGCAGAATGAGGCTCTGCCACTAATTAGTTGTGCTCATTCAGGCCCAAGTTCCCTGGCTGAGGACCTCTGACTCCGAAGTTCTGTGTCCCACTCTGGCTAATGTTCCTTCTCAGAACTTACCTTGAAAGAGTACGGATAATAAAATTTGCTTATGCACATAATGGATTTCTATGTGACTAATGAATCCATCTAATAGCATTAGCATCACCAAACTTTGATTCTTAATTAATACCTGTCTTGTAAAGGGGCCATCTTATGTCATAGGGATAAGAAGAAATATTAAGTATGCTATAGTTTCTGCCCTTAAGCAGCTTACAATTTATTTGAGGAGTTAAAATGAACCATGAATACAAGAACAAAAGGAAACTTAAAAAAAAAAAAAAAACTACTGAATAGCTATTTTTTTGTTTTTGTTGTTATTGTTGTTTGCTTGTTTCCCAGCTCCTATCAAAATTCCATTGGAGAGAAATGAGATTTGTGGAGGGTTAATTGAGGAATATGCAATTATTTACTCCTTTAACCTAAGTTCTATGTTCAGATGGAGCCAGCCTAGCAGAAAGCTCCAGATGCGGATCATATACGTTTGTCTCCTGCACAAAGTTCTATTTGACAATTAAGTCTTTCACATTCTTTTTAATTTTGATTGAAGAAACCTTAAGTAATAGCTGTAAGGCTTCTGTTCCCAAGTTTACTGTAAGAATATATGGAGCCTTGCTCACTGCATCAGTCAGTACACACCGAATGGGGTCCTGTGCAAGGCAAGCATGGGGAAGAATCCTCCTCTCTTCATCTTGACTTCCAGAAAGCTTAGGGCCACATAACAACGTCATAAGAACACTTATTCACTTAACATTATTTATAAAGAGTCCTCTTATATTGGGCATAATTTTCAAAGTTGGGGGATACAGTAGTGAACAAGACTCTTGCTCTCCTAGAGTTGGTATCAGAATTGGGGAAGAGAGATAACAAAATATAAACACATGTGAACAAGAAATTACTTGGTTTTGATGAATGTTCCAAAGAACATAAAGCAAAGGGAGGTGACAAAAGAGACTCGAAACCTTGTTCAGACAAGGTGGTCAGTGAGAACATCTTGGAGATAGTGAAATCTCAAAAAGAGACACACAGCATAAGAAAGAAGAAGCTATCAAAAGATCTGGGAAAGTGACTGGTCCAAGCATAGGAAAGAGCATGTGCAAAGGCCCTAAGATGTGAGCCAGCCTGGGTGTTAGGTCTGTGTATTTGTGTTTCATTTTCCTTGCTCTTGGTTTCCTAATTTATTTCTATTTTGGGGGTTCCAATTCTTATTTTACAATTATTTTATTGACTATATAATACTTTGTCTCAGTTGTCTTTGATCCATTATAGAATGAAGCAAGACAGCCAGAAGAATTAAATGTTTTTAGCAAGATACAATTCTTTGTTTGAAGTGATAGTACATTCTCTGCAATATTGTTTGCCTAGAAAATTTTAAATTATATATGTGGTTGTCATTGAATTTCTATTGGACAGTACTGTTATAACCTGACGCAAATCAAATGCCCCAAAGTTGCTTATGAATTTAAGGTACTGACCTCAATACTTTTAATTAGAAAGACCCCAAAGAAGAACTATGTGTTCATGTGCTTTTGATCTGAAGTAGAGGAAGGCTGATCAGGCAAGTCACTTGGCAGGCATTTAGGAGAATAATATTGAACAATAAATCACTGTAAAAAATGTGTTCCATATTTTTGAGGACTAACTTCATATCACTAATGTTAACTTTAACAATTTGATGAAACAGTTTAAGCTGGTATTGTTAGCATGTGGCATGTGATTAATGAAACTATGAAAATATATGTGTATCATATCACTTATATGTGGAATCTAAAATATGACACAAACAAACTTATCTAGGAAACAGACTCAGAGAATAGACTTGCTAAGGGGGTAGGTGGGAGAGGGATGGACTGGGAGTTTGGGCTTGCAGATGCAAGCTATTATATACAGAATGAATAAACAACAAGTCCTACTGTATAGTGCAGGGAACTATACTCAATAACCTATGATCAACCACGATAGAAAAGAATATTAAGAGAATGTATATATATGTGTAACTGAATCACTTTGCTGTACTGTAGAAATTAACACAACATTGTAAGTCAACTATATTTTGGTAAAATAAATTTAAAAAAAAGAAAATATATGTGCATTTATAAGGTATGTGTGAGTGCCACATTATGAAGTAGGGGAGATGAAACAGTGAGAAAGGATGGAACAAGAATAATCAAGAAACTCTATGCTGAGACAGAGGGTCCATCAGCCTAGAGCCCTACTGTATACCAGGTAATTTGTACCCATTATCTTCAGTGCTAACTGCAGGTGGAATTATTATCCTTACTGCATGGTTGAAGAGACTGAGGTACGAGGCTAGTTAAACGCCGAAAGCCGCATATTAAGGAAGGGTAAGATCAGTAATCTCAGCAGAAAACATTTCTGGAGGGTCTTCTATGGATAGAATATTGTATCAGCTGTTGGTCAGGAGGACAAAGTAGAAGATAGAAGACTTTTGTCTCAAGGAGCTTACAGCAGAATTGGAAAGAGAATAAATGTTTTTATGTATTTGAGTTTAATGTTTATTAGATGAAAAAAGAGGGCTGGTGTAGAAAATTGTGCTCTCAAATAATACTGGTCTGGTTAATCAACTAAGGTTTTATTTAGCCTGTCTCATTTCTTTTTGTTACCGTAGATGACTAGAGTGATGTTACAGGTTTCAGATAAGTGGAGAGAAAAGCTTCTCCCACTATCACTTCCCCACCCTCAAACAACTCTGCTCAATTCAGTAGAGGACCTTTAGAAAAATAGGTAAAAAAGAAAGTCGGACTGTCTGCTCTGCTTATATTGGCCCAATATCTCTATGCTATTTATGAGTCTCACACTCTTGTGACTTCCTGATTATCTTTTCAGCATAAGTTTTTAAAACCCACTTTATTACACACAGTCCCATTTGGCAAGCAGTCACATTTTTATATTGTTTCCAATATATAAAATCGAGTCCTTTGTAATTAAATTGTTTTTTATTTTTCTGAGTGCAAATGGGACCTGCAAGAAGCAGTCTCAAAAACGGAACACATTTCCCTACAATCGAGATTGTATGTGGTTGACTGGAGAGCTAAATAGTTTTGAAAATATTGCTCTTATTACTTTCAGTAAGGGTGTATTATAAGATGTGATACAAATATATACTTTTGAGAAATGTCCTTTTTATTCACTACTTCAGGTTAATGGTATGCTGCTTTGTGAAGCTAGACAAAAGACACACATCTCACCCTGGGTTTACAGAATCAGTTTTAAAATTTCCTTCAAGCACAAAATAAGTCAAGCTGTAGAAAAAGACAGATTTTTATTAAACTGTGAATAAATGACATACTTAAATAACTTCTTAGCTGTGGATGCTCATGAAAATTCACATCACTATTAAGCTTTTTTTCTTTTAATTCTAAGCCTGAAAGTTCTCCTATATTTAATTTTTCCTCTTTCATAAGAGAGGGATATTTAAGTAGACACCAACTCCAACTTGGTTAAAATAAAAAATTATTCACAGAAAGTAATGGCTTTCAGTTGCTTTTATTATCTGTGAATTTCAGATCAAAGAACCAATTCAAATTATTTATTTGTTTAGTGCCTACAACATAATGTTCAATGTAATATTATCAAAGTAAAAGACAAAGAAGGATAAATAAGGCACAATCTAATGGGGGAAAAACAAATAGCATATAAAAATAGTTCCCTCTAAAATGGTAATTAAGGACTATTACATATAAGGTAATCTATGATTCCTTTTGAGAAAATTAACAAAAATGAGCTAAATTAATTGTACAGCCAAGAAAGAACAATACAAAATGTTTATTAAGCATTCAGTTTGGTCAGACTACATGCAACCGCCACTAGTAGCAACAGAGCTTCCCAAAGCCCTACCTTTTAAGTACAGGACAAATAGCACACAATAATCAGCTATAAATGAAAGATAAGATGGATATTGAGTGTTAGTATTCTTAGAGAAAAAAACCCAATACTTTCAAAATAAAATATATGTATCGGAAGTCATCCAAAAATTCACAATAATTACTATTTTCAAATTAGTTCAATTTTACTAGGAATTCATTAGCAATTATATCAGAAGACACCTCGAGACCCTTTCAAGGTAATATATGTGGAGATTTTTATTATCTGCCTGGTGATAACATAGTATAAAAACTTAATACACTACAATTTAATTTTTCAAATAACAAATACATTTAAAATTTGACTGTCTGCAAAAGTAAACTTTCAGTTTCAGTTCCCTGAACTGAAATAGCAGACAGTTTGTCTCCTATTTTTTTTTTTCTCACCAATTGATCAGTCTTGTTTTTTAAAATTTTTAATTTTATATTGGAGTATAGTTGATTAGCAATGTTGTGTTAGTTTCAGGTATACAGCTAAGTGATATACATGTATCTATTCTTTTTCAAATTATTTTCCTATTTAGGTTGTTACATAATATTGAGCAGAGTTCTCTGTTTTTACTTTTTAAAGCCAACTTCAACACCATTCCTATCGTGGTTCTCAGGCTGTCTTCAGAAGCTTCCCTCAATCCAGGCACCATTGGATTCCCTGGGATTATTGCCTGGTTAGAATTTGGAGGACATGATAGGAAACCTCCCTTTTATAGCAGTTATCAGTAGATATGGAACCGTGCCCTCCCCATTTGTGACAAAGGTTGCACCCAAAAGCTGTAATCTGTCCATATGAAAACTACCTTAAATTGAAGTCAGATCCCAGAGCACCCATTCAAGGATAAATACCCCTTTCTCAGCAATCTCCTTTGGAACAACTCCTCCCCACTCCCTTTCCCAGTGCTTCAAGTTTGTTCCTCATTCCTTTTTCTCATTCCTTGAACTACCAGTTGTCAGCCAAACTTGTGTTGGTATTTTCCTGTTCATTTTGTACTGTTGAATATGAGCTTAATCATACCCCCGATTTTTTACCCTCTGCCCAGCTGGAGCATTGGACAGGGACCCTGGCTCACCACCCACTCAGGCACCAAGTCATGGCTTGTGGAACCTTCTGGTATCACTTGACCCTAATGCTTCCCCTTCGTATCTCTGAACTACTTTGAACCAGTATCTGGAGCCCCAGAAATGGAGAAGGCTGCTGGCCTAGCTGATTTCTCCTCTGTTTCTTGGCTACTGTCCCACTACTCAGAAAACCTCTAGAAACCAATATTTAGATATTTCCCCACCAGCAACATATGCTGGAGCTCAGCTCAGGGGATGCCTGTACACAGAAATCCCAGAACTAAGACATGACAGCATGGAGGTGCTTTGTGGGTACCGACCGGTGTCTGCAGGAACTGTACTATGATGGGGTCTGCTACCGTTTACTTGACCCACACCCAGCCATAGCAAAAATGGGGAGCAAGAGAGCTGTGAGCACATGATGCTATTCATATGGCTGCTCGGGCTATGAAAGTGAGTAGGGTATGGCTTGTCGTAGACAAGTCTGCAGTCTAGTGAGCTGTACACATTTGATAATATCTTCTATCAGTGGAGGCATATACAGCACACAACCATTTTCCTCCTACAACTTCCAGTGCCAGTTAATAGCCATAGGCTTTATAATAACAAAGCTGACAGAGCATAGAAATTATTTCATGTAAGCGGGTGTTTTACAAGTTCTTGTGAGGTTAGAAGTACTGTATCTTCTGTAATACGTTTCAGCACTACCTTCTTGTTGAGAATACACTGCATTTATCTACAATCTAAATAAAAATGTTTCCATCAAATGTTCAGTTTGGTGGCCTACACCTATTCTATAATAGTGTAATTTGTTACAATTAGCCTTCTAAAGTAGATAAGTCAAATAAGCAGAGCTGATAATAAAAGTAAAGATATAAAACAAATACATGAATTTATTGGGCATATCATTCTGTACTATTTTGAACACATGCACTTCTTATTAGCACATTCATATTTTTAACCCCAAAACAGAGAACACTTATTTAGACTGGCATTATAAATCCCATTTCCCACATGGAAAAGTTAATGACAACAGAAATTCCAAATAACATTTATCTATAGAATTAGGCATAACTACTGCCAGACTGCAAAATTGCCTCTATAAACCACATAGTGAAGATTTTACAAGTATAGTTGAATGAAGTTCATGAAATATCAGTCCATAGCATCCAAGCAATTTTGAGCATTTTTAATTTATGGAAAGAACCTGCTCAAATTAACACTTTTCAGTTTTTAGATCGTTACTAGCAGGAAAACTTTTCAAAATATTAATATTTCATTAAACCTTTATGCTTTCCATTTTGAAGTTAGCAAAAATTACCAGGAAACACCATAATCCATACCCTTGAGGAAAAAAATAATGAAAGTTGTAACTATTGAAAATGTTTAATTTCAGAACTAACTACCTTCTGTAATAAGAATTAGAAAAACAGCTACAATTTCCCCAACATATGTAATATTCTATGTGCACAATTTAAAATGTGTGCTATAAAATAGCACTGCATGTTTAGGAGCAAGTTCTCATTACTTGCTGCCTGTCATCTCGTGCCATTTAATTTTTTTGCCTTTGTTCAAACTGTCGCCTCTAAATGGAATGGCTTCCATCTTGTAACTACTCAAGTCAAGGCCCACTGGCTCTGTGAAGCCTCACCTCAAACTGACGTTGCCCTTCTCTAATTTTTTTTTGTTGTTGTTCAGAATATCTGTTCCACTGTTAAGCCTTTAATTGATGCTTTTTCACTACTTCAGAACCTAATAACACACAATTTGCACATTATTTGTGAGTTAAATACATGTGACTTCAACAGGTTTCAAGCAACTGACTCTTTCCATTTGTCACCAACATCTTTAGCTTGATGCTAGGCACAAAGTGGTTCCTCAGTAAATGCCTGATCATTCCTTCCCTTGCCTGGGTTTTAGCCCAGTGACAAGAACTGCCTCCCTGCAAAGTAGCAAGAATATGAGCACAGCTGTCCCTATGGTCAAGCAATTCCAGACTTCAACTATCTATTTGGTTTCCTTTGGATTAACATTTACTCAATAGATTTGAAGCTTGAAGCAAGTGATGAAACTCTGTGAAAAAGCTGAGGAAAAACCATGATAAAGAAGAGCTAAGGGGCTTCCCTGGTGGCGCAGTGGTTGAGAATCTGCCTGCTAATGCAGGGGACACAGGTTCGAGCACTGGTCTGGGAGGATCCCACATGCCACAGAGCAACTAGGCCCGTGAGCCACAACTACTGAGCCTGCGCGTCTGGAGCCTGTGCTCCACAAGAGAGGCCGTGATAGTGAGAGGCCCACGCACCACGATGAAGAGTGGCCCCTGTTTGCCACAACTAGAGAAAGCCCTCGCACAGAAGCAAAGACCCAACACAGCAAAAATTAATTAATTAATTAATAAACTCCTAAAAAAAAAAAAAAGAAGAGCTAAGAAGAGATGGAATTGCTGATGTAAAACGCTCATTACAGGGAACTGGGTACACTTTTTGTACCTGCTCCCTATTATTTTACACCAACCCAGATGCTTCAGGTTCAGTCGAAGTACCATTGTGTCTGTCTGTCTTCTTTTGGTCTTCATATCAGGCAGAGGCCCAAACTATCAGACAGGAAAGGAAGTGTTTAATACCTTACAATTACATTGCTGTTGCAACTATCTAGGTTTGCCTCCCACTCAGCAGTGTCTCTGGAAATTGAACATGTATTGGAATGCTTGGGGAACTTTCTGAACTGCACATTTGTATTCAGTAGATCTGGATGGGGCCTGAGAGTCTATATGTGTAATAAGCTGCTGATGTTGCTGGTCTAAAGATGACTCGATAGATCCAAGCCCAAAGATGCTGATTTAGTTGGTCTGGAGTGGGCCCTGAGTATCTATGCTTTTAGAATCTGCTGAGTGATCTAAAATAGAGCTTGACCTCAGAAAAATTAAAATGGACCATCACCTTACTGAAAAAAGTCCTTTCTTGTAATATTGGTGTTTGAATAGTCCTTCATGTTAAGGAAATAATGTGACTGTGAAATCTTTGATAACTGGCCTGTGTGATGAGGAAGATGCCTCCTTTCCAACATTTCAAGCTATCTGTCAATATATAACTTCCTCCCCACTTTGAAAACCTCACACACACACACACACACACACACACACACACACACACAAGTGCCATCTTAGTGCAAGACAAAGTCAAGCATTCTAAGGCCTCTCTACTCAGAGTGGCCCAAGGATCTGCTGTGTCAGCCTTACCTAGGAGCTCTTAAGAAATGCAAAATTTCAGTCTCCACCCCAAACCCCAAACCCACAGAATCAAAATTTATATTTTTAATAAGATTCCAAGGTGATTTGTTTGCTCATTAAAATTTCAGAAGCAATGCTCAAATGAAATTTTCTTGCATGTTTTCAAATGATTCACATTAATCCATTTCATAAAAAGGATAATTTTAATACAGTGGCCAAAGCACTTAAGAAAATTAACTTTAGCATCCAGCCAGAATGAATAATATGAGGGAATGTACTATTGGCTTATTTTTTTTTAAACTATTGGCTTCTTTCTGTTTTGTTTCAGCAAGATAAAACTGAGCTTATACCAAAGAGCAGAATACTCATTCCTCATGGTGACCAAGAGCTTTGCTGCCTATGACCCTCATAACAAGGAGTAAATGATTGGCTTGTGGTTGCTTTAGCAATGAGGTACAGCATCCATTGGAACACTTACTTGTTTCCTACCATTACTCTACACCTTCTTCAAATCCTGTAAACTGCTCTACTGGAAGGTCGGCACAGCAAACACTCTTGCAAAAGGAACCAATGGTGGAGTTGGGGTCCAAGATACAGCTTCTGGTTGGCGCCAGAAATGACTGTAACGACTTTAAACTCAAAGCGTGCAGACCTGCGCATCTCTGTCACCTGGGAGCTTGTTAGAAACTCAGAATCTCAGGCCCCACCTAGACCTGCAAATCAGAATCTGCAGCTTAACAAGATCCCTAAGAGATTCATATGCATCTTAAAATTTGAGAAGCAGTGGTATGTGACACAGTGTTAGATATTGTCCCAGGAGACATGTGGAGAAGCAGCCATGTGCATGATTGTAAGTCACAGAATCACTGATATAAGGTACCACAGGGGGATGAAGACTTGCTCTTAAAGACAAGATCATATATTCTCTACCATTTATCCAAGTATTAATTAATTCTGTGTGAGCAGATTCTACTTGTATTAGATTCTTATTAATTGTTTTTATACACATATAAACATTGCTATTGAGCAGATATTAATTAGATCTTCTGGGCTTCCCTGTTGGCGCAGTGGTAAAGAATCTGCCTGCCAATGCAGGGGACATGGGTTCAAGCCCCGGTCCAGGAGGATCCCACATGCCATGGAGCAACTAAGTCTGTGCATCACAACTACTTAGCCTGCGCTCTAGAGCCTGTGAGCCACAACTACTGAAGACCACGCTCCTAGAGCCCGTGCTCCGCAACAAGAGAAGCCACTGCAATGAGAAGCCCACACACCTCAACGAAGAGTAGCCCCCACTTGCCACAGCTAGAGAAAGCCCATGTGCAGCGACGAAGACCCAACGCAGCCAAAAGTAAATCAATATATAAATATATATTTAAAAAAATTAGATCTTAGATGTCATCTATCCAAATAGTCCATGTGGATAGCAATACTTCACACGTGCCAATTATCTCAATTAAGAATAGAGCAAGTATCTCAACTTTGTTTTTGTTTTTGTTTCAAACAAGAGACAAGGCGTAGAAAAAATGGCATTTGAGTTCCAGCTCTTTGTTACCAGCTCTGTGGACCGAGTACAGGTTGAACTCCTCCAAATCTCAGTTTTCTTGTTTGTAAAATTGGAATAGTCAAGCCATACTTTGTGGTTTGTTGCAAGCATATCACTTTTGTTTTTCTTTATTTCTTCAGCAGCACAGGTAAGTTCCACAAAATGGTTTTTGAACAAATGAAAATGTAAGAAAAAAACAAGCCTGGTGCATCATAGGTACTGAGTATATATTAGTTTCTCTACCTTAATAATTTAACATTTTCCATGTAGGATCTTTGGATTCCAAATATTTTAAATTCAAATTTCATTTTAAATCTATATACTCCATGATTTGTCCTTGCTATATATGTTAAAGAATATGTATGTATGTGTGTGTGTGTTTGTGTATGTGTCTGTATATACGTATAGTCTTCTTTTTTAAACAACTATATATTATTATTAGATGTCTGGAGGCTTTTGTTAAGTCAGTGTTTGATTGTTCTTGGCCAACTTCAAGGTGAAAGCAGTGGTGGTACCAAGGGATGCAGGAAGATGAAGGTACTCTGCCCCTGGGGAGAATAGTATTTTATCCCTGAAATTGTTTAAGCATTATGATAATAAAGAGTAGGTCAACTTTAAGATGGCTTATAATTGTTTTAAAGTTCTTTATGGACAATGCATCTCCTCATTGCCTGAACTCAGGACCTCCTAAACTTAACCAATCACCCAGGGCCCAAAAAAGGCCAATTGTAGTCCCCCAGCCCAATGCAGAGATCAGTGACTACAGAGGATCATTGCTCCTGGTGCTTCATCATGAAATAGAAGCCTCAACGGCACAGCATCATGGTTCTACACACAATCCCTTACGATGGTCAACACCAGCGCTGAGCAGGTTTTGCTCCCATCCTGCTGCCCCCCGACCATACTCCCTACCCCTCTCCCTCTCCTTCACTTTTCTTTTCTTTTCTTTTTTTAACATCTTCATTGGAGTATAATTGCTTTACAATGGTGTGTTAGTTTCTACTTTATAAAAAATTGAATCAGCTACACATATACATATACATATACATATATCCCCATAACTCTTCCCTCTTGCGTCTCCCTCCCACGCTCCCTATCCCACCCCTCTAGGTGGTCACAAAGCACCAAGCTGATCTCCCTGTGCTATGCGACTGCTTCCCACTAGCTATCTATTTTACATTTGGTAGTGTATGTATGTCCATGCCACTCTGCCACTTTGTCCTAGCTATCTATTTTACATTTGGTAGTGTATGTATGTCCATGCCACTCTGCCACTTTGTCCAAGCTTACTGTTTCCCCTCCCCGTGTCCTCAAGTCCATTCTTTATGTCTGCATCTTTATTCCTGTCCTGCCACTACGTTCTTCAGAACCATGGGGGGTTTTTTTTGTTTTCTGTTTTAGATTCCATATATGTGTTAGCATACGGTATTTGTTTTTCTCTTTCTGACTTATTCACTCTGAATGACAGACTCAAGGTCCATCCACCTCGCTACCAATAACTCAATTTCACTTTTTTACAGCTGAGTAATATTCCCTTGTATATATGTACCACATCTTCTTTATCCATTCATCTGTCAATGGAAACGTAGGTTGCTTCCATGTCCTGGCTATTGTAAATAGAGCTGCAATGAACAATGAGGTACATGTCTCTTTTGGAACTATGGTTTTCTCAGGGCATATGCCTAGTAGTTGGATTGCTGAGTTGTATGGTAGTTCTATTTTTAGTTTCTTAAGGAACCTCCATATGGTTCTCCATAGTGGCTGTATCAATTTACACTCCCACCAATAGAGCAGGAGGGTTTCCTTTTCTCCACACCCTCTCCAGCATCTATTGTTTCTAGATTTTTTGATGATGGCCACTCAGACTGCTGTGAGGTGATACCCCATTGAAGTTTGATTTGCATTTCTCTAATGATTAGTGATGTTGAGCAACATTTCATGTGTTTGCTGGCAATCTGTATATCTTCTTTGGAGAAATGTCTATTTAGGTCTTCTGCCATTTTTGGATTGAGTTGTTTGTTTTTATGATACTGAGCTGCATGAGCTGCTTCTAAATTTTGGAGATTAATCCTTTGTCAGTTGCTTCATTTGCAAATACTTTCTCCCATTCTGAGGGTTGCCTTTTCATCTTGTTTAAGGTTTCTTTTTTTTAGACACGGGTTCATGCCCCGGTCCGGGAAGATCCCACATGCCACGGAGCGGCTGGGCCTGTAAGCCATGACTACTGAGCCTGCACGTCCAGAGCCTGTGCTCTGCAACGGAAAAGGCCACAACAGTGAGAAGCCCGCGTACCGCAAAAATAAATAAATAAAATGAAATAAGGTGACCAAATGTGTGTGAGTTTATCTCTGGGCTTTCTATCCTGTTCCATTGATCTATATTTCTGTTTTTGTGCCAGTACCATACTGTCTTGATTACTCTAGCTTTGTAGTATAGTCTAAAGTCTGGGAGCCTATTTCCTCCAGCTCTGTTTTTCTTTCTCAAGATAGCTTTGGCTATTTGGGGTCTTTGTGTTTCTATACAAATTGTGAAATTTTTTGTTCTAGTTTTGTGAAAAATGCCAATGGTAGTTTGATAGGGATTGCATTGAATCTGTAGATTGCTTTGGATAGTATAGTCATTTTCACAATGTTTATTCTTCCAATCTCAGAACATGGTATATATCTCCATCTGTTTGTATCATCTTTAATTTCTTTCATCAGTGTCTTCCAGCTTTCTGCATACAGGTCTTTTCTTTCCTTAGGTAGGTTTATTCCTAGATATTTTATTCTTTTTGTTGCAATGGTAAATGGGAGTGTTTCCTTAATTTCACTTTCAGATTTTTCATCATTAGTGTATAGGAGTGCAAGAGATTTCTGTGCATTAATTTTGTATCCTGCTATTTTAGCAAATTCATTGATTAGCTCTAGTAGCTTTCTGGTAGCACTTTTAGGATTCTCTCTATATAGTACCATGTCATCTGCAAACAGTGACAGCTTTACTTCTTCTTTTCTGATTTGGATTCCTTTTATTTCTTTTCCTTCTCTGATTGCTGTGGCTAACGCTTCCAAAACTATGTTGAATAATAATGGTGAGAGTGGACAACCTTGTCTTCCTCCTGATCTTAGAGGGAATCGTTTCAGTTTTTCACCATTGACAACGATGTTGGTTGTGGATTTGTAATATATGGCCTTTATTATGTTGAGGTAAGTTCCCTCTATGCCTACTTTCTGGAGGGTTTTTATCATAAATGGGTGTTGAATATTGTTGAAAGCTTTTTCTGCATCTATTGAGATGATCATATGTTTTTTCTCCTTCAATTTGTTACTATGGTTTATCACATTGATTGATTTGTGTATATTGAAGATTCCTTGCATTCCTGGGATAAATCCCAGTTGATCACATTGTATGATCCTTTTTATGTGCTGTTGGGTTCTGTTTGCTAGTATGTTGTTGAGGATATTTGCATATATGTTCATCAGTGATATTGGCCTGTAGTTTTCTTGCTTTGTGACATCTTTGTCTGGTGTTGGTATCAGGGTGATGGTGGCCTCGTAGAATGAGTTTGGGAGTACTCTCTCTGCTATATTTTGGAAGTTTGAGAAGGATAAGCATTAACTCTTCTCTATATGTTTGAGAGAATTTGCCTGTGAAGACATCTGGTCCTGGGTTTTTGTTTGTTGGAAGATTTTTAATCACAGTCTCAATTTCAGTGCTTGTGATTGGTCAGTTTATATTTTCTATTTCTTCCTGTTTCAGTCTCAGAAGGTTGTGCTTTTCTAAGAATTTGTCCATTTCTTCCAGGTTGCCCATTTTATTGGCATAGAGTTGCTTGTAGCAATCTCTCATGGTCCTTTTTATTTCTGCAGTGTCAGTTGTTACTTCTCCTTTTTCATTTCTAATTCTATTGATTTGAGTCTTCTCCCTTTCTTTCTTGATGAGTCTGGCTAACGGTTTATCAATTTTATTTATATTCTCAAAGAACCAGCTTTTAGTTTTACTGATCTTTGCTATTGTTTCCTTCTTTTTCATTTATTTCTGATCTGATGTTTATGATTTATTTTCTTCTGCTAACTTTGGGGTTTTTTTGTTCTTCTTTCTCTAATTGTTTTAGGTGTAAGCTTAGGTTGTCTCTTTGAGATGTTTCTTGTTTCTTGAGGTAGGATTGTATTGCTATAAACTTCCCTCTTAGAACTGCTTTTGCTACATCACATAGGTTTTGGGTCATCGTGTTTTCATTGTCATTTGTTTCTAGTATTTTTTGATTTTCTGTTTGATTTCTTCAGTGATGTCTTGGTTATTTAGTAGTGTATTGCTTAGCCTTCATGTGTTTGTATTTTTTCAGATATTTTCCTGTAATTGATATCTAGTCTCACAGCATTGTGGTCAGAAAAGATACTTTATACAATTTCATTTTTCTTAAACTTACCAAGGCTTGATTTGTGACCCAAGATATGATCTATCCTGGAGAATGTTCCATGAGCACTTGAGAAGAAAGTGTATTCTGTTGTTTTTGGATGAAATGTCCTATAAATATCAATTAAGTCCGTCTCATTTAATGTATAATTTAAGCTTGTGTTTTCTTATTCATTTTCATTTTGGATGATCTGTCTATTGGTGAAAGTGGGTTGTTAAAGTCCCCTACTATGATTGTGTTACTGTCGATTTACCCTTTTATGGCTGTTAGCATTTGCCTTATGTATTGAGGTGCTCCTATGTTGGGTGCATAAATATTTACAATTGTTATATCTTCTTCTTGGATTGATACCTTGATCATTATGTAGTGTACATCTTTGTCTCTTGTAACAGTCTTTATTTTAAAGTCTATTTTATATGATATGAGAATTGCGACTCCAGCTTTCTTTTGATTTCCATTTGCATGGAATATCTTTTTTCATCCCTTCACTTTCAGTCTGTATGTTTCTCTAGGTCTGAAGTGGGTCTCTTATAGAGAGCATATATACAGGTCTTATTTTTGTATCCATTCAGCCAGTCTATGTCTTTTGTTTGGAGCATTTAATCCATTTACATTTAAGGTACTTATTGATATGTATGTTCCTATTACCATTTTCTTAACTGTTTTGAGTTTGTTATTGTAAGTCTTTTCCTTCTCTTATATTCCCTGCCTAGAGAAGTTCCTTTAGCATTTGTTGTAAAACTCGTTTGGTGGTGCTGAATTCTCTTAGCTTTTGCTTGTCTGTAAAGGTTTTAATTTCTCCATCGAATCTGAATGAGATTCTTGCTGGGTAAAGTAATCTTGGTTGTAGGCTTTTCCCTTTCATCACTTTAAATATGTCCTGCCACTCCCTTCTGGCTTGCAGAGTTTCTGCTGAAAGATCAGCTGTTAACCTTATGGGGATTCCCTTGTATGTTGTTTTTCCCTTGCTGCTTTTAATATTTTTTCTTTGTATTTAATTTTTTATAGTTTGATTAATATGTGTCCTGTCGTTTTTCTCCTTGGATTTATCCTGTATGGGACTTTCTGCACTTCCTGGGGTTGATTGACTATTTCCTTTCCCATATTAGTTAAGTTTTCCACTATAATCTCTTCAAATATTTTCTCAGTCCTTTTCTTTCTCTCTTCTTCTTCTGGGACCCCTATAATTCAAATGTTGGTGTGTTTAATGTTGTCCCAGAGGTCTCTGAGACTGTCCTTAATTATTTTCATTCTTTTTTCTTTATTCTGCTCTTCAATAGTTATTTACACTATTTTATCTTCCAGGTCATTTATCCGTTCTTCTGCCTCAGTTATTCTGCTATTGATTCCTTCTAGAGAATTTTTAATTTCATTTATGGTGTTGTTCATCATTGTTTGTTTGCTCTTTAGTTTTCCAAGTCCTTGTTAAACGTTTCTTGTATTTTCTCCATTCTATTTCCAAGATTTTGGATCATCTTTATTATCATTACTCTGAATTCTTTTTCAGGTAGACTGCCTATTTCCTCTTCATTTGCTTGGTCTGGTGGGTTTTCTGCTGCATATTTCTCTGTCTTCTCATTTTGCTTAACTTACTGTGTTTGGGGTCTCCTTTTTGCAGGCTGCAGGTTCATAGTTCCCATTGTTTTTGGTGTCTGCCCCCAGTGGGTAAGGTTGGTTCAGTGCCTTGTGTAGGGTTCCTGGTGGAGGGGACTGGTGCCTGTGCTCTGGTGGATGAGGTTGGATCTTGTCCTTCTGGTGGGCAGGAACACATCCAGTGGTGTGTTTTGGGGTGTCTGTGACCTTATTATGATTTTACGCAACCTCTCTGCTAATGGGTGGGGTTGTGTTCTTGTCTTGCTAGTTGTTTGTCATAGGGTGTCCAGCACTGTAGTTTGCTGGTCGTTGAGTGGAGATGGGTCTTAGCATTGGAATGGAGATCTCTAGGAGAGCTTTCATCGTTTGATGTTACATGGAGCTGGGAGGTCTTTTGTGGACCAGTGTCCTGAACTTGGCTCCCCCATCTCAGAGTCGCAGGCCTGACACCCAGCTGGAGCACCAAGATCCTGTCAGCCACACGGCTTCCAACAGGGTCTGCTCTCAAAATACCACAAAGAGCCATCTGGATGTCTTTGTTGAATCTGCCTCAGGGACCAGGAGGGAAGTTGCCCATCAAGGGGCTCCTGGACTGTGTTTGGAAGAGGCTCATTTGCTTGTCTTGGAGCATCAGCCTGAGATGCAGGCATCTGCTTTGACTCACATTTGGAGATTGCTGAGGTGCTCTTTGGGATGGAGACTGGCGGACGCCATCCACTCTCCTTCACTTTTGCTGATCTGTAAACTTGTCAAGCATGCTCCCAGCCTCACAGCCTTTGCCCCTGCTGTTCCCACCACTTGCAATCTTCTTTCCCAAACTTTCCACATAATTTTTCCCTCACTTCCTTAGGTCTCTCTCTGCTTAAATGTCATATTCTCAGACCACCTTTTTCCATGACATGCCATTACTCCATCCCTCTCTAGCACTCCACCCATCATTCTTCCTGGCATTTAGCTCCTACCTGGTATTAGATTATGTTTTTATTTGTTTATTACCTACAAGAAGAAAAATTTTATTTTATTCACGGCTAAATCTCCAGCACCTAGCTTACTACCAGGCACATAGCAGGTGGGCAGTATTGCTAAATATGTAAATAAAAACCATCTCCATATTCTGCCCCTCTTTGCCACTCAGGATTGGAATAAGCTGAAGACTATTATACCTAGTCCAGAATACATGCTCAGGTGAGACAACGACCAGACCAATACAGACAATTCTTTAACCCAACAAGTTCTCTTAAGGGTATCAATAGTGCTCTGGAGCATATTCCCTGTTTTTAAAAATAACCCGCCATGTTTCTGTTTAAGAAGAAAGTCACTACATTGTACTAATGAGATTAAAGTTCTTCACCAGTTTTACGTACTGCTGCTGGCTCCAAGAATCAGGCTGCTAAGCACCCAGCTTCCCTGACAGTCTGCTTTGGGAAAAATGACATCAGGCCTTAACTCCTGTGAATCACATTTTCACCCACTGAGCAGTTCAGACAAAACCAATTACATGATGTCATTTTCTATTTCAAAAAGGAGGCCAGGGAACTTGGATAGATCTTTACTTCCATTAGCATATAGAGCTATGGCAGACGGCTTCATCTTCCTGCTAATGGTACCCGTTTGAATGATAACTAACAAGGCTGGGCTGTCAAAATCCATTCTCTAGCCAGGTGTGATGCTTAGCTATTCAGTCTTGTTGCTGTAAGGTGATTCCAGAGATACGAAAATGAGCTGGTTATTTGTTTTGTAAACTGAGACCAGAGCCTTTGCTCAATAAAATTTGCCTTCCAGGAATGCCAAAAAACATCTTTGAAGGAATTTGTAAAGAACTTATTAAGGAAATTACTTAAAATGCTATATATTAATTATTAGGCTGGTTTTAAATGTATAATTAATATGCATGTATAATTTTATTTCCTTTGGATATAACTCACTCCATTTCATGACTCAAATTAATTTCAACACCATAAATACAAAAAAGCAAATATCCTGAGAGACTTGTGGCAGAGATAGTTGCATGTTCAAAAGAATTCATTTCCTCTTTTAGGCATCAGGTTGGACCCCTTGTCCCAGAGGGAAGATGTAGTCGAGTGACATTAACTTTGAGCCAGTGGAATAAAAGCTAAAGTGTGTGTTCAAAACAACCTTCCATTCGTAATCCTCCATGTTTTTTTCCCCTTTTGGCCTGCTGCAGCCTAGCAGGTATTTGAAGATGATGGACCTACAAAATGTAAGAATCCTGGGTCTGTAAACCACGGCCTGAAAGAGAACAGTCCACCATAAGGAGCATTTTGTAAACAACAAAACAGACTTCTCTAGTGTCAAGTTCCTGAGATTTGGAAGTTCATCTTTTCCAGCATCCAGCATCAGAGGAAAACGGCCCCCTTCCTTATCCTTCTCCTACATCTTGTCTTTATAATCCAGTGCTTTGATCTGTCATTCTTCAATTGTCTGCCAAGCCCTCAGCCACTGGAGCTACCCCCAACTGCGCACCCTAAGGGGACTCAGGATGGAAAGAAGCAGGATACTGGCCCCAGGTAGCTGAGGTATATATCAAAGGGATGATTTCAATGAACCCAGATTCTTGCATCTTCCCATACATAGAAAAGTGCTAAATTCATTAACTTGAGGTATCTGGTTTTCTTTAATTAACAGTAATCTTTTGATGTTCCAACTACCTGGTCTTCATTGCAAAAACTCCTATATATCCTGGCTCCCCCCTTACCTCTTCATAGCAGTCCCTCAGAGCTATTCTGAGAAGCTGTCTCCTGGGCTTGAAGTCCTCAGAAAGTCCACCAAATAAAATATAATTCTCAACTTTTAGGTTGTGCATTTTTCTTTCAGTCTACAGATCTCAATGATTAAGAAAACTTCTCTGTTCCAGAGAGTCATTCTACAAAATGATGGTGTATCTGGGGTCCGAATAAGTTTTATCATATCAGTGTAGCTGGTGGAGATGGCTTTAACTATTACATAGGGGTTGGCTCACATACCATCTACCTTCTACCTAACGATAAAACTAAGTAACCACCAGAACACCATCCCTGGTACCATGCGCACAAAAATAAAATGAATAATAAATGAAATAAGCAAAATATTAAAGTAAAATGAAATAAAATAACAATGATAGAAAAAAAAACACTTTTCTTTTGAGTTATATGCAATGGTTTTATTCTGGCCCAAAATAAATTCCACAGAGGTTTGCAAACAATAATATCTTTACAATCAAGTTATCTATGCTTAATTTGCCTTGAAACAAAAGTTCAGCTACTTCACCAAAAGTAAAATAAAAGCTAAATTTCCTAAGGAAGACATCGCTAGTATCCTTAGGGGAAATTTGTTAAATGATCATTATTTTCATGTATTATTAACATGGAATCATTTAAAACTCTTTTATATCTTATATCTATATCCCACAGCAATGGGAACTGGCAAAGCCTATTTTGTTGTGGTTCTGATAAGGGCAGTAAGAGAGTCAGGAAAAAATAAACTCTCAATTCATATTTCCAGAAACAGCTCCATTCCCTATACATTTACGAGAAAATATCAGAGTCACCAAAATATTATGTAAATGAGAGGATTCTCCAGAATTACACTGGCTGCATTAAAAAAGTTATTGTTCTAATTTAACAGACAGAGAAACTTTCCCAGCTAGACTACAGGCCATAAATGGAGGGCTGGTGAAAGCTTACACCTATGTGTTGAATTTAGAGCTCTTTGAAATACCTAACAAAGAAGGCCTGCAAACTCCAATTCGCTTAGCAGGGGGTCAGTCATGAACTCTAGTGAAAAATAAACATGCCAGCTAGTGGAGAGGAATCACTGTCTCAAATATTCCCAGATTTTTCCTCTTTCTGTTTAATTAATGTTAATTTTCATTTGGTAAAATGTCAGGCTCCTTCCAATATTAATTCTGACCTTGTAACAGGCAACTTACCAATTGCTGCTTCACCTGACCATCATCCCTGTCCTATTATCACAATCAGAGCTCACTATGGCAAGTCTCTCTCTTTTAGGGAAATTAATGTCTTTAAAGCAATGCCTTCCTCAGTATGTTCCTTAGAACATGAATCTCAAAACAAGATTATTAGGGAAAGAGGAGAGTTTTACAGTAGTCCCCTCTATTCACTTTCTTTGGTTTCAGTTACCCTTGGTCAACCTTGGTATGAAAATATTAAATGAAAAATTCCAGAAATAGTTCAATAAGTTTTAAATTGCTGCTGTTTTGAGTAGTGATATCTCAGCTGTTCTTGTTCCAAGGGAGGTTGTGAAACCTCCCTTTGTCCCCTGCCCCTCTGCCCCCATTAGTCACACAGTAGCCAGTAGCCTCCACGGTTACCAGATTAACTGGTAACCATAGTATCTCAATGACAGTGTCCAACTAACCCTTATTTTACTTAATAATGGACCCAAAGCACAAGAGGTGATGCTGACGATTCGGATTGTAAAGCACTTCCTTTAAGTGAAAAGGTAAAAATTCTCTACTTCATAAAGAAAGAAAAAAAATTGTATGCTCAGGTTGCTAAGATCTACAAAAGGAAGGAATCTTCTATCTGTGAAACTGTGAAGAAGGAAAAAAAAAATTTGTGCTGATTTTGTTGTTAAACTGCAACAGTTATAGCCGCAGTGCATGATGAGTGCATAGTTAATAGTGAAAAGGCATTAAATTTGTACAATGAGGCATTTTTAGAGAGACAGACCACATTCTCATAACTTTTATTACAGCATATTGTTTTAATTGTTCTATTTTATTATTAGTTATTGTTGCTAATCTCTTCCTGTGCCTAATTTATAAATTAAACTATACCATAGATATGTATATATAGGAGAAAACACTGTATAAATAGGTTTCAGGTGTCCACTGGGGGTCTTGGAACGTATCCCTCAAGGATAAGGGGAGACTACTGTAGACGGAAGCCCAGCCTCCATACAGAACATTTACATTGTTCATTTAAATATTAAAGGCTCAAGGAAGCCCTTTAGTAAAGACACTGCATTCTATTTATCGAGTCTGAGGTTCTAGGCTTATTAAGCTACAGAACCTCTGGCTGTTAACACCTAATAACATTCAATGGAACAATTAGGGAAATGGTGATATTAAATATGGCATAGAAGATATGAATTAATTACTATATTAAAACCAACATGTAGGTTGCCCATGATATCTTTCTAACTAGTGATGGGGTTCAGGACACACCACCCCAAAATATGGCACCTTAGCAAACTGAATATTTTAAACTAAAGGAGTTTGA
Organism: Neophocaena asiaeorientalis asiaeorientalis; assembly: GCF_003031525.2. Lineage (NCBI taxonomy): Eukaryota > Metazoa > Chordata > Mammalia > Artiodactyla > Phocoenidae > Neophocaena > Neophocaena asiaeorientalis. Next base: position 1,164,225 of record NW_020175089.1, read on the forward strand.
GAAAAGAGCAGAAAGGGGAAGGTCATTCTGACCTTCCCTCTGCCCTTCTTCCCTGAAACAGGTCAAAGAACCCTCCAGAAAGAGGTACCCTCCCTACACCTGGAGGAAAGAAGCAACCTTAGGTCCAAAGATAAATGGATGCCAGGAATATTCTGAAAAAACAGGCCTTACTAAGTTTCCCCCGGTTTATCACGCTTATCTTGCACTCCTTCATGTATCATATTACTCTACGACTGTCCACTCTTCATCAAATCTAGCATAAAAATACTCAGGATCAACTATTTCTTCAGGTTTTCATTTTCTTATGAAGGCTCTTCTGTCAAGTAAAACTTACATTAAATAAATTTGTATGCTTTTCTCCTGTTAATCTGCCTCTGTCAGTTTAATTTTCAGATCTAGCCAGGGACCCTAAGAGGGTCAAAGGAAACTCCTCCCTCCCCTATGCTAGTAAAACAAATATTAACCTGTTCCTAATTGGTGAAACTTAGTTATGTTTGCAAGTATTCCACACTATTTAGTTCTCTCTCTTCTCCCCTTACTCATTCCTTTATTTTTTCATTAATTACTCACTTTTAACCAATAGCAAATGGTTAATCAAACAAGAACAAAACATACAAACCTACAAAAAAAATGACAATTTTTACAACTCAATTATTAAGAGACACGTAACCCATTTAAAAAAAATGAGCAAAGGATCTGAATAAGCATTCCTCCAAAGGAGATATAGAAATGACCAATAAGCACATGTAAAGATGCTCAACATCACTAAGATTAGGTAAATGCAAATGAAAACCACGATGAGATACCACTTCTCACCCACTATAATGGCTATAAACAAAAAGACAAATAATGACAAGTGTTGGTGAAAATATAGAGAAATTAGAATCATCATGCACTGCTGGTAGGAATGTAAAACAGTGCAACTCTTTAGGAAAACAGTCTGGAGCTTCCTTAAATTTTAAGTACAGAGTTATCATATGATGCCCTCCTTGGTATATACCCCCGGGAGAAATGAAATGGGAGAGAGGGGGCAGTGAAGACAACACAGCTGTAAATGCTTCAGAACTGATTGACCTAATCCTCATTTTAGGAAGCTGAACAAATCCCAAGAGGGATACTTAAAAGGAAACCCACACCTGGAAACATTACAGTGAAACTGCAGAACACACAAGATAACATAAAAATATTAGAAGCAGCCAGAAGAAAAGGTAACTTCAGGAAGAACAATTGGACGGACAGCTGGCTTGCCAACAGCTCCAGTGGGTACCAGACTGTGGGAGACTCTTGTCAATGTGCTAAGACAGAACCAGTGTCAACCCGGAACCAGAACCCAGTGAATCTAACTTTCACTATAAAGGATAAAAGAAAGTCATTTTCATTAAAAAAAAAAAAAAAAAGGAAAATGATTAACAACAGATCCTCACTAAAGGCATTCATACAGAATACTCCAGGCAGAAGGAAAATATTTCCAAATGCAAAGTCAGAGATGCACAGAGAGGTAAACTAAGAAACTAGTAAACATGGGAATGAATTTAAATAAGCATTGATCATATTAAAATATCTATTTTGTGTGGTTAAAGAAGATAAAAGTAAATACTGGATAATAGCTGAAGCTTAAATGCTTGACTCATTTTTATTACTTAAGACAAACATAAAGATGTTGATTAAATAAGAATTAAGTATTAGGCTAAACATTTCCGGGGTAACCAAGAGATTAGAAAAAAGAGTACAGGGGAATTCCCTGGTGGTCCAGTGGTTAGGATTCTGTGCTTTCACTGCCAAGGGCACAGGTTCAATCTCCGGTTGGGGAAAAAGAGTACAGTACATAATTTCAAACTAGCTCAATAGGGAAAAGAAAAAAAATTAAACCTGGAACAATTGAGACAAATATAGAACAGTGAAACATGAATGACAGTAGCTAATTGCACCAACATAAATAAATTTCAAGTAGTGATATTGAATGAAAAATCAAGTTTCACAAGAATGTATACCATGTGATTCCATTTACATTCAGTGTGATTTTTTGTTACAGGATCCTGATGTAAAATTCAACAACATATTTTTAGAGCTGTTTGGTATGTAGTATGACTATAAAGAGAAGGATGGTAAAAATAAGCACAAAATTCATAACAGTGGTTACTTTGGTGGGAAAGAAAAGCAGGGGATTGGGACGGGATACACTGAGGGTTTCTACGGTAGGGCAAGCCAGTGGTAGTTACACACAGACTAATTTTATTATTTGAATCTTTTATACATATTATAAACATTTTAGTATATATTCAATACACAAAAGCATGTGTGTGCATGTGTGCATGGGTGCACGTGTGCTCACACACACACACACACACACACACACACACACACACACACACACTAGTACGCTGCTCTGTGCCAGGTTAGATTGCTGCTGGAAAAATGCCTTCATTTGTAGAAACCCCACTTTAAGGAGACAAATGAACACAATCTGAAAAAATAAAAAACATCAGGATAGGAAGGTGCCTAGAAACCAGACTGCATTGGAAATACATGAACTAACGGCAGTTTTTCCATCAGAGAATGAAGAAGTTAAATGACTTCAGGAAAATACTCTTCAAATACTTGGGTGCCTTTTATACACTCAACTGGTTAGACAGCTCCAAGGGAAAAGTTAGTACTGTTCCATGGCAGTTTATGGAGACATACAGATTCAGGTTCATTAAAGGGAAAACATTCTGCCCTCTTTCTCAGACATGGTCCAGAGGCGAAATTTGGCGACTCAGGAAAGGGTGACGTCTTTGCATGAGGAAACATTTAGCCTTCTTACAAGGATTCTGGTGTTAGATAACTTTCAAAATATCTTATAGTCAATCCACAGATATAAAAATTTCCCTTTGGGTCTCTTTATACCTCATGGAGACATCTCTCTTGCTTTAAAGATATCAGGTTATCAGAGGCTGTCCAGAATTGTTTTTTACACTTTTCTGGTCATGTTTTACACCATATGGTCATTTTTTACACCATATTTCTACATTAGTAGCCTGCAATTCTCTGGTTTCCACTTCAATTGTGGAACTCCTAGTTATGGACGTTTGGCTCAGAGAATACAGCAAACATATAGGGTTTTCTTTTTCTTACATAATGAGATGTCTGCAGGTTTGTAGGGCTGTTACGGCCGTTTAGGATTCTGGGTTCTTTATGTTTCTCTGCTCTGATATTTTCACCCTGTGGATTTGGTCTCCATGGTCACAAGATGGTTACTAGACCTCCATTTCTCATTTATTTGAGATTGGAATAACACAGAAAGGTGCTCTCACAATTCTTTGCCTTTCTATTCACGGAAGGAGGTTCTCCCTAGTTGTTTTCTGCTTATCGGTAGTTCATGGTCTATCGCATTTGAGAGGTGATTAGGAAAATCAAGTATTTTGCATCTAAGTATTACTGTGGAGTGAGGCAAGGAAGAAAGCACACTGCAGCGGGGGTGAGAGAGTCAGAGTTTAGGTCTTTTACCTGCCATAGAAACTCAGACCTAAGACAGCATTGATTCAGTCTTGAGAGATTGTTAACAGTTAACACACCATGGCTTTTACCTTTAACCAGACTGGTTGATTTACTTTAAAATGTAATCTAGAATGAAGGTAAAATGTCTATAAAGAAACACTGATGAATGCAAAGAGGAAGCTGAATTCACTTGCAATATCAAGTTTTAAACAAAACATTTAAATTATTTAATAAGGTCTATGGAGCTTGTTTAAGAGTATATAAAAGCAGACAGCTGCATTACAAGCTATAAACACTTTAACTAAGAAACATAAAATCAATCTGTCCTTTTCCAGAAATGCCTTGATTTGTCTTAATCAATCATTCTTAAATCATTCTGGTGAAGCTCTCAGTTCAACCCATTTATAAATCAAGATTGTACAAAGGTCACTGGATAGCTGCTCCAGGCCATCACCAGTAATAAGAAGGCCATCAATATTTTCAGAACTCACCACATTCGTAAACAGTAAAAGAGCTTAAAAGGTTTATTCAGTCCCACAACAACTCAATGAGTTTATACATGCAAAGTGTTTAGAATAGTGCTTTGCACACTTGCTAAATGTTAATTATTGTGATTTTTCTTATGGCCATGAAGCTGGCAATGCTTTATCAAAAGAGGATGTGAAAAAATAAAAAAGGCTATCCCAAAGCCAATCTGCTTAAGAAAATGTCTGTTGTTTATCACTATAAACAAGTGGGAAGTTAGGTATTTGGCAGGTTAGAATGGTGTATTTTTAAGATAAGATGGACTCATACAATTACAATTAGACTTAGCAAGACATTTATGACCCCAATTTTATTAGGGAATTAAGTCAAACAACACAGAATCCTGAAACAAAAATGCTATATTTATTTCCACATAAATTAAACTGCAAGGCAATACAATAAGAGAAACTTGCTAAAGCCTTCTTCCTTGACCATCAGAACTGTTTTCTCCACGTGAGGAAACATACAAAACTGCACATGGGTTTGTGTGATTATTTCACCTCTCAATTAAGACTGCAGTCCTGTCCACATAAGGCATATTTCTATATTGCTTCACCAAAAATATAAATATTTAGGGGAGGGAAAGAACATATGATAATATAACAACAAAAACTAGCATTTGCAGAGCAAATACCACTTGAAAAATTGATTTGGCAAAAATTTCATGTGAATAACACAGCAACCCTGTGTGGTAGGTATTACCATAATCATGAGTGCTATTTTGAGATGAGTAAATTGATGTTTAGAGCGATTAAGTGACTTACCAGAAATTACCCCATAATTGGTGGAGGCAGAACTACCTACCTACTATGTGTTACAGCTTTAAAGTAGAACCTTTTTTACTATATGACAGTTCTATGAATCTGCTCCCATAACTGGAGACTAGATCTCTTACTAGGAAAGCCGTTTATATGCACACATAATGTTCTTGGCCCTGTGCAAGATCCTGGAAGTTCAGAGATAAGTAAGAAGAAGCCCTCAATCTCGAGATCACCCTTCTCGAGACTGGGGAAAGCCAATGAACTATAAAAACCTTAAGTCCTCTGACATAGTCAAATATTTACCATATTGCAGCTATTGAAATGTAGACTAATTAAAATTCAAAAAATAAAATTTCAGTACCCCAGTTACAACAGCCACATTTCAAGCACTCAACATCTACAAGGGGCAAGTGACCACTGCTTTGGACAATGCAGATGTGGAATATTTCCATCGCTGCAGCAAGTTCCATTAGAAGGCACTGCTCTAGGGCTTTGCTACTCGAGGGGTGCTCTCAACACCATCCTCATCACTGGGAGCTAGTTAGACATGAAGAATCTCAGGCCCCAAACTAGACCTACTGAATCAGAACAATAGCAAGAGCCCTCAGTGATCCATGTGAACATTAACATCTTAAATGGGTTCTTAGAGAAAAGCTTTAAGAGCTTTCCCCAAACACTTTTACCAAGTAAAATATGTGGGCTGGTGGGTGGGTGCGGGCAACAGTGAGGAACATTTAACAGAATACAGAGGACCTTACATTCAGAACAAACACTAAAAGATCAATAATAAAGGTAATGGCCATCAACTATGGGTGACCTACATGCCAGGCATCAAATAGAGTCTTTCACATGTTAAAGTAATTTCATGGACCTTGAATTTCAAACAGTGATTGGTGCTGATAATGCATTCACTTTGTGCTTTGATGAATGTTTGAGAGGAGGGAATGTTTCCAATGAACGTTGACTAGGCAGAATAATTTACAGGAGGCGTTCACAGGTCTGAGTGGGGTGCATTTAAGGCAGATGCACTGAGTGTCAGCAAGCACATGATCATGTATCTAAAAATGATACTCTAAGCCATGTGTAAAATGATCCCTTCCCAGCTCTCAGGGGATGCCAGGAAAGTAGTTGTGGGGTCCCTTCTGATTGATACTGGATAATGTCAATATGTAACTGTAGCCAAGAAGCCTAGAAAAATGCTATGAATGCTATGACTAAGAAGGATTCAAGAAAGTACCAGAAGACAGAACTCACCCTGGTAACGTCTCTGCCCTTGCCTCATTACAATCTTGTGTGTGGTAGAATAATTTCTACCATTTTTCTATTAACAAAGAACAACAAAGAATATCTGCACAAATATGTCTTTTCTATTCACAGAGACCAAACTGGTCCAGAAAGACAAAACATTAGTTCACAAACAATTTCTGGGCAAGAATTGCCACTGAAATTGGCATAATATGAGCAAAAATTGAGTTGTCTCATGTCGACATTCATCAATTTGGGGAAAAATATTACATAGTAACTTGATTACACCTTTTTCACTAATTCTGGGAAATCCTGTTGGTGAACATACCCTCATTCATCACTCCAGGGTAATTTCTAGAAACCCTGATAGTTGTGCTATTCAAAGTGGTGGTTTGGGAAATAACCTTGAATACAGTGGGGACATATAGAATGTTGTGGCCTCCATGGAAGATAATGGCATGCAATGGTTTCAACGATTTGAGGTCATCTGAGGTTCCTGGAAGAATCCCATTAGATAATTCACATGGTCATATTTTTCATGAGCATCGTAACAGTCACAATAAAAATGTTAGAATGCCACATATCTCTTTCATAAAAGCATATTTAACTATCATTCTCTAATAATACTTGAAACCTTACATTATGTGAGGGCATTCATTAGTGCCCCTAAACCAAGCCCACACACAAAATTCAAGTGGCCATTACCTGGTAACAACAATAAAGGCAGGTGCAACACATAGCAGACTAGAGTCTCAAGCATCAAGTTATAAAGGACCAAACCACAAAAGTAATTAAGCACGCAACATCAATAATCTACTATATAATGATTCTCTAGGAACTATATTAATCCCTGTCCAAAGAACATGATTGAAAGAAAAAGAAATGATCTCCATGCAGATGCACATTCAGGCCCAATACAATCACTGTGCAAATGCCTTAAGACAAAATTAACTTGCTTAGCCAAAACTTTCCCTTGGAGATGAGTAGACAGATTTCCGTGATTTAGCTGCATAAGTGTTTTTTGGTTCACACTGTAGCCCACTGTTTCTCTACAAAGATGGATTTAAACAAATACCACCATCACCTCCTCCCCTCCAAACCAATAACATTCTTCAGAGACTTTGCTAGACCTCAGCTTTGAAACTGTTGAATGGCATCAATGTAGCCTTATGCCTCCATGAAAAAGCATGACAGGCAACTTACATTTTATCCTATGTTGGCTTTTAATTCTGTTGAAATAGATGTAAACATTTCTTGGAGTGGACACCATGTTATTAGAATATTTAGTAGAGTGCCAAGCTCTGTATAAACATTATTTTTTCATCTGCATGATCTCCTTTCTGGAGTGGACGGCATGTTATTATCACCGTTTTGTAGTGGGAAAAGTTAGCTTTGAAGGTCAGCTTCTTTACCTGAAGGAAGAAGTTACATAAGAGTCCAGAACTACAATCTTAACTGTCTTTTACTCCAGGCAGGTAGTGCAGATGAGGTAAGCAGGCCAAATCAGACAAGCAATAGGAATGGACTGCGTAACAGAAGAAAACATGTGCTCCCAAGTTCCTGTTTCATCCGACGGTGGGATCACCTAGTGTTTAAGGGTAAAGGCTTGGGATATTTATCTGGACAAGGAAATCTGCTTTCCCTTGAAATCAACACATCTAGACCTATGTGGAAGACCTACACCTTAAGAATAGAACATAAAATTTGTTGAGAGATAAGCTAGGATATTGGAATTTTATCAAGTTGGAAGTGGCGGGAATGAACACTGACTAAGCTGAAATGTTCATCTACTCATTCAACAAAAATTGATTGACCATGAGAGACTGAATATACAAACAGATAATGACCAGGCCATACATGACAATAGAACTCTGACCACAGCCTCTGTAGTAACCAGACCAGGAGCCACACCACAAACTCTCCAGTAACTAGACCAGGAAGCAAAACCAGAACCTCTGCAGCAACTGGACACAAACAATCATGATTTGGTCAATGGCTTTCATCTTTCCTATTTTTCTCCCCACTGTCTTTCCAACTCAGAGAAAGCCAAGTATGCTTCCCAAACCAAGCTCATCAAATGCTCACTTCTAGTTAGCCCAATTTCAGCTTCCCCATGCCAAAATCCTCCCGGACGGAAAAGCCCACCTGCAAATTTCTGTTTGTTTTACTATAAACGTTTCCTATTCTTCTGCTGGCCTTTGAGTCTCTGCCAAATGCAAGTAATTGTTGCTGATACCCTTGCAAGCTCTAAATGAATAGCTTTTGTTTATTCACATTTGCGTGGTCTTCATTTATTTCCATAAACACATATTAATATCAACTTTATAAAGTGATCCAGTAAGTGGATGGAGAGGGAGATTTTACAAAGAGCTAAGGCACTGAGAGTTACGCACAGGATGGCATGCAAAGGGTAGTACTGGTGGCTGAGTGTGTCTGGAGGGTAGCGTGGTGTGTGTGTGTGTGTGTGTGTGTGTGTGTGTGTGTGTGTGTATGTACTTGTGAGTATAAGTGTGACATGACTTTGAACAAAGAGACCAGGTAGATGATGAAGGACATTAAATGACAAACTTGCAAGTCTGTAAATTTATCCTTTAGTTATAGACAACAGTGAAAACATTTAAATAGGGAACTAATGCGATTTAACTTGAATTTTTGAAACGTCACTCTAGCAGCAGGATGGAAGATGAATGGATGGTAGGCAATCCATGAGGTGAGTATGCCTAGGAAATCATCACTGTGGCCCAGATGAAAGATGCTGAAGACCTAAACACTGGCAGTGGGGACAGAAATGAGGACAGAATAAAAGAGATGATATTTATGTTACAGACACACAACTTACAAGATGTGGTAGAGACAAGAGAAAAACTGAGAATCACTCCAGGTTTCTAGGTGGCATGCTCATGGAGAAGAACAGGTTAGGAAGTAAATCACAGCAATAACTAAGAACACCTGCTAAATGGTGGACCTGGGACACAAGGTCAAGATGACTTCTGGAAAGCTCACATTACTCCTATTGAACATGTCATGTCCCAGGTAGACTTAGACACTGCATGACAGTGGACATTGCTCCACACTTGAACTCTCTCGGTACATTTACAAAGAAGTATGACCTCATTAGGAGATCCTTTTGCAAGTGGAGATGATGTGCATGTAAAAATACGTTCTTGTATAAAACAGCAATAGGTTAAGAAATCTAACGACCTCTACAGAAGTCCAAGGAGGATACTTTTGGATAAAATGCACCATAGGTGAAGACGGTAAAATGATTTTTTCCCTCCTATGCATGTTAATTCTTACCTTTTATATTAGAATTTATGTACTTTTCCTTATGTGAATTATAAACTTTTAAAAGCAGAAAATGCATCCTTTAAAAGATAAACCTATTCCTTAACTGCTACTGTTAAGGGGAGGGTCAGGTAAAAAATATCAACTCTTTAACTTGTGAAGATAAGACAGTGCCACCAAATAAACTAATGACGTCGTCACTTCTCAGAAAGAAACAAAAAATCACCCCAAATCTTTTTCTCACAAACCACAGCAAAGATAGGAATCTGCTTACTGCTGCAGAATAAGCACATTAGCCATTTTTTTCTGATGCCTATATCATCTCACTTGTAAAGAACTTCTTTTGATGGGGGGTGGGACAGATCATTCTGCAAGGCACTACGTAAAGGCAGATACTAAAAGTTTTCTCTTTTACGGGTTTTTTCTTTTTTTTTTGGTCCTCATGTGCCAAAAGAGAATGGTAGTATCGTGAGATATACAGCAAAATCTTATTACTTAAAAATAAGTCTTAACAGGCTAAGTTTATGAGATAAATTCATAATACTTTTGTCTTGGCCACTTTTAAACTTAATCTTTGATTCTCTCTGTATCAATCATGAAAGAAAGATCGGAGTCATTGATTAAATCATAATACGCATTCCTCTAATTTTCCGTGCGGTTTTGATTCTGATGTAAAAAGCTTTGATTTTGCTGTACACAACATTTTGATTACTGCCCCTGCTTGATTAAGATCCTTGAATGCAGATGAGAATTAATACTCAGCACAAAGATGAGAGCCTGTGAAGGAAGTAGGGGATCTGCTTAAGCGTCCATTTGTGTGATGGTGGTGTGTGGGTGGCTACAAAAGGACAAAGGTGGTCTGCAGCCACTTCCCTCACCACTTTCCTCCCAACCACATACCCACAGAGTCACAGAACTAAGAATTACAGGTCAGAGATAATTTCAACCAAAGTGCAGTAAGAGGCAGACACAGTAGGCTTAGAAATAGAATTATAATACTTGTAATAATAATCATTACTACGTGGCAGGCAGGACACCACACATTTCATGTGCCTTATCTCAGTTAATCACACGGGCGATGACACACTAGATATTTCCATTTGGCTGTTTAGTAGGCATCTTGACAGCTTTCTTGATTCCTCTTCCTCAGGCTTCACCCATTCATTCATTCATTCATCTGTATATTCAACAAATATTTACTGATTACCTGTTACGTGCCAGACAATGTTCTAGGCATGATGAACCAAAAAGCAGTAAACAAAACAGACAAAAATATATACTGTCATGAGGTATACATTCTAGAAGACAAAAAAAATTGCTGAGTAAAAGATATAATATGTTAGTTGGGGATAAATGCTATAGAGCAAAGTAAAGCATGAAAGTAACTGAAGAGACAGTGCAATTTTAAGAATGCTGGTTATGGAAGCCTCTATTCGTAGGTGACGTTTGGGTGAAGACACACAGGAAGGAGTGAGCCATGCTGGAATCTGGAGCACAGTGTTACAGACACGAGAGCAGGAATCTCCACCAAAGCACCATCACTTGGTCCAATGCTCAGTCCAATGACCTGTTAGTCATCCTGAATTGTTTCTTATCACTTCCCATCCAATCCATCACCACATTCTGATACCTCCATCTCCAAAATTTATCCCAGCCACTTCTCTCCATCTCTACTCTAGGCTCACACCCTCATCCACCCAACTGCTCTCCCCAAGGCCATGCCTTCCCTGGCCCAGAGTCAATTCCACACAGCCAGACTGACCTTTTAAAAACATACATCCCATCCTTTCACTTCTGGAAGCTTATCATCCAGCATGTATTACCTCTGGCGTAAAATGCTGACTCCTCGTCAGAGCAGAGGGTTCCTGCATCCTGGCTCCTTCTCTGCCTGACTTCCCAGCCCTCTCTCCCACCACTGACTCTGCTGCAGCACCCTGCCAACTCCTTTCAGCCTCAGAGCCTGCATTAGTCTACTTGGGCTACTACAACAAAATACTACCACAGACTGGGTGGCTTAAACAACAGAATCTTATTTTCTCACTGTTGAGAAAATAAGGCTGGAAGTCCAAGATCAAGGTGCTATGAGGGTTGGTTTCTAGTGACACCTCTCACCCTGGCTTGTAGACGGCTGCCTTCTTGCTGTGTCCTCACATGGTCTTTCTTTTTGCATGTACAGACAGAAACAGAGATCTCTTCTGCTTCTCATAAGGACACCAGTCCATGGATTAGAGTCCTACTCTTCTGACCTCATTTAATACTAATTACCTCCTTAAAGGCTCTATCTCCAAATACAGTCACATTGAAGGTTAGGGCTTCAACGTAGGAATTTTGGGGACACAATTCAGTCCATCACAGAGCCTTTGCATTTGCTGTTCTCTCCGCCTAAGATGCTCTTCTCCCAGGTTTCTGCATGGTTGGCTCCTTCCCTTCATGTGGACATGAGCCCTTCCTTGATCACCCTTTGCAATAATACTACTCTCACTCTTCCTCTCTCTCTCTCTCCCTTTACTCTTTGTTATTCTTCTTCCAGCCTCCAATCCCTACCTGATATTACATTTCCTGTCTGCGTCCTAGAAAGCAGGGACTTTGTTCTTTGCTGTATATCCAGGCCCTAGAATAGTAACCTGTATATAGCAAGTGTCCCTATTAGTTGGATGAAAACTCTCAGAGCATTTATAACAAGTGGGTGCTATTAGCCCCATCATACAGAGGAGAAAAATGATGACCAGAGAAGTTCAATAATTTGCCTTGGCTCCCTCGGTCAGAACCAGGATTTAAATCCAAGTCTGCTTACCTCCCAAGTGAACAGGTTCCATGTATTATCATCTCTGTCCTTCACAACAGCCCTGTGAGATGGCTACATGAGTTACTGTAACTGTTGAGCTCCCATCAGAATGTACAGGGCACAGAACTGGCTTGATGAGGGGGCCCTGGGACTCAGAGGCAGTGGGCTTCTTGCCCAAATATTGGAGGCGAAGTGTAGCTGCAGGAAGAAGCATCCTAGGAAGGATGCTATGCCAGAAACAGAGTTATCTTTCCACAGTTGGGTTACCTCACCCACAGAGGAGTAGATAAGATGAAGAAACCAGGATGCAAAGTCTAGCAGGGTCCTGGGTGAACGAATTTGTGCCTAAGTTTGAAATGAACAGAGGAACATTCTCATCGCTGGAATTCTGGTGTCCATGACAGCTGGTGTGCTCAGGGGCATTTATTGGGGAAGCAAAGATGGTGTTGTTGATCACAGATCATCATTATGCCAACAAAAGTTCCATCTCATGCACTCTACTCACAAGCCCTCCTTCAGTCCTGAGTTATTTAACTCATGCTGCATCTATGAGGAAAGCTTTTCTCCAATGTATTCATCTGGTATAATTCTATTCATCCTTAAAAATCCAAATCAAATATCATTTACTCTCTTTGACTTTTTCTGCTCCCTGTCTCCTTGTACAGAAACAAATGCTTCTTTTCCAGGGTTCACTAAGCGGTATTAACAGAGCTCTTCACTGTAGAAGCTGGCTCTATTCTGGCACACAAACCATTATTTGTTTTAGCTCATACTGTCTTCTGTGGTGTTCCTGAAATACACCACCTATATGTTATTCATCTTACATCTCCAGCATACCAATGTATGCTTAGTACTTTGGAGAAACGCAATAAATGTTTGGAAATGGAACTTCAATTTCCAGATGAGGATCTTGATGCTTGCCCAAGATAATTAACTAATGGCAGAGCTGAGAAATGAATCTAATTTTTCTCCCTAAAAGTTTTTCCAGAGGCTGTATTGAATCTCTTTAAGTCATTTTAGCATATGTTCTCACATGGCTAACAAACTCCCAGGAGGGGCCCTGCTCACCTTTCTCTTGAACTTCTGGCTCTGGCAAAAAGGTTAAGGGATGAGTAAAAATGAAAATATAAAAGAAAACTATAAAAAAGGAAAAATCTCTTTCTACCAAAAGGTACTTATTTCCAGCAGTGGCATAAGAAAAGAGTTAAAAATTAAAACAGAATGTTGTTTTGCATATTAAGAACCATCCAAAGTACAGCTGTTTTCATGAATATTACCATTTAACAAAATACTCACAATTGAAATTGTTTTGAACTTTCCTAGTAGATCTCTTATTATAGTTGGTAGCAATTTTAAAAACCGGACAGAATTCTATGACTGAGTTCCAGCGAATCTTGTAGTGGATATCAAAACTAAAATAATTCCACCAAACATCTATATTACAGGATTTTTAGATGAGTGAAAGAAAGAAGGAAAGAAGAAAGGAAAGAAATTGCTTTTAAGAAGTAAATGCTTTTTTTTAAAGAAGGCAAGCTGAAAGGGGTTCTCAGGATGAGTCAGAAATAAGCAAGTCCACTTAAAATTTGTATCCAAATACAAATTACAATTTTTTTCTTTGAGCTAATTCTTTTATTTCTTACCACAAAGATAGAGTGAATTTTTAACCTGAAAATAACCTTGTGATATGAACATATATAGGTATAGCTGAATATAGAATCCATGAATGAGTACCATGTGTTTCAGAAATGAAGTCTGTGTTATCACTGGTGAAAAATAAGCATACGGTTTCTATATTATTGTAAAGTTTAGCATTCAGCTCACTGCTAGTATAGTTCTTGAGCATAGATGCAGTGAGAATTTTATCTCTGCTTGCTCTTTGTTGCATATTCCCTGGGCATCGCATACAAATTTGCAAAAATATTTTCATCAAGTACAAGCCCACTCTTTACAACTTAGCAGCAAAGTGATATTTGGGGGCTTCTACTAGTTGGTGTTTGTTCTAATACCACAGTTCTTTCAGAGAATGTTTGTCAACTGTCCATGCTTCCAGGAACCAGTTCTTATCTTTAGCCCAATAGTATTAAGTTGGTCATATGTCATCAATGGAGGATGGTAGAATTCCTCAAAGAAAATCCTGCAGCTAGATTGGTTGTTGGCACAAAATGTGGAATCTCTGGTGGATGCTTCACTAAAAACAGAGTCCTTAAAAAGGGAGCAGGCTTTCTATAAGGCTAAGGAAGAAAGGTATGCATAATCCAGTACTCTCCTTGAAGCATAAAGTAAATCCACCAGATACTTGAGGAACAGAGATTAAAGAAAGGAGAGATGAAAAGAAAACAGTAGTACATTGGTAGAATTCTGATGAGACAATTGTGGACAAGTCTTATCACTCCTGAATTGCATTGTTTTCACATAAAAAACACCACCAAAAAATGGTCCCAACTAATGGACATTTCTACCTGTCCGTTAATTTCATAGATTGACAAGAAATTGAAAGAAAAATGTATGTGATGATTTTGTTCACTACAGTCACTTCCCCAAATAGATGTAGCTATTTTAATCCATTAGAGCTAAATATTAGGGTTGAAGTAGGTGTAAGAGATTTGGCATTAAATTTTTCAAAGGGAATGGGTACACAATCATTTCACCTACAATCTCTGACTCATCTAAGACCACAAAGGAAATAAATAGCAGACACTTCCGAGATTGGTCTGGGAGGAAGCCTAGGAAAAACGATCTTGAAATATTCATGCTAAATCATTAGGCTTTTTGAAGACTTCAAAGGGTAAAGATTCTTTTATTTTATTGAATAATTGAATTCCAAAGAGCAAAGTTCAATATATTATCATTAACTTCCATTATGTAATTAGCGATTTGATGCCATGGAAATATTCCTCCATTAACTTAGGTTTTGTGATAGTCAACCCCATGGTGCAATGGACATTGTAGTCCATTAGTGGGGTTATGCCTATAACAAATATAGCGGTTACACATATTGTACTTAGGGAATGTCTTAGTGTGGCTTCCCCTGAGAACGGCATCTTAGACAAGGATGTGAGTGCAGGAAGTTGATTTAGGAGGTGATCCCAGAAGCAGAAAAGAGGAGTATGGACAATGAGATAGGGAAGGAAGAGTTTTTAATGAAAGATACAGAAATGAGTTTATTACCACTTTTCACTGAGTGGTGGCTCAGTCCTACTGGGGTCACCCTCAGAAATTGTGCCTCAGGCTGTGTGTTTACCCGGAAACTACCCCCTATCATTCCATTGGTTAAGGGCTTTCCATTGAGGATGTTAACTCCCCTGTATTCTATGTTGCTCCTGCCCACTGATTGGTTTTCCAATTTCCCTCCCACGTGCACTAGAGGTGAAATGCTGGCAATATGCAATGAAGTGTCTATGACATTTGCTCCAATATCTAGGGGCCAAGGGTGCTTGATATCACCATCTGTTATAGAGATGCAGGATGACATAATAGCTGACAGAGTATTTCTTTAGTGTCAGCTCCATGACACCATTACAGATAATCTACAGTCCTTAGTTTCCTCATCCATAAGATGGTGATAATAATAAAATCCATAATGCATATAAAATAAAGGACCTAGCATGTAGTCGGCATTCAAGGGAAATGAATTCGTTTTCTTAAAGAAATATTTTTAAACATCTTTTTTATTGCCAAAAATGCTCACCAAACCAAGGAAATATATCCAATTTCTGTTACTCTTTTCATTTAATTTTCATTGAAGACTATTCTACTCCACTTCTCACTTTAGTTGGCATTTGAAATAGCCCATCGATGAGTTATGAAATGTCACATTCTCTGGTAGTTGCTATGCTCATGGAATCAGAAAACATCAGGACAGGAAGGGACCTCCCAGTTCAGCCCATCCAATTGCCTGTGCCATGCCTCTCAGCAGACAGAATTTCCTTTCTTAACTAGGAGCCACCTATTGACCTTAAATAATTGAGACTGATTTGTGTGAGACTCATTTCTTTACTTTGTTGTCATCACCACTTATATAAATGGCTAAAATCCAGACAGGGCAGGAAAGCACAGTTTGAAAAGCTAAAAATGTCCGTCCAAAAAGAAGTAGTCAGTAGAAAGGACGCCCATTTTTCAAAAATGAATTATCCTTGAGCTATTACACTGACATTTTCTCCAAATTTGCTCAGAAATGGTAGACATTGCTATTTCTGTCCCAGTAGGAGTCCTGATGTTGAAACAAGTTTTTATAACACAGGGTGTTCACAATCTTGGGTGCACTATTTGTCTTCAGTGGCGCCCTAGCACAGCAATTACTCTGCCAGCTCAGCCTTCTTCCGCTGCCTTCTAAACATAACACATCCACAGATTTACTTAGAAGTATATCAGCCACTTTTCCACGCAAAGGCTCTGCTCTCACCAAAAACATGACATGTGCTGAGTATCTTTGAAAAGCTGTAATTATCAACTCCTAGTGGTACAAACAGAAATAGACACAAGACTGATGTGTGCTGAAGGTTTCCAGAGCCTGCTCAATCAGGGTAAAAATACCTGGCAGGGCCAAAAGAAAAGCACAAACACTGTGAGGTTTCTTCCCCCACTCAATATATTTTTCCTTCTGGTCAAGAAAAGAAATCCCTTTTGAAAGGGATTTAGTCCAAGTTAGTAAGCTTCTAACCCCAAAAAACTGTTTCTTGAAGAAGTCTACAAAGCTGGTGATATAGAAGCCATTGTGTGCCACCCAAAGGCAAAATCTGGCAGGCAAAATCCTCTCCACAGGAAAATATAGGTGGGATTACCAAGCCTAGCTGGGACAACGTGTCTCAGGGCTACAGCCAAAGGGCTGATTTGAAAGAGACAACAAGAATACAAACAAAGGTTGCAGCCATTTTCCTGATATTCTGTCCAACATACACAGAGTCAGAAATCATAGAGTCCCAAAAAGGGAATTAAAGGTCATTTTGTCACCTTTTCCTTCTGTCATGCCCCTCCCCCCACACCAGCCCTTATTGCAGGATTTCCTGCTAAAATCATATTCCACATTGTAATTATCCAGTTTTGTTGACAAATGACTCAAAAAGACTTGCTTGTTAGCCTGTTTCCTTGATGGACATGAAGAAACTGGAAAGGTATTTCTGATATTGGGCAAAATTACATTTCCCTGTAATCTGCACTGACTGTCTCCTTCTGACTCCCTAGGGCAACTCTCTTTCCTACTGAACAATCTTTCACATTTCTGAAGAAGCCAAGCCCCTTCCTCACCATGTCTTTTCTACTAGAAACAAAACTCTCCCCAGTTTCCTGGACTGTTACTCATGTAACTTGGTTTCCAGACCAGTCACACCCTAGTGATTATCAGTAGTATTCTAGGTATTACTTGTAGAGCATTTGGAATCTGGCTGGCACAGCTTTATGTACATTTTCTCAATGACTGCTCCCAAGGTCTTGGGATCCCCACTTAAGAGATGAGGAACATGAGGTATGCAGCTGTCCCAAATTTCACAGCTAGTAAGTAAAAGAGTTGACAGTAAAACCCAGGCCACTAAAATCCAGCCACTCAAAATCCTGTGCTTGGAACCATTTGCCACACAGCTCTCCTGTTTGTTTACCTGTTCATCGTAGTGCCCCAAACTAGAAGCATGTCTCCAGGTAGGGTCTGATTGGTGCAGAGTATAGTTGGCCTTTGACTACTTTTAATGATGTCTAGAATGTGATGAATATTTCTAAACAGCCAAATCACAATATTACCTCACACTGAATTTATGATCAAAGCAAATCACTCAGTATCTTGACATTCATACCTGCATATTGTAATTTGTGTGCAATTTCAATGAAACTCCAATTCTGCACATACAGGATTCCAGATCACTGAGACCTCTTTGAGTCTTCATGCTATTATTCAATGAATCAACCATATCTCCAAATTGTGCATCACATAACATTTGAAAATAGCAACTTCTAATTTCATTCTTTTACATGTAGCTGTCCAGTTTTCCCAGCACCACTTATCAAAGAGGCTGTCTTTTCTCCAT
This sequence comes from Neophocaena asiaeorientalis asiaeorientalis, assembly GCF_003031525.2. Taxonomy (NCBI): domain Eukaryota; kingdom Metazoa; phylum Chordata; class Mammalia; order Artiodactyla; family Phocoenidae; genus Neophocaena; species Neophocaena asiaeorientalis. The sequence continues at coordinate 1,182,317 of NW_020175089.1, forward strand.
TGTATGTTCTTGGCTCCTTTGTCGTAAATTAAGTGACAATATGTGAGTGGGTTTATCTCTGGGCTTTCTATCCTGTACCATTGATCTATATTTCTGTTTTTGTGCCAGTACCATACTGTCTTGATTACTGTAGCTTTGTAGTATAACTTGAAGTTGGGGAGCCTGATTCCTCCAGCTCCATTTTTCTTTCTCAAGATTGCGTCCGTCAACAGATGAATGGATAAAGATGTGGCACATGTATACAATGGAATATTACTCAGCCACAAAAAGAAACAAAATTGAGTTATTTGTTGTGAGGTGGATGGACCTAGAGTCTGTCATACAGAGTGAAGTAAGTCGGAAAGGGAAAAACAAATACTGTATGCTAACACATATATATGGAATCTAAAAAAAAAAAAAAAAGAGGTACTGATGAACCTAGTGGCAGGGCAGGAATAGATGTAGACATAGAGAATGGACTTGAGGACATAGAGGGTGGGAGGGGGAAGCTGGGGCAAAGTGAGAGTTGCATTGACATATATACACTACCGAATGTCAAATAGTTAGCTAATGGGAAGCAGCAGCATAGCAGAGGGAGATTAGCTTGGTGCTTTGCGATGACCTAGAGCCGTGGGATAGGGAGGGTGGGAGGGAGGGTCAAGAGGGAAGGGATATGCGGATATATGTATGCATATGACTGATTCACTTTGTTGTACAACAGAAACTAACACAGTATTGTGAAGCAATTATACTCCAATAAAGATCTATTTAAAAAAAAAAAAGGAAAAAGAAAACAGCATCTTCTATGATGGCTTCATAGAATTGCTTAATAAAAATAATTGATCAGAAGAAGAGGAAGGATATAACAGTGAGATATAATCCATCATAAACACCCATTCATTGGGAATGACTATACAAAGAGACACTAATTTGCTTGACTAAATGGCCTACTCGTGCAGACTCCTAATGCTCAACTTGTTCTTTCCTAAGTGTTCCCAAACCAGGAACTTAAAAACCCCATATCAGTCAAGATCCTAGCCCCCCACACCCTCTAAATTGTAATGAGAAGATATATTAAGTGAAGAGGCTTTAATGAAGGTATAGAACTCAGAGGTATAGGGCAGGTTAGGACACAGCCAATAAGGGAAGCTGGTTCATGCAGAATTAGCCACTGTGGGGAGCTGTCATAACTCCTGGGCCTGAAGTGGAAGTAAGGGGGTGTGATGGGAAGAGAATGACTGACTGTATGTGGTCAGAGCTGGAGCCATAAAAGAGGGGCTGCCTTTTGGGAGTTGTAGTTGAAGAGATATTCTGCCACTGCCAGAAATGTGCTGAAGGAGAGGGGAGCAAAGGATAATCACCCCACATCTCTATCCCTCCACCCTCTAATAGCCTTGACTCGGTATCCCACTGGCCAAACTCAAACTTTCCCCGAGAGTCACCTTCCCAGGGCACCCACGGAGCGGAGAAGACAATGGTAGAAACTGGATTTCGGGGGAGAGGGAGTGATTGGGAGGCAGCAAAGAGTGAAAACTAAGCATATGTCCCTTCTCCAGTTCGGCTAATGGTCTATAAGCTTTCTTGCCAATTTCTTTTTCACATTGGTAAAAGTGATGCTTAAATTGATAGTGAATGGTATACTCTTCCATTACCAGGTAAAAATCAGATGTCTCATCCCATTGAGATGGAGGAAGTGGCCTCTTCCACACCAGCCAATAATTTTTGAGAAAAATGTAGTCCAAGGCCAGGACCCACCAAGTGTCATTTGCATTAAACTTCACAGTACAGTTTTTATATCAAAATGTCAAATGCAATTTTTTCTACTCTGGAAAACTGGACTTTACTGAGTCTTATTGCATTGTACTAATGTTCAAGAAAATAAAGATGACTCAGTAGCTATTTCATAATTAAATAGTATTATCCTAGCATGCTTGGTTTTTATGTTTGGCTGTTTTACTGGTTTTTCTACAACGTGGCAAAAGTACTTGAATCTCCTGGGTTTCATGAATAAAACCAAGAAGAACTGAATAGATAGTATTGTAAATTTCGATAATTGATGTCAAGAATATGCAGTGAATTACTTGCAAAAGAAGATAATTTTGATTTGGGGCTTTCACTAAACTTTTAATGTAGCTATTCATTGAACTGGGCTTTAAACTTTTTTTAAAAATCAGGAAAATTCTTAAAAAAATAAAGAGGTAAACTTAAGTTCTTAAAACATATACAGACTTCTTTAGAAAACTCTCAAAATAAAAATAAAAGATGACAAAATCACTAAAATATATCTTCTACACACAAACATACACACAAAGGGAATGTTATTTTATTTCTATGTATATTCTGGTTTCAGTTATATTCAATGTGCCTTATTTTCTTTTATGTGAAATTAGAACTAGACAAAATATATTTCTTGAAACCAGATCTTTATTTTGTCCACATTCATTTATCTTGATACAATGCTTCTTTATATTAGTTATATAACAGGTAGAGGTAAGGTGCCTTACTGTTGCTGCTCAGTTAATCCTCCTGTATTGATATTTAAACTGGTTTAAGGAATTTTTCCAATACAAAGAGCTTCATAGTTGAGCAAGCCAAGGGGAATGGTCATCCTTCCTAAACAGTTTGAAGAGGCAACAGTCCCCTCCCCCTCCCCCATAGGAATTCTTACTTCTGCTGGAAACATGAATAATTTCAGAGACATCTTCTGCCCTGGTCAGTCATTGCTCATGTTTCATATCTGCCTGGTTCATGAGTAAGCAAACATAGCTCTCAGTGTTCATGCAAAACCATCTATATTTAGATAAATATTAAGTCACTCAGCAAACCTCCAGAATAAGGAGTATTTATTATTTCTTACTGACATGAGTTGGAATTACACTGATCAAATTTCTTATTTTGTGATCAGATTATCTTGCAACCAGTACAATGCAAGGTATCAAAAGCCTGAGCTGGAAAATGCATTCAAAGCAATTCTCTCTTGTAGCAAATCAGTCTACCCTTCAGAAATTTATATCGTATTCAGGAAGTCTTTGGCTGATGGTCTTCATTATCCGGCTCTTCTGTAAGTATCCTATTAAGGTCTGTAAGTTTGAAATTGATACTTTCACATAGATTTCAACTAAGACCATGTAATTCTGAATTTATTTTTTATTAAAGAGAATCACATGGGTGAAATTTTTACTCAAATTCGGCAGAGCTAACCATGCTTGACTTCAATGAAGAAATGGTGATACTGCCTTAATTGTAATATCAACAGTTAGAAACAATGATTTACCTTTAATTGTGTGCAATAATAATAATTGAAACATTGTTAAGAGATGGAGCTACTTATTTGCAGGGACATAATCAGATTTCTTGTGATGATGCGTTTTGGAAAAGATTACTCTGCTGAATGACTGCAGTAAAGTCGTTTGAATTTGTTCTGTTTCAAGTCCCTTCTACTGTAAAATAGTGCGTCTGTGTTAATTTCTTAGCTGTGTGCTAGCTGTAATATACAAACTTTCCAGATATATGGAAACATGAGTAAGCCCCGAAGAGACAGGTGTTTTACCAGTTAAAAGGTGTGAGACGGACTTCCCTGGTGGCGCAGTGGTTGAGAGTCCCCCTGCTGATGCAGGGGATACGGGATCTTGCCCAGGTCCGGGAAGATCCCACATGCCGCGGAGCGGCTGGGCCCGTGAGCCATGGCCACTGAGCCTGCGCGTCCGGAGCCTGTGCTCCGCAAGGGGAGAGGCCACAACAGTGAGAGGCCCTCGTACCGCAAAAAAAAAAAAAAAAAAAAAAAAGGTGTGAGACGGAATAACATATAGCAATCAATTCCTGCAGAAAGTCCAAAAAACATAAGGAATCTCTGGGGACCCCTTTGCTCTGAGTTTCCCTTCTCCTTTCAAGGTCCCAGCTATAACTGTTAAGCAGTTTTCTTAGACAACAAAAATGTGAATAAAAAAGTCCAAAGGTTTTTGAAGAAAGAAAACAGAACAATAAAAGTAATGTGTCCTTATTTATCATCACTCATATCAATATTAGCTATGGGCTTCTCAAATGTTTAAGCCTTTTTGCCAGCAGAATATTGGCCACCATTAAAATGATTTCCCAGCCTCAGAGATATGTTTTCCAGTCATTGATTGATTGCTGGCTTTCAAGCTACAAGGTATTCCTGTCCAAACACAACTAGTTTAAATCATCCTACTTCATGGTGACCTTGATGTGATCAGCTTATATTTCAAATGCTCTAATGAAAGAAGCTCTGAATATGTGAAATTCTATTATTTAGGATTCTTATCGTTTCTTTAGCACACAATTCTTTGAAAGTAACATAATCTTTTATATGCATCACTTCTGTATACTTAACAAGATAATATATATGCACCCACAAATAAGCTTGCAAATCTCTAAGATATTGTTAATTAAAATAAAATAGAAAGTAAAGGTCATAATAGTTTCAGAAGAGGACAAGGGATGATTTAGTCAAAGGACATTTTTAAAAATTTAAGATTTTTGGTACATGGTAAGTGGAGTTTTCTATGCCTGTATAAAGGCCAATAATATAGAAAGAAAAGAAAAGAAAAGAAAAAAATCTAACCAGTCAAAAAAAGGCAGGGAAAGGTATAAATCAAATAGAAGGCAGAATTTAGAAAATACTGTAGAAGTAGGATAATATTAGAAAAGATCCAAGTTTTACTTATAGATCTGCTACCCACATATCTATCCAAATACCTAAATGTCATAAATCTAAATATCCAAATGCCACACAACTTTAAAGAGTAATAGATGCCTGTTTGGGATGTGGTCTGAATAGTATGATACATATAAGACTTCAAATAAAAATGTGACAGAAAACCCAGCTCCCTTGGTTGAGCATCTGAGTATTTCTGTAGCACAGTTTTTCTTATGAAATAATAACGGTTTATGCTACTTGTATTTATGAATTTTAGGGAAAAATACATCCTGCCATCACTTGAAGGCTTTAAGAGGTTTTTGTTTTAGGTATTGTTTGGAAAGGGTCAATAAAAGAATCCCTTAGTCTTAAGAAACATGCCAGTGTGCTAATGTCCACTAGATACCTCAAAGCTTGACATCTTTACTACAACTACTTCAGCCACCCAACCTGAATCCTGTGGATAGAAAAGAGAGGGAGTTGGCAATGTGCTCTCGGTCAACTGTTAAATCCTTTGCTCAGTCTTGCCAAAATACTTCCTGAATGCCTGCTCTATGTAAAGCACTGGGGATACAAACGTAGTTTAAAGTAACCTTACAGGCTCTCAAGAGATGCTCAAAACTAACTGCAGAGAGGGGGATTCGGAGGAGATGGCCTTCTTGAAAGTATGTTCCTGACCCTCTTTTCTTCTCAATTTTCTTTCTGGAGTGAAGTCAACATCAAAGAGTAAATAGGCAGTGCCTGGAGGGCCCATGTAAGGCCAGGAGTGTACCAAATCACCAAAGAAGAACAGGGGGTGTGCTTCTTTCATCATGGGACCAGGTGAGATAGCCTGTGGCTAGTGATTAAGGAGATACTCTCCTTGTGGTTTGGGGTGAGGGCTGAGAATTTTGTGGCTCTGCTGAGAAGGGGGTTGAGGAGCTGGGTCCCAAGGATCCTCTGGGAAGGAATGCTGTACAGAAGCCATAGAGAGGCAGACCTCAGAGCACCCGGCCAGGGGCAGTAGGAATTGATTCCTGAAGCACTCTAGAACTTTTAGATAGGAGACAAGTGGGGCTTACATTCAGAGATGCCCAAGAACCTCATTTCATGTTGATTTGAGCCATATATATATAATAGTTATAAATATATATCATATGTGTTTTCTTTCAGTCTATAACTTATCTTTGACCTTTGTTGCATCTTTGGCCAATCAGACAGTCAACAATGCTAAACAGATAATCTGCCTATGATTTCCTTTCTGGTTTCTGGGTTTTGTATCATGTCTAGAAATGTCTTCTCTCCCTCCACAATTATAAAAAGTATTTTTTGCATATTCTAGTAATTTTGGATTTCCTTCAATGTTTTAGATATTTATGCCATCTGGAACTTATTTATTTATATGGTGTAAGGCAGGGTGACAAAATTACTCACATTACATGTTTATACATTGTCCCAAAACCCTTACAAAAGATACCATTTCCCAATTAATTGAAAATGTCACTTACACCTGGTGCTTAATTACCAAAAATAAACATATATGAAATTACTCATATACATTAAAAATACCAAAATATAAAAAAAGTGTAATATAAATATATAAAGTATATAGAATACAGTAATTACATAAATGATAAATATATGCAATAAAATGTATTTATAAATATACCAAATGTATAAAATTATTCATGTAGATTTATTTATGTTTGAGTGCATGACCTCCTCATTATGGCATAGTCTCTAAAGAGATGCAATCTCAGTATCACTTATTGGCAATTTCTTTTTCTCCAGCTGTCAGTCCTCTGAGGCTGCAGCAATGTGTATATGACCTATTAAGTTTTCAAAGATCTTCCCTAATACCTATATAATTGGTAATTTTACCTAGTATTTCCTTGATCATCACCTTGTGAGTGCCCAGAGCCCCAGTAAAAGTGGTATTTTAACATCAAATTGGATATTTTTCTTTGCCATTCTTGTGCACACTGCCACAGCTAACATATGCACATTTTTATCAGCCATCTTGGCTCAGAAATGTTCATGATAATACAAAATACTGCTAGAAATAGACACCACATCAGAGAGAATAAATTGATGTGAATCCAATAAGCTGTCACTCTACTAGATGACTGGCTATTTGAGAAATACATATTAAATGCACTAAGAACTGTAAGATTTTGTGTTCATGTGTTTGTGTATAGTTTATTAAAAACGTTTCTAAAACAATGGCTTTATAATGAAATAGCATTTCATGCAGCCATTCTAAATGAGTCATGCCTATTTGAACAGCTTCTAATCTTTTCTATTCCACTGATCTAGTGGTCTCTACCTGTACTAGTAGGTGATATTTTAGTAAACAGGTGTTTTAGAATGTCCTTTCTTCTATCCCCAACTCCCTCCAATCTTCAGATGATTCTAAATGTGTTTCTCAACTTCCATCTCCTGGAAAAACTCCTGCTTTTTTTTGGAAGTCGTTTCTGTAAAAGAAACTTTTCATCCACTTCCCTTTTTTTGAAAACAGAACTCCAGTCCACATGGTTTTGATTAACCAACTTTGCTCCTGACTATAGGGAAGGGCATGAATTCCAGGCCTGGCTACCAGATCATCAAAGCCCATGGCCAGAGCGACTAGGTCAAGGGTTGGCCCACAACATAAGTTGGTCCAATGAAAGGTACTCCAGGGTTCTTGCTAGAGTATGTGGAACCAGGGCTCTCTCTTGGATTTGGAGCTAGAAGAATGTAAACCTAGAGTGGGGGTGGGGGTTGGATTATGTGGAGGGGAGCTAACAGATATTAAGATCTGAGAAATGATGGGGGAAGAGAGAGAGGAGAGGGAGAGAAGGAAGACAAACAGTGTTAGGTGATAACAGATTTGTTTAATTAAAAATCTCTTCCCATGTAGTAAGAGTGTGAAAGCTTACCTTGAAGTGCTTGCTTGATTTTCTGAACACAAAGTGAGGTTTCTAGATTTAGTTTAGCAGTGATAGTCATTGATCCAAAAAATTAATGTATGTACACACATATTATATTCAATATTCTTAATGATGGAACTTTCAAAAGAAGTAGAGAAACACATCATTATCTACCTCATATGGAGAGGAAATTTAGCACAGCTCATCTAGGGATCAACTAGCATTTTTCTAATTTATCCTTAGAGATGCTTGAAATCTTGTTATAGCTCATCTTTCCACCTGGAGTTACTCAGCCACAATAATGGTACTTTAGAACATACAGCTTCCTTGAAAAAACTCTTTGCATTTTAGTCTATCTGATAAGGGGAACTGGAACATTAACTTTTAACTGAATCCAAAAGTTTACTTGTAAGAAATGAAACCACAGGAATAAGGCCAGTGACATAATGGTGGCATTAACTAACCTTTTGGGATTACAACTGACGTGTCACTAAGGCACCAGTATTAGTTTTCCATCGCTACATAATAAATTACCACCAATCCAGCAGCTTAAACAGCACACGTTTTCTCTGTGTCCACAGATTAGATGTCTGAGCACAGCCTCGCAGAGTCCTCTGTCAGAGGTTCACAAGGCTGCAACTAAGGTGTCAGCTAGGCTAGGCTGTGTTATCACCAAGAGACTTGACTGGGAAATAGTTCTCTTCCAAGATCATTCAGGTTGTTAACTAATTTCAATTTCTTGAGCTGTATGACTGAAGGCCCTGGCTTTTTACTGACTTCCATAGATCCCAGAAGTTGGTTGCTCGCAGTTCCTAGAACCTGCCACGTGTCCTCGCCATGTGGGCCCCTCCAACATGGCTACCAACTTCATCAAGTCTGTGAGGACAGTCTCTCATCTCAGGAATGGCCCAGTCTATTTTTTAAGGGCTTTCACTTAATTAAGTCAAGCCCATCTAAGATGGGAGATCTCTTTTGATTCACTCTAAATGAGCTGACCTGGGACTTTAATTATATCTGCAGAGAATTCCTTCACCTTTGTCATATTCTGTTGGCTAGAAGAAAGTCCTAGATCCTGCCCACCCTCCAGGGGAGCGAATTATGGAGGGCAAGGACAACACAGGGTGGGGGTTAGGGGGACCATCTCAGAATTCTGTCTACCGCATCTATGTTCCACAATTCTCTATGGTAAGAACAGAAACTGCCTTAATGTTTAGAGAATATCTACACAAGAACTAAGGAGTGTAGTGAAGGGTGACCAATGCAAATCAATGGGTAGCTTGTAAGTTTCATGCCAAATTCCATCACCACCAATGGGTTAACTTTGTAGCTCCAATGGGTTAACTTTGTAGCTCAACTCAACAGGTATTCTACTTCAGGCATGTCACATGTCATGGAATCAAGAACTGTGACTACATGACAAGGTCCCAGTACAATGTGTACAGACTTTCATTAGAACATGTATAGGTCTAGTTGTCTATGTGCATGAGAGGCTGGGTGGTATAGTGAAAGGGTGTACTCTTTGGAGTAAGCAGGTCCTGCATTAGGAAGTCTCAGTTTCATTAGGGGAAACTATCTCTCCACCTCTGTGGTATTAGGGTAAGACAGTGTAAAAGATGGAGGTATTGGTTAAGGGTATGGACTCTGGAACCAGGCAGCCCTCTGTCTGGCTCTTATTAGTTGCGTGACCCTGGGCGAACTATATGATCTCTCTAGACCTTAATGTTCACTTCTGTTTCAAAGTATTAATAATTGTTTCTCATGGTATTGTGAAATGCCAAGTATAGTGCTTAGCATATAGATATGAATTGCTCAATAAATGTTAGTTCTTATATTTTTAATATATGTAAAATGCTTGGCATAGTAATTTATTGAAGAAATATTAATTGAGCATCTAATCTGTTCCAGGCACTGTCTTAGGAGTACAGATAAAGCAGTGAATAAGAAAGAAATTCCCACCCTCCTGATCTTATGTGTTCATATAGATATTAGATATTATTACTATTATTTTATAAATTTGTCCTCTGCTCTATGCTATACAGTTAAAGATAGAGACCAGGTGTTTCACCACTGTGAAACCTTAGTGTCTAGCGTTTTGGACACCTTCATCCAAGTTTTTATGAATGAAAGAATGAAAAATAACAAGATAGAGACCATACTTCCAAAAATGTTTACATTTCAGAAGGAAGTGCAGACACTAACTAACTGGAATGAATACAGGAATTAAACAATTGTCGACTAACTTCCTGTCTCTTCCTGGTACACACATTTTAGAATGTGTGTGTTTTTTAGCTTATGAATAGAAAATTAAATTCATAAGAAAGGAAAGAAATAAACATGTTAGTCATAGAAATTAATAGTCACTGTGATGGAAAATCATCTTGTAATTTTCTGGTAATAAGGGCAAGAACAAAAAATATGATGGGTTGACTAATTCATATTTTTCAATAGAAGGAAGTATACCGTTCTTCCAGAGAACCAGCTTTTCCTCTGATACTGTTAGAATCAGATACTCCAGATATTATACTGTTAGAATTAAACACTTTCAGCACCTATGTACAGACTTCTTTCACACCACTCCTGGGGCAATTAGCAGTGGAACATTATCAGATGGATACAATGATTATCATCTGATAAAGCCCATCCATGATGATGATGATAATGGTGCTGATTATATAGAAGGTGATGATGATGATGATGATGATGTTATATCCATCATTTACTGAACACTCACTTGATGCCAGCTCCCCTTTTATGTTCTCTGTATATTTTCTCATTTAATCCTTGCAACAATCCTGTGAGACAGTTGCTTTTTACTACTTGCATTTACAGCTCAGGAAACTGAGACACACATGATTAGAGAACATGCCAAAGGTCACAAGGATAGAATATGACACCAACAATGTCACTCCACAGTCTATGCTTGACTTTGCAATTCATAGGTCCCCTCTTTTCAGGAGACCTCCAGAAAGCACGGGCAAAAACAGCTTTCATGTTGCAAACCAAAATAACTATATTCTCCCCAAATTTAAAACCTTCAGCACTTTAACAATTAATTTCCCAGCAATTTTTCTAGAATCCATTCTTGCACTACAGTTCTTAGAAAGTTATATATTCCTTTAGAGTTATTAGAAAGTTTGCAGTTAAAATTTTACAGTTATTAGAAAGTTAAGTTCCTAGGTGTTTACAATTACACTCCTGATTCTGAGGTTTCCCTCTTGATCAACTAACATTGGTCAAAAAAAGACAGGATGCTGCAAGGAATTTGCTTCCTGTTGTAACTGTCCTCCAGAAAGCTAACTGTGTTAATAAACCGTCCTGTGTCTAATTAGAAGTTTGTTTAACCTCAGCTGACTGTACCCATGATGCTGAATCCCTTCACTCTGGGAAACTGGTTCTAGCCAGGACTGGTGAATGGATTCCATGTGTGATGAGAAAACCTACAGATGGCACAGGCAGAAGGGGTCACACACTGCCGGCCCCTACGGGCACCCCTGGGAGAAATCATCCAGAAATGGTGGGTTCAGTACTAAATTTAACTCAGGACAGGAAATATTTTCCATGCCCACTGGATTTCAGCACCTCTGCCCCGCGAATTTAGATGACTGATTGATCTCTCTCCTCCTTGCTCTACTGGCAACTAGGCTCCATCGATCAAAGGTTTAATGCTGACAACTTCAAATGCCACTTTTAGGTTCCTTTCTCTTTGATCATGTGGGAAAGAATTTCTTAGAAAAGAAGCAAACATGGAATTGAAAAGAAATAGGATTAAAAAAAAAAAAAAACTGCCACAAACCACAGCACATAATCATCTGGTAAGCAGCGAAAGCCACTTCTGAATTTCAATCTATGCTACAGACTGAATTGTGTCCACCCAAATTCATATGTTGAAACCCTAACCCCCAATGTGACTATATGTAGGTAATGAAGTAATGTAAGTAATGAAAATCCAATAATCACAAGAGTGCAGTCCCAATATGATAGGATTAGTGGTCTTATAAGAAGAGACACCAGAGAAGTCTCTCTCCCTATTTCTCTTCCTCTTTCTTTCTCTTCTGGTTCACACAATGGAGAGGTCATAGCACATATAGGGAGATGTCAGCTATCTACAAGTCAAGAGAAGAAGCCTCAAAATGAAACTTCTCTTACTGGCATCTTGAATTTGGATTTCCCAGCCTCCAGAATATGAGAAATAAATTACTGTAGTTTATCCATTCTCTGGTATTTTGTTAAAGGCAGCCTGAGCAGACTAATTACAGCATCTAAGCCCCTTCAAATCAATTGTTAAATTATATATCAACTAATACTTTGCTCTTTCCAAGACCCTCATGTGAAAATGTGACCTCCAAAGTAATCTTTGCGGACACTAAATTATCAGGAGAACTTTACACCATTGTGCAGAATGTGCTGACACAGACAGAAACCCAGAAAGGGGACATCAGAATGAATAGTGAAGCCCCTCGCCAATGCTCTGCATACCAAATACAGGTCTATAATCCCCCACCCATAATCTGGAAATCCTAAAATCTCTGAAAACCACAAATCTGGCCATGAGTTTGCCATAAACTCATTTGGTGGCAAAACTTATCAAGAAAGAATGTGAAACAATTTATGGTATTTAAAAATCACTTTTGGATTCATACATTTGTTGCATTTTGTTGGAAAGATATTTTTTTCTTTTTCTCCTCCATCTCCTTCTGCTTTTCCTTTGCTTCTGTTTCTTTTTCAAAGCAAAAAAGACTGATGTTTCCATTCAGGTAAACATTCTTCTAGTATAGCTTTCAGATCATGACCGTAATCCAAGCTTCATGTCTACCTACTGACAATGAAAATAGCCTACTGAAAATAATCTTAGAGGTCCTGTTAATTCCCATAAAGAACTTCAACATTCAGAATAGTGCTTAAAACTGAGTAGCATTTTTGACTGTTTTGCTTTCTTTTCTATCTCATTTGGAGCTTATAATTAATTAAATTAAAAAAGCATAATAATACATATTGATTCAAAAATCCTTAACAAAATACTAGCAAACAGAATCCAATAGCACATTAAAAGGATCATACACCATGATCAAGTGGGGTTTATCCCAGGAATGCAAGGATTCTTCAGTATATGCAAATCAACCAATGTGATACATCATATTAACAAATTGAAGGATAAAAACCATATGATCATCTCAATAGATGCAGAAAAAGCTGTAAACAAAATTCAACTCCCATTTATGATAAAAAACCCTCCAGAAAGTAGGCATATTTACCTCAACATAATAAAAGCCATATATGACAAACACACAGTCAACATCATTCTCAATGGTGAAAAACTGAAACCATTTCCACTAAGATCAGGAACAAGACAAGGTTGCCCACTCTCACCAGTATTATTCAACATAGTTTTGGAAGTTTTACCGACAGCAATCAGAGAAGAAAAAGAAATAAAAAGAATCCAAACCAGGATAAAAGCAGTAAAGCTGTCCCTGTCTGCAGATGACATGATACTATATGGAGAGAATCCTAAAGATGTTACCAGAAAACTACTAAAGCTAATCAATGAATTTGGTAAAGTAGCAGGATACAAAATTAATGCACAGAAATCTTTTGCATTCCTATACACTAATGATGAAAAACTGAAAAAGAAATTAAGGCAACACTCCCATTTACCACTGCAACAAAAAAATAAAATACCTAAGAATAAACCTACCTACGGAGACAAAAGACCTCTATGTAGAAAACTATAAGACACTGATGAAAGAAATTAAAGATGATACAAACAGATGGAGAGATATACCATGTTCTTGGATTGGAAGAATCAACATTGTGAAAATGACTATGCTACCGAAAGCAATCTACAGATTCAATGCAATTCCTATCAAACTACCAATGGCATTTTTCACAGAACTAGAACAAAAAATTTCACAATTTGTATGGAAACACAAAAGACCCCAAATAGCCAAAGCAATCGTGACAAAGAAAAGCGCAGCTGGAGGAATCAGGCTCCTTGACTTCAGACTATACTACAAAGCTACAGTAATCAAGACAGTATGGTACTGGCACAAAGACAGAAATATAGATCAATGGAACAGGATAGAAAGCCCAGAGATAAACCCATGCACATATGGTCACCTTATTTTTGATAAAGGAGGCAAAAATATACAGTGGAGAAAAGACAGCCTCTTCAATAAGTGGTGCTGGGAAAACTGGACAGCTACATGAAAAAGAATGAAATTAGAACACTCCCTAACACCATACACAAAAATACACTCAAAATGGATTAAGTCCTAAATGTAAGGCCAGACACTAAGACTCTTAGAGGAAAACATAGTCAGAACACTCTGTGACATAAATCACAGCAAGATCCTTTTTGACCCACCCCCTAGAGAAATGGAACTAAAAACAAAAATAAACAAATGGGACCTAATGAAACTTCAAAGCTTTTGCACAGCAAAGGGAAACAAACAAGATGAAAAGACAACCCTCAGAATGGGAGAAAATATTGGCAAATGAAGCAACTGACAAAGGATTAATCTCCAAAATCTACAAGCAGCCCATGCAGCTCAATATCAAAAAAACAAAAATTCCAATCCAAAAATGGGCAAAAGACCTAAATAGACATTTCTCCAAAGAAGATATACAGATTGCCAACAAACACATGAAAGGATGCTCAACATCACTAATCATTAGAGAAATGCAAATGAAAACTACAATGAGGTATCACCTCACAGCAGTCAGAATGGCCATCATCAAAAAATCTACAAACAGTACATGCTGGAGAGGGTTTGGAGAAAAGGGAACCCTCTTGCACTGTTGGTAGGAGTGTAAATTGATACAGCCACTATGGAGAACAGTATGTGGTTCCTTACAAAACTAAAAATAGAACTACCATATGACCCAAGAATCCCACTCCTGGGCATATACCCTGAGAAAACCATAATTCAAAAAGAGTCATGTACCACAATGTTCATTGAAGCTCTATTTACAATAGCCAGGACATGGAAGCAACCTAAGTGTCCATCAACAGATGAATGGATAAAGAAGATGTGGCACATATATATAATGGAATATTACTCAGCCATAAAAAGAAAGGAAATTGAGTTATTTGTAGTGAGGTGGATGGACCTAGAATCTGTGATACAGAGTGAAGAAAGTCAGAAAGAGAAAAACAAATACCGTATGCTAACACATATATATGGAATAAAAAAAAAGAAAAAGAAAAATAGGTTATGAGGAACCTAGGGCCTGGATAGGAATAAAGACGTAGATGTAGAGAATGGACTTGAGGACATGGGGAGGGGGAAGGGTAAGCTGGGACGAAGTGAGAGACTGGCATGGACTTATATATACTAGCAAATGTATAATAGATAGCTAGTGGGAAGCAGCCGCATAGCACATGGAGATCAGCTCCATGTTTTATTACCACCTAGAGGGAGATGCAAGAGGGAGGAGATATAGGGATATATGTATATGTATAACTGATTCACTTTGTTATAAAGCAGAAACTAACACACCATTGTAAAGCAATTTTACTCCATAAAGATGGTAAAAAATACATATTAAATCAATATATAGTTGTATAGTAATACATAATATGTAATAATAACATAATATAAATTCTTTTTATGTTTTAAACCAATAAAGATAAACAATGGGAAACAATGGGAAAAGATTTTGTCCTTTAATTTCCACTTTCTCTTCTTTCTTTTGATGAAAAATAAAAATAGAAATTTTCATCATCAGCACTGCTATAGTTCTGTTAGCTTAGTCTTTGAAAAGGAAATTCTTACATCAGAACCAGTTTGAATCCTAACATCCTTTGTCCCCTAATTCTCTCAGCTAGATTCATTAAACATGCACCTGCAACTTGCATTCTCAGCCCAGCTTTGGGCCCATCCCGTTCCCAGGCAGGGTGATCCTGAGGCTACTGTCCACAGGTGCACCAGCTCAGCCTGTTCCAACCATGCACCCAGTTTTCCTAAGTATAATCTCAGCCTTAAAACTGACCTGGGAGAACCTCCTTCCTATTCCCTTCGCTTCTAAACATGCCTGGCTTTCACATCATCTGCAGCCTCTCTCCAGCGACCTCAGCCTTTGATGATCACCTCTACCCTCTCTACTTACGTAGAAATTCTTCCATCGTGAACTCAGCTTTGCTCTTTTGCAAATGTAACTCAAACTCGTGGCACATTTTCCTACTTCTTCCATGGGTTTATCTTCTAGTTTCAGACCTGTCTTCAGATTCACACTTTTACTTGCCCAACCACAAAGTAAGTAACCCTGGATTTTACTCCAGGGTTCAGACTCTCAGCCTTCATCATATGCTTACAGCTTCTCAAGTTGACCTGCCCTTCTGTTGCCCAACCTTGAACTCTAACAAACATATGTATTTAGTGTGGCTAATGCAGATTCATGTTCGAATTCAGGCTCTGACACTTACAAGCAACAGGGAAGACTCAAGGTAATTTATATTTTTAATCCACTGAAGCTAATTCACCTTTTTTAGGCCATTGAGAGTTCATCCATAAACACAGTAAAACATAATGCTTAATAATCAGAGGTTGAAAGGATAAAAGTGCCTTTGTAGAGTAGATCCTCAAAATTTTGTGTTCTTCTTTCCTTTTACCATAAAGAGCTTCATTTAAAAATCTTTCTAACAGAAATACATCGATGCTTGTCAGTGGTTTTACATTTTTCTGATCACGCCCCTCAGTCAAAATGCACATCATCACTCAATACACTCATACACACAGGTATATACGTAACTGAAACATACGCAAACCAGCACTTAACCTTACTAGTTGTGATATGCTCTGGTGTTTTCCACTATATTATACTTGACTTTATTATATTCTATTTCTTTTTTCTTTTTTTTCTTTTTGGCTGTGTTGGGTCTTCGTTTTTGTGTGCAAGGGCTTTCCCTAGTTGCGGCAAGCGGGGGTCACTCTTCATCGCGGTGCACGGGCCTCTCACTATCGCGGCCTCTCTTGTTGAGGAGCACAGGCTCCAGACGCGCAGGCTCAGTAGTTGTGGCTCACGGTACTAGTAGCTCCGCGGCACGCGGGATCTTCCCAGACCAGGGCTCGAACCCGTGTCCCCTGCATCGGCAGGAAGATTCTCAACCACTGCGCCACCAGGGAAGCCCATATTTCATTTTTTAATATTGTAGTTCCCAACCCTCAAAATGGAATTCATAACCATTCAGGTCAAGGCCTGAAAAGCACTGATTGATAATCTCATTGTATCACCTTAGCCAGTGACGGCACTGAAATCTATGAGCTCTAGTTCAAAAGGTCTATAGGAAATTCTCTTATCTTCCCACCACAAGTTATTTCATTTAGTTATTAAAGAGTTTAAGAAGTTAAAAAATTCAAGTCAGTTGAATTTTTTACTCTGGAAATTAAAATTGACTGAGTAGTTACTTGCAGCAGCTATTTTGGTGTTCCCAGCACATACCTAAAATGTCCAAGACTGGCAGGAAGGTGGTCTCTCCTACCTGGAGCATGTTCCCAGGAGAGATGAGGATAGGAAACAAGTGAGTAAAGGGATCCACAGACAACGCAGAAACTCCTCTTTTCTTACTGGGTGTCATATTGGTTTCCTGGCGGCTTTTAAGAAGCCTTCTCTTTCAGGAACCATCAATGGCACCTGAATCACAAATCTAATCCATAATCCACACATTCTCTATTAACTGTCATGGGATAGAATGAAAACTTTTTCCACTTAATTCTAATATTTCTGAGAAGTATTTGAGAAAGATGCCAAGCAAAACTCTAGATGGAAGTCAAAGAAGTTCCTAAATTCTGAGACCACATTTTTTCTCCATCATTTCCCAAAGACAGCCTGGACTACCTGAGTCCACAGTCACATGTTTCCCTGAGATCTCTGAACTCAGCTTTCTTATTTAATCTGTCACAATTTGTTCTTCATGACACTTGGTACGTCTTTGCAGTTTAAAAGTGATTTTTGGTGATGGAGTATACAAACAAGAAGTGAATAATCCTGCCCTTTCTACTGACACTACATTTTTTTCCCCTGTGCATTTTTCTTTTCTTTTATCTAAACATAGCCATAAAAACCCTTACCGTCAACCTCAGATTTAGTTTTTTGAGACTCAGGTCATAGAAGCTTTAGCTGAGTATGTCCTGAATCATTTGGGCCCAAACAGTCTTTTTAACTGTCTCCCTCTCCAGACAGCTGTCTGTGCAACCCTCCCATCCCCATTCAAGCTCCATCCCACCTCTGTATTTTCTAACTTAGCTAAGACCAATTATGATTAGAGAATCAAATTTCAAGGTTTAAACCTTCAAATCCTCAGATGCCTGGTTTCCTATTAGACTCTCTAGTTGGGGGAACAAACTGGACTTTCATCTTCCATGAGTCTATACCGCGAATCTGGGTATATCCAGATTCCTGATCTGCATTGTTATCTTGTTATAATAATCTTTTTCCACTTTTGGCACTTTTCATCCTCATCCAGTTCATTATTTTCCTTTGTGCTCTGAATATCTCAGCCTATATAAGGGTCTGAAGCTTAGACTGTAAAATAGCTTAAATTTATATTCCATTTTCCTCATCGATTTTCTATTCTGAACTTCAAGTTTGTGGTGTGTGTGTGTGTGTGTGTGTGTACATATGCACGCATATGTGCGTGCAAACAAATAAAGAAAACTAGTTAACTTGTTTGGTTTTCCATGAATGGAGTGAAAATCAAATTGTAATAGATTTCCTATTTTCTCAAACACCACTGGAAATAAATAGAACTTTTCTTTCCTTAGGATTATGAATTATTTAAAGCCTTGTCCAGAAACTGCTAAGAGTTAAACTACCTCATTGCTCATGGACTTGGCCCCCAGTGAAGAATGACTGCTGTGCTATGTTTCATTTTTGCCAATCATCCTTCCACATTTCAGGGAAAGAAATCACATTGCCAGTGAGTCCCTGGATTTTCCCAAGAGAAAAGAAGCAGTGCTTCCTGTGGTCCTTTCAACTCCACATAAAAGCAGGATCTGCTGACGATGGTGCCAGAAAAGTATCACCATGAAACTCAAAGTGAAAGAGGGCTGAGGTTAATCAGGTTCCTCCATTGCCTGCTGGAAGATACCAGAAAAATGAGAAGTAGGTTTTAAAAACAGCAGAGAAGTGTTCTCTCTTGAAGAAAATTGCAAAAACTTTCTTTTTTCTAAAATTGAATGCAGTGTAGACGTACACACCAGCCCACTGCAAGGGAAAATCCAGAAATTAAGGACTCAGCTCTCCTGGACATGGCTGCTGATGGTGTATAAGATTAGCTTCTTTGGCACTCACTGCCTAGGAGGTTTATATCCATCCATTTCAGAGGCAAAAGATATGCAATGATGTTTCAAGGATTAAAACCAGATTTCATTAAAAAAAAAAAAGAAAGAAAAAGAAAAAAGGGGTCAGTTCCAGAAGACACATGGATTTCCTTCTAGACCTTTGCTACACAGAGTGTGGTCCATGAGATCACCTGGGACCTTGTTACAGATATGGAATCTCAGGTCCAGCCCAGTCCTGTGGAATCAGAATGGTCTTTTAAAGGCTCCCCAGGGGATCTGGATGCACTTTGTAGCTTGAAAAGCACTGTCCTAGCTGACTTGATTGGGTCTCTCTGAGTGTTGGTAAGTGTACAGGTGGACGAGTTCTGTTAAATGCTAGACATTGTTTTAATTCAGGCTCTGAAAATGATGTTGGGGAAGGCGGAAGGCAACCCAGAAGGCTAATGTATCCTTATGATAAAAAAATGCAGAAGGGGCTTCCCTGGTGGCGCAGTGGTTGAGAGTCCGCCTGCCGATTCAGGGCACATGGGTTCGTGCCCCGATCCGGGAGGATCTCACATGCCGCGGAGCGGCTGGGCCCGTGAGCCATGGCTGCTAAGCCTGCGCGTCTGGAGCCTGTGCTCCGCAGCGGGAGAGGCCACAACACTGAGAGGCCCGCGTACCGCAAAAAAAAAAAAAAAAATGCAGAAGTGCAAGTCAGAGGAGATAGCTGAAAGAGACACTCATCTGGTCTTGTATCAAATATTTTTTTTTCCCCTAAAATGTTCTGCAAATGCTAAAACGAGCCACCCCCTGCAGCCCCCTATTCAAACAGTATTGCACAGTGAAAATCAGAGAAGATAAGTTCATCTCAACAAAACAGTAAACGTGTTATTGAACAAATATCTTGTCATCTTTCAAATGTAAGTGTGTTATCTGAGCTCCTTGGAAATAAACGTTTGAATTCCCATCCTTTGACTCAAACATAAATCTTCACAACATATTTTGCAGTGTTGTAAACTCTTGCTCCCAGCAGCTTATCTTAAAACTCATGGTCCTGGAAGCAAATCCATTGCTCATTACTATGTTTTGGAGGGTTTTTTTTGTTTTTGGCGGGGGAGATAAACAGCAGGCCTAGCAAGGTCAGTAAGAAAATTGTGAGCTATAAGGAGTGGGCCCAACTTCTGGATTGTGTGGTGGCCCCTCTGTCCTTCCAGCAGGCAAAGTCTTAGCGATAACACTAAGCCTTTCCTTAAATCCTGGGTCTCAAGCTCTTGGGCATGTGGTCTACATTTTTAAATTCAATTCATATAACTTGATTATATATTAATTGTGCTTATTAAGTACAAGTTACTTTGGGAAGCTTCTAAAAGGTACACAGAGGAATATGATTAGGTCCCTCCCCTTGCAGTTTGAAGCCAGGTGCAGGGGTTAATGGAAATATAGCACTTGCCAGATTTGAAGGTCAAAACTTTCCTGTTGTTAATTTGGCTTTATTCCCAGTCATAATATAAACTGCCTTAATCTTAGTTGATGTATATCCTAAAGGGAAAAAAGGTAAATCTAGCATAATTAGATGCTGTAATAAATGTATTAGCTAAGCTTTTAAGTTTCCTGAAAAACAAGTTTTTGTTTCTCTGGAGACAAAATCTTAGCCTAAATATTGATATTCACACTTCCTTCAGATTCTGGGATGAGCTACAACCATTCGATATTCAGGGCTTGGCACTGGCATTTCCCTCTACCTGGAATGCTCATGTCTTGGTTTTTCCAACTGTTGTCTCTTTTATTCAAGAGACTTTCTTGATCCCATCAAAACAGACACCTCAGCTCCAGGAATCTATTTATATATCACTAAGTGCACGTGATAGGTCCACGATAATTTATTCAGTATTTAAGAAAATGAGATTACATCTCAGAATTCACTTCTTTAAGAACTGGTTTTGTTTAAACTTTATTCACATATTCATTCATTCAATATGTTACTGATCATCAACTGTGTGTAAGGCATTGTTCTAGTGCCGGGTGGTGGGGCGGAGGATAGATACAGCAATGAACAGTACAGGTTGGTTCCTTATATCTTGGGGCTCATGGAATAGGTGGGTGGGTAACTGACAATAACATGGAAAAAAAGATTCACAACAGGATCATTTTAAACAATGAAAAGTGCTGTTAAGAAAATAAAACTGGCGAAGATGAGAGTAATGGTGGTTGTAGTAGCTACTTTATTGGAGCCGTTTTACTTACCTAATAAACACATTTATAGTGTTTGCTATGTGCTAGGACTATTCTAAGTTCTTTACAAATATTAAATCATTCAATCTTCCAAACCAGCCGTCCAAAAAACAATACATTTATCATTGCCATTTTATCGATACTCTACAACCCCTATGTATGGCTTCCCTGGAGAGCTGGCACCCTGATTGGCCTGCCTATGAGGTCAATGTAAACCAGCCTACACAATCTATATGGCTATGCCCTCTAATGCAATACTATCCCTATACCAAGTAAAGGGCACTTCCAAATGCACATTTTCATCAAAGGAGTTTTGACGGCCCACACTGCTCCATCTAATACCAACTGTACTCAAATTTCATAAAAGAAAATATTTTACTTTTTTATTGAGGTATAATTAATATACAGTAAAATATACAAATATTAAGTGAACAATTCACCAAATCTGACAAAAGCATATACCCATGGAACCCCTATCAAGATACCATTTCCATCACCCCAGAAAGGTCCCTTCTGCCCCTTCTCAGTCAATTGTATCCATTTTAGTTGCTTCTGGTAGAGATACTTCTGCGGAAGTTTTGCATAATGAGCAGTGTTTTGATTTCTCATAAATGTTTCACCTTCCAGGACAAACCAGTAATCATATTTGAAAGTTATAACATCCATTTCAATTTTCAACAGCAAGCTGCAATTCTGTACTTTCTTTCCTTTTTTGTGCATTTGCATATCTTCTTTTGAAGTGTTAGTCCTGCTCTGATTTCAGTTCAGTACATCTGGTTCTATACACTCCACCAGCTGACACTGTGCCTAGGCAAGGGCATGGGCTCCACCGTTCGCTGTTTGTAATCTAGAGATTCATCACTCATAACCCACTGAACAACAGAGCAGGTCTCCAAAGACAGCTCCCAGAATCACAGAAACTAGAGAGAAGGTGCATGCAGACACTGCTTGGGTTCAACAACTTCCCTGTAGTTCCTCAATTATTTAAATTCTGTGCAGGAGGTATTTTTTCAGTAGGCCTCTAACTTCACGGA
This sequence comes from Neophocaena asiaeorientalis asiaeorientalis, assembly GCF_003031525.2. Lineage (NCBI taxonomy): Eukaryota > Metazoa > Chordata > Mammalia > Artiodactyla > Phocoenidae > Neophocaena > Neophocaena asiaeorientalis. The sequence goes on from NW_020175089.1 coordinate 1,204,368, forward strand.
AGTGAAGGTGGTTAATTAGAACGGAAACAGACCTGTGCTTCTCAAACTTGAACCTGCCCGTGAACTACCTGAGGATCTTGTTAAAATGCAAATTATGATTCAGCAGGTCTGGGGCTGGGCCAGAGACTCTACATTTCTAACAAGTTCTGGGTGATGCTGATGCTGCTGGTCCAAAGATCACAGGTTGAGTACTCAGGACATATTCAAGGTCGGATTAAATAAACATTTACCCATGTGCCAAGGTTTTAGGGCATAAAAAGGACTCTGGTCAAATAAATTTGGGAGTCAGTGGGTTAAACTTAAAATGGTTTCTTTAAGACAGGACTCATCAGAACCTTTAACATGCTAATGTGAATTGTTACTCTCCAAGAGAGCAATACAGTATATGAGGATTCCCACATTTATTAGATCAGGGAGCACTTTTTTGAAGAGCATCTGATGGGTCCGTTACCCCGCCAGTAGGGTGAGAGGACCTTGTAGATTCCTTCTGAACCTAAACTTCTATTATTTCCAAGGAAACTCTCTCAAGGATTTGATTGTCTTGAAAATAATAAATAAAACACAAAACTTCCCATTGTTTTGTACTCCTATTTCTGCTTTTCCCTTTCTGAAATGACAGGTTCCACAAACTTTCAGAGCCAGAAGGCTACGTTTGTACAATTTGGCAATTTATTGCCTAAAAACAAGGACAAGTGGATGCATATAAAGCTGTGTAACATATAACCTATCTAAGAAAATTAGTGGCATTGGGAGTTTCACAAATAATTATAAGGTTATAGGATTCATTTTTCCCACATTGTAACAATGCTGTTCATTCCTCTCACTAGCTTAATTGGGAAAGCTGAGTCCTGTGTCATTTTTTAAAGTTATATCCTTTCCTCAGTATGCCTCTTGCTAGGGACATGATATTTGCCTGACAGCTGAGTTTTTACATTTCTTTTTCAGATTGTCAAACTGGTCTATTCCATCAGGGTATTTAAAACACAAACAGACAAAAAAGTATGCACTGTCAGTAAGCTTAAGAAATTCCGAACGATGATGGCAAATTTTTCTTTCTGATTTGGATCTTTCTGTTACTCTCACAGATACACTTGGAATTTTTGAAGTACAGCCTTGCATTGTGTTATGCCTTTCTTGTTTTAGCTACTTAAGTGCATTGATTTAATGTATAGCGTTTTCAAAATTGTATCTACTGAAGATAACATTAAAAAATGCCACTATAGCTATTCAGTAGAATCTTGTCACTCTAAGATTTTATATTTATGGTTTCAAAAATTCCCGAACAAACCTGGGGGTTCACAGAATATTTAAAAATTACAAACTGGAGTCGTGTCCTCTGCAAGGACCATAGTCAGGAACAGGATGTGTAGACCACTGAAACTGACTAACTGATGGCCCGGTACCTGCATCTAAGCTCTGCTTGCTTGTTCTCATTTAGCTAATTCAGGAACCTCTCTCACTTTCATTATAATACATAGGGCACATATTTATTACCCATACTTTACAGGTAAGGAAATGAAGGGCATTTTCTGTTATGAAAGTGTATATTTATAAAGGTCTTGGAATCCTCAGAGCTGTCAAGAATCACCTCCATTAATCAGAATTACTGCTGTGACCTTATTTAATAATGGAGTTTTGACAGGCTCATTTCTAACATGCAAATCCATTTATAATAATTTCAGATACAAACTGCTGCTCACGTAGATACCTGAGGCCTACAAATCAAAGACAACGACAAACCTACCACAATGTTAAGACCACAGAGTTACCTCAAAATTTTCAGACATTATAAGCAAACTGGATACATAAACATCTGAGTTACAAATAAACTGTACTTTTGAACAAATGGTCCCATTTCCTACTATTCCCTCCCTGCGAAATTATCCTAACAATCACTAACATTTTGGATGCTTTTTATAAGCCAAGCACTGGCTCAGACCTGTGACTGAAGTTACGTTTCTGAAAATATAAGCTGGTTCAGTAAAAAAGCCTTTCTCATGACAAATGCAGAAGCCTCATAAAAGTATTACAGAAGTGCCAACAGGCTCATGTCGCTAATTATTAGAGAAATGCAAATCAAAGCTACAATGAGTTATCACCTCACACTGGTCAGAATGGCCATCATCAAAAAGTCTACAAATAATAAATGCTGGAGACGGTGTGGAGAAAGGCAACCTTCCTACATTGTTGGTGGGAATGTAAATTGGTGCAGCTACTATGGAAAACAGTATGCAGGTTCCTTAAAAAACTAAAAATAGAGGTACCATATGATCCAGCAATCCGACTCCTGGGCATATATCTGGAAAAGACAAAAACTCTAATTCAAAAGATTCAAAAAGATACATGCACCCCAGAGTTCACAGCAGCACTGCTTACAGTAGTCAAGACATGAAAGCAGTATAAATGTCCATCAACATATGAATGCATAAAGAAAATGTGGCGCACACACACACACACACACACACACACACACACACACACTAAAATACTACTCAGCCATAAAAAAGAATGAAATAATGCCATTTGCAGCAACATGGATGGACCAGGAGATTACCATACTCATCAGTGAAGTAAGTCAGACAGAGAAACGCAAATATCGTATGATATCACTTACATGTGGAATCTGAAAAACTGATGCAAGTGAACTTATTTACAAAACAGATAGACTCATAGACATAGAAAAAAAATTATGGCTACCAAAGGGGAAAGAGGAGAGGCTTAAATTAGGAGTTTTGGATTAACAGATACATACTACTATGTATAAAATAGATAAGCAACAAGGGCCTACTGTATAGCATAAGGAATTATATTCAATATCTTGTAATAACCTATAATGGAAAAGACTCTGAAAAAGAATACATATACATATATATATATATATATGCATGTATAACTGAATCACTTTGCTGTATACCTGAAACTACCACAACACTGTGAATCAATAATACTTCAATTTAAAAAAAAGAAAAATAGTATTACAAAAGCTGTTAAGCATTGTGTGAAGTTCAAAATGAGTGTCACATGTTTAATTCTGTACACCAAAGACATGTTAACTTTCATTTTTAAAAGAGTACATTTAAAAAGTTTTCAAAACTTATATATCTTATAAACAACCATTACTCACTAATATCAGTGTCGATATTTTAATTTAACATCTTTAATTTTCCACATGATCAGGGATACTTACATAATCATTAGCTGCAATAATCATGTGAAAATTACATTATGAGCTTAACTGCAATAATCATGTGAAAATTACATTACTGAGCTAATGGAAACATACCCGAAGTATTTTATACAGATGGGGATTTCAAAAAGGTTCTCCTGGGACTCTGAGAAATTTCAGTGTTGTCTCCTCCCCTTTGTGCAGGCAGGAGGCTCCAGAGGCTTTGGAGAAAGGCTATCATTTCTTCCAGTTTCTCCCCAGGATGGTTGGGTAAGATAAACAAGGTCATCAGTGTGTTTGAGCCAACCCATGCATAAAGAGTACTTAGCAATTGTATGAAAAATAGACTATAATTAGATAAGAAGTTCACAGACAAAGTAGTTACCCTTTTCATAAAATGTAAAGATTTTGATTTTCTCATTACAACATACTTTTGCAAAACTCCAAGATCATCTTTGAAAAAATAAAGAAAAAGAGAGAACAAAGAAAGTGTTTAGAAACTGCTCCATTGAGAGACTTCCCTGGTGGTGCAGTGGTTGGAAATCTACCTCCCAATGTAGGGGACATGGGTTTGAGCCCTGGTCCGGGAAAATCCCACAATGCCGCGAAGCAACTAAGACCATGCACCACAACTACTGAGCCTGCACTCTAGAGCCCTCAAGCCACAAGTACTGAGGCCGCGTGCCACAACTACTGAGGCTGCGTGCCACAACTACTGAAGCCCGCACGCCTGAAAACCATTCTCCCCAATAAGAGAAGCGACCACAATGAGAAGCCTGCGCACCGCAACAAAGAGTAGCCCCCACTCGCCGCAACTAGAGAAAGCCTGCGAGCAGCAATGAAGACCAAGGCAGCCAAAAATAAATAAATACACTTATTAAAAAAAAAAAAAGTTAAAAAAAAAGTGCTCCATTGATAGATAAGGGATTGCCATTCATCACTCACTACAGATTTCAAAAGCATAAGAACTTACATATATTCATTTCTAAGGCCTTTTTAGGGCAGGTGAACAAAAAGCCATGATCTTAATGTTCTAAAGATATTCAATCACAGAGGTGTGTCATGTGATGCTTTTAAGGCTTGGAGATGGCCTGATGAAGGGGTTGGAGTGAACAGGTACTAATGCAACCAGCACAGATCAGGGAGCAGAGCCACTCAGAGTGACAGGGAAGTAGGGTTTACTAGAGCAATTCCATCTTACAAAACCGTGGGAGCTGGTCAAGACATCTGTGGAAGATCGGCACGTTTGCATCTACTGGTGGGACCCACACAACTGTACATCAAACAATTTGTAAAGAAAGATGGGAATGAAGGGGGGAGCAGTGAGGGCAACCAGGAATCTATGTCTGACTCTCACCAGCTCCAACCTTCAACTCAGCTGACCTGCAGAAGACCCTGGCATCCTTCACCAGAGAACTGCCCAGGAGCCTCAGCCTTGGACTTAATGGAAAGGATCCAGCTGGAGTTCAGGGACTGCAGGTTGCTGCCTACTCCAGCAAAATGACTGCAAATGAGTGACACCCCATGTATAATGCTTGTGGGCAGCCTGGCTTTCCTAGAGGTAGGTCTGCAGGCCATTTCAGCAGGCATCGGAACATCCTGCTAGAAGAACTATTACTCATGAATAAAAAACGGGCTTCTAGTGTCTGACAGATTGGTTTTCTGATTTTCTCTTGTAAGATTTTCTGCCAGACATTCTGTCTTCTTACAAAGTATATGGGACTCCATTGAAAATAAGAATTAAATAACAAATCAATTAGAGAATCTGATTAGACCATATATAGTTTCATGAGCACTTTTATTAAGATTTATTGCATTGAACATTTATCTACCTGTAGGGTGAGCTCTTCTGTTCAGTGTTGCAGTTCTAGTCCAAGGCACTCAACAAAAGCAAATAAATGGATGAACTCTTTAATGAATAAACACTGTTCTTATACGGGACTAAAAAGAAAATGAACTATCAGGGCAATAATGTCCTATTGCCATGATCAATTTCACTTTGCCAAAAATATATGTATACTGAACCTAGTCTGTTCAGCTGTAGAAGAGATCCCAAGGATTACGCAACTAAAGTTCTACCCCTGGCACTCATGTTTCCCCTGGCATATCCAACTGTGTCTTCTCTTTTCCGCCAAATATTCTTCTTCAGTCAGGCAATCTACGCACAGTCCCTTAAACCCAACACAATCAAACCAAGCACTATTTGCAATGATCTCTCTGGAAGTCTCTACACCTATCAGTAATTCTTCAAGGCTTGGTTCAAATGCTCCCATGTCCAAAAGAGTCCTTGCTGAGGATGCTAAAAGACAGCGTTGTGTCTCCCCTGGGCTTTCCACACACATTCTCCCAAATATATACAGAATCTCATTCTAGTCCTACTCATGTGACTGTGCATAAAATGTGTGCCCATATAAGCTTATGTTCCCTATTCTTGGGGATATATCTTACCTCCCAAAGGGACACTAGGTTACTTAAGGTAAGTGAATGTACCTTTGCATCCTCTGCAATTAGTGTGACCATTTGCCCTGGATTTTATTGTAGAGCCTTTAGAATTTTGTTTTATGTAGGAAAGTCAACTCGATAATATATAGCTAAATCTGATTTACTGTAATATTTTTAAATCTAAAAGACGTATTTTCTATAAATACTTGCCCTTATTTTCTATCCATCCAGAACTTATTGTACTAGGAGCCTATGTAAGTAGTTTTAAATCATTTTTGAGATAAACATAAATGAAGCCATACAAAAAACAAAAATCTCCTTTATCATACCATGCATCATCTCTCTTGATTCTGCAAATATAATTCAAATACTCACAATATCTTGAACTTAGAAGTAGCTAAACACACATGGGCCAAATGGAACTTCTAGCAAATCATACCTGTGTTTTTGAGATTCATTAGCCTATAGGTTATTTTTAGTGTTCTCTGGAGGAATAGGGAAGGAGATAAAAAAGGTAAGTTTCAGGAAAATAGAGATAACAGATATTGGTAAGGAAGGGTGCAGAAGAATACTGACCTTAGAGCAGGGAGTAACCTCTCTGATTACAAAATCCAATGCCTCTGCTGTACTGTGGGGCCCAGAGCAATGTACCTAAGCCAAATAATTAAACAATAGGAGACCTAGGTGAGATTTGTGTGTCTCACTGGTTCTTAGTTCTCAGTTCCCAACAGCCCTTGATGTCTTTCTGCAGGGTGGTATCCTATTACAGAAGCAATTTACATTATGGTGGAGAAGACCCTGAAGGTGCGCCACACCACCACCACTACTCAGGAAGTCACCAGAAGCTTAGGTGGATAGTTCCCATACATGCTGACGTGTTCCTCCCTCAAATACCTATAGCTTCTCAGATGTCCCCCAAGAGGGACTGAACTCCAGTTGCCCACATCTATGACACACACAGCAATGTGCCCTTTATTGTCCTTCTTCCCGTCCCTGCTTCACTCTCACCACTCCACTCACTGTGGTTCTTGGGATTATTGTCAACTAGACTTCTTGTATGCAAGTTCCTATCTCAGAGTCAGATTTAGGGGAATTCAAATTAAGACATATGGTAAAGAGTCAAACACAATAAACTGTTTAATCAACATCATTCTCCAATTCTAGCTCTGAAGATGTTTCCTTGCTTTAAAATTTTTAATGGTAATTTTTAAATCTCAGTCCCAAGAATGAACCTGGTAATCTGTTTATTTCCTCCCCTTTTCCTTCACTGCAGAGAAATAAAATACATGCCCAAATTTAACTAGAGATGCTCAATAAATCTCAGACAGCACCTTCCATGTAAGGACTGTGTTTCTTTCATAAGTGGATGAATCAACGGATCAATCAAGGGGGTACATTTTGTTCACATTTGGAAAAGATTTAAAGTAAGCAGTTCCAACAGGATTACAACTCACTCTTACTGCATCACATACTCTTTGGAGGGTAAAGTGAATATGTTGCTAATGTTTGTTAGTGCATGGTAAAAATAGAGAATTCCCAGTTTTTTTCTGAATGGGTGATTAATTAGCAAGTGAAACTTGCTCTAGGGCAGTGCCTCTCAAACTTTCATACCACTTGCCTTAGGATGTTGTTAAAACACATATTCTGGATCAGCAGGTCTGAGTGGGAGCCAAGTCTGCATTTCTAATAAGCTCCCAGATGTTGTTGATGCTTCTGGTTCAAAGACCACACTGTGAGTGGTAAAACTGCTAACCCATGCTTTCCCCTAAGGCAGCCACTAGCTACATGCGCCTATTTAAATTAGAAATTAAATAAAATTAAAAATTCAGTGTCCTCAGTCACATTAGTCACGTTTGAAAGTGCTCAATAGCCACATGAGGCTAAGTGGCTACCATATTGGAGAGCACAGACAGAGAATATTTCCAGTAGTGCAAAAAGTTCATTGGATAGAATTACTTTAAACATTGGAGAGATGTTCTCAGATATCTTATTTTTCTTTGATTTTTCACTCTTTTAATCTTTCCTTCCTACTCCCCTCCAATTCCCTACACTGTTTGTGAAGTTATTTTTTACACTTCCATAAAAATTCTGCAATGGGGGGGCTCGCAGGCATCTTGTGGATACATGTCTTCTGAAAGAATTGGTAGAAACTCCAAGGCCATCAAGACAATGGACCCTCCATAACTACCCTTATTTCTAGTCTGTGTTTTGTAGATTTAATGAATAACATATTCAGTCAGATAGTTTGGGGCGAACACCCTAAATCTGATATGCTTAAATGCCCTCTTAGAAGATGAGCTACAGCAATAATCTTTCTCAATTTTATTAACCAGAATATGTGAAGATGTCATTCATCTCGTAGTGTCAAGATTGAGAAAATAGGGCACTTCTAATAAAAAAAAAAACAAATAGATTTCTGCTTTTGTCCTGATAGTGCTCTCTCTAACTACCTTTTCATAAAAATGATACTTTTTATTGACTCACATAATAATTTATCTCTCTAATAGCTGAAAATGCTTTAGAAATATACTTGTTTGTTTCTCAGTTAATCTATTAACGTCTCAGGAAGTCAAAATTGGCTGTTAGGTAACAATTTTTCTAGAAAATAAAGATACACCCAAAGTTCAAATGCAGCGTGAATTGCTTAATTATAATGAAATGCAATTAGGTTTAGAAAACTACATTTGATGGCAGAATATGCTGTGGCAAAACTTCCATGGAAGGTGCTAGAAATGGCACCACTTCAATCATTCTAGCTCTTGAGTTTTAAAATAGAATTTGAGAAAGGAATAGTTGCAAAAATTGAAAGATTTAGAACATGTTAAAATGCTTCTGATACTGCAAATAGAGAAGGACCTAGAAATGGGCTGTCTCCTGGTTGTCCTTTACCTTCGTGGTCAAACAGCAGTGATGTGAACCTTCCAATCTTACTCCTTTCGTATTTAGCTAGAGTACTTTGAAAGAGTGTCTGAAAAGTAGCACGTAGTAATCGACTCAACTCCAAGATCTGGAACAAATTCAGCAAAATACTCAGCTTATTTCAAATGTGTGATAAACCTTCTGTACATTAATTACTGAAACTGCTAGTGGAAGCAAAAGCTCATATTTTCAAATGCCCCAACTTATTTACACTGACAACTTGAAAAAAGAAAAAAACAGATTGCTCACTGTTCTGTGTTCATGACATTAAGTTTTAACAATTAAAATGAACCTGGGAGACCCTGCATATAATGAGTGTTTATTGTGGTAGTACACACCCATCTTTGTGCAAGAGAGGAAATCAAGTAATACTTGACCATTTTAAACAAGAGGGTAAGGCAAGAAAGAAATGGATGATTTTATTGGTTACAGAGTTTGAGCAGATGTAGTATTAAAATAAAATTTGTATCAGTTAGAAATCAAATTCACATATATACACAATAAAAAATTTCTAAAGAATCCAAGTGATATCTATGAAAGCTTTAATGTTTGCATAATTATCTACATAATTTGGTGAAAGTCTTTAGGAAACAAACAATGTGGAGCTGGAATTTCCCAATGTGATCCAATACATTGGGTAAATTACCTTTTAACATGTATTTTTTTTTTTTTTGTACGTGGGCCTCTAACTGCTGTGGCCTCTCCCGTCGCAGAGCACAGGCTCCGGACGCGCAGGCCCAGCGGCCACGGCCCACGGGCCCAGCCGCTCCGCGGCACGCGGGATCCTCCCGGACCAGTGCACGAACCCGCGTCCCCCGCATCGGCAGGCGGACTCCCAACCACTGAGCCACCAGGGAAGCCCTGTAGAAATTTTTTAAACTACCTAAATGCATAAGAAAAAAAAAAATCCTTCCTTATGCCAAAACCCAAATGTAGGCACTATTAACATGCTGGTGTGTTTCTTCCATGTTGGTTTTCTTTGCAAAGTACATATAAATACAGATATATTGCATTCTTTTAAATTAAGGTCAAACTAAGTAGCTAAATGGACAAGGAGACAGATACATACAACAGCTATAATCTTTATAATCTTTATGTGCCAAGTGCTGTGCACACTCTTCTTAGGTGTAACCACATGAATTCTCCTGGTAACTGTACAAGGCAGGCAACAGTGTTATCTCTGCTTTACAGATGAGGAAGCAAAATGTGCTAAATAATGAACCTGTGTTCTCCATTAGACTATAAAGTTCTATAAAGCAAGGCCTGGCTGTTTCCTCATCTCTGAGTCCCACGTTTCCTGCTGAAGAATTTGATCACCTATTAGATAGTTGATTAATGTATTGAAAGGAAAGGCAAAAGAGGAAAACTGTATGATTGTGTGGGAGATGGGATTATTGTTCTCAGTTTTTCACTCCCTCACTACTGGGACCCCATAGTGGGGTCCAGTAGGTAGAGTATACATTCCTGTCCCACTGACTTTGGGTTTGGCCATGTGACAGGTTTTCACCAATAAAATGTGGTGGAAGTAGATTGTGCCAGACATGATTCAAGGTTTTAAGTGGGAGGGAGGATTTTGCTCATCTTTTTCACTTCCTGGCCCTGCCATGGAAGAACAGCCTCAGGTAAGTACTACTTCACGGAGATTACAGTAGACCAGAAGAGAAAATCTGAACCCTGTTTGAGATCTGAGACACTCAGCCACCACACAACATAGCACAGCATAACATAGCTGGTTACGCATCCCTGGACAAGAAAATAAATGCATGTTTTGTAAACTATTGAGTTTGAGGTTTTTTCTTTTCATGCAGTCTTACTGCAGCAAAAACTGACTAATAAACCTTGCAATGTATTCATTAGCATGCAGTAACTAGGGTAAGCTGATCCGTAGTTTTCTTATTAAATTTGTCAGTTTTTTAATGAGGAAATTGCCTTCTACTTGACAAGGTCATGAGGGAAAATGCCTGTTTGTCAGGTAAGAAATCCACATGCTTTTGCTAAAAGGATTGTCTTTACAGACTCAGTTTAACTAGAAAAATGAAAAACAGGATGTCTGAGTTTGTACCCCAAACAAGCTGTGTAACAGAACTTGAAAACAGCAAAACAATAAGAGTCTTTATTCTTTTACAGGATGAATAAAGAGTAGAAGGATGACTTTATGGTGAACTGGCAGTGGCAAGGTTGTACTTCTTACAGACAGACCTCTACATGTTTTCACTGTTGTATTTGAGTAGCTCTGTCCAATAGAACTATAATGTGAGCCACATGTGTTCTTTTAAATTTTCTGGTAACCACATTTTTTAGAAAGGCAAAAAAAGATGAAATTAAGTTTAATAATATATTTTACTTAACCCAATATATCCAAAATATTATTTCAATATATTAATAACATAAAATGCTACTAGTGAACTACTTTACATGCCTTTTTGTCATACTAAGTCTTCAAAATTCATTGGGTATTTCATAGGTACAGTACATCTAATTTGGACCAGCTACATCTCAAATGTGGCTAGTGGTTACCATATTGGATGGTATGGTTTTAGATAATGTGATAAATTGTCTATTTCAATGTATTCATTTCCTTCGACTGCAGTAACAAATTGCCACACATTTTGGTGGCTTAAAACAACAGAAATTTATTCTCTCATAGTTCTGGAGGCAAAAAGTTCAAAATTAAGATGTCAGCAGAGTGTGGTACTTCCCCTGAAGGCTCTAGGGGAGGTTCTGTTCCTTGCCTCTTCCAGGTTATGGTGGTGCTAAGCATACCTTAGCTTGTGGCTGCATCACTCTAATCTCTGCCTCTGTTTCACACTGGCTCGTCCTCTTCTGTCTATTTCAAATCTTCCCTGCGTGTCTCCTACAAGGATTCTTCTCATTGGATTTAGGACCTACCTGGATAATCCAGGATGATCTTTTCATCTCAAGATACTTAATGACACCCTCAAAGACCCCTTTTCCGAATAAGGTAACATTCACAGCTTCTGGGATTCAGGATATGGACAGATCTTTTTTGCATCTCAGCTAACTTAGCTGGGACCACGTGGTGAGTGGATGTGGGTATGATCTCTCTCCATTAATCTAAAACACACTACAATGCTACTTGTTTCTGAAAATTTTAAATTTCAAAGCTCAGCACTATGTAAAATATTGAAAATTAGACTTATTTGATAGAAAATCAACTGTACTTTGGATTCTAGAGGGTTTATTCACACAGAACACAAAGGATTAATATTAGTAATGAAATTACATGGTTATTAGTAACAGAAAAATAGTTATTATTACTATTACTAGATATACGGGGTTCTCAAGTGTCCTGAACAGGTTGTAATATGTGCGTGGCTTTGGCAGAAAGGCTGATGAGTGTGAGATGAAGAAATTTGTCTCAGTTGCCATGCTGGATCGTGGCACAGCTAGAAATAGACCGTAACACAGTTGACTTTTTTACAGTGTGATTTCAGCTACTTAGATTAAAACCTAATATGCTTCAAGGTGTAAAGCTTTCCAAAATTAAGCATCATTGTACTGAGCGTGTCTTGTCATCTACTGCCTACAGATTTACACTACAGACACTTGACTTCAAAACCAAACACCATAATATATCCAAGCATCTTCTTTAAGATATAAGAAAATTTGGTAAGGGAAATCTAGCATTTATGTCATTGTAATTTTTTAATAAAATTTCCTTCATAATTTATATAAATTTTAAATCATTATGCTATACACCTAAAACTAATAAAATGTTATATGTCAGTTATACCTCAGTAAAATAAAAATGATAAATTTCCAATTTGGAATGTTTTTACAGCAACTATGTTAGATTTCTGTCAACAGATATACACTACTGTTGCCAGGATGGTAGAGAGAATCCAATTACACCCCACATCCAGTTTCCCCAGTTGTAACTTACAAATATATGATACATTTGTTACAAGTAAAGAACCAATACTGATACATTATTTTGAACTAATGCTCATACTTCAATAATTTTTCCTTAGTTTTTAATCTACATTTTATTTTTCTGTTCCAGGATTCCACCCAGGATAATATTGATACATTATGTTTAGTCTTTATGTCTCCTTAGGGTACCCTACTGTTGCTGTTTCTTAGACTTTCCTTGTTTTTGATGACCTTCACAGTTTAGAGAAGCACTGTTCAGGCACTTTGTAAAATATCCTTTAATTTGGGTTTGGTTGATGTTTTTTCTCATGACTGGACCGGAATTATCAGTTTTAAGGAGAAAGCCACAAGCTAAAGTGTCACCTTTATGACATCATATAAAGGTTACATACCATTAACCTGACTCAGTGCTGACATGCTGACCTTGACCCCCTGACTGAGGCAGTGGCTGGCAGGTTCTCCCACCGTAAAGTTACTCTTTCCCCCTGTTTCTATCCTGTTCTCTTTGGAAGGCGGGCACTGTGTGAAGTCCACACTTAAGTCTGCAGTTACAGTTCCCACCCTATTAAGGGGGTGTTACTTACATCAATTATTTGGATTTTTCTGTATGGAAGAATTTTCTATTATTGTCTATTATGTCCCATTTAAAATTTTTATTAAATCACATAATTACATCAGCATGGATTCATGGATGTTTATTTAATACTTTGGATTACAAGCCAATATTAACTTATTTATTTTCTTGCTCACATGGTTCCAGCATGACCATCGGGAGATATTTCAGGTGGCTCTGGTGTTCCGTTGACATACCCTCATTTTTTAGTTTTTTGAGTACTTACTTACTTGCTTTCTGGAACCACAAATGATCCAGGCTTATCATGTAAATTTCCTGTCACAGTTCCAGAAATCAGCCACTTCTCCAAGAAGCCCTGGTTCTTTTATTGGAGAATGGTATTAGAAACCAAGATCTGGGCATGAGATGTGCTTATTGCTTCTGGGTGGTATTGTTGCTCCTAAGTTTTGTTAATGGGCAGAGCTTGAGAATATATAGGTGTGTGTGTGTGTGTGTGTGTGTGTGTGTGTATTATATACATATATATATATATATATATACACCTGTATATGTACACATATCTATAATTATTTCCCTATTAATCCGTCTGTAAATATATTAAGCTAAACATGTGTTCACACTGATGTCTCATTCTAGTATCACATGATTCATTCTACCTTTCACCCCTTGGTTATCTGTAACAATTAAAATATCAGGAGGCTATGGACTGAAAGTTAAAAAAAATGACCTTCTTAGAGCTACGAGAGGCTTAGAAATAGAATCCTGATTCTTTACTTAGTTACCAGTCTAATTTTTCCCACTCTGAAACATCATATCATTTATCCTAAGTTCCCACCATGCCATACCATAGTCCAACAATTCATCAAAGCCCCCCTAATAAATGGATTTTAAAAATAAGGAACAGCTCAGCCAAGCTGATCCCTCACACAGAACTGCTGCAATTCTTGCTTTTTCTGGGAATTCATAGTGAAGCTGGTACAACAAAAGAACAGAATTAGAGTAGCCCTACTTTTTGTATTTTATCTATTTTCTAGTGCTTCTTCAGTGAGTTTTCTTTCTGAAAAGGCTCTCTGCTTGACAGGCTTTTGTGTAGATGGAATGACCTTTTGCTGTACAGGAATACTGGAAGGCAAACGTCAACCCATCTGACTCAGGAAAATAAATAAGCCCTGGTCTCCATTAACAAGGAGATAAAACACAGTAACTCACTTGCTTTTTGTTGCTTCTCAAGAAAAAACCTCATCCTGAAATTAATGTATTGAAAACACTTAATATAAGGCAATTATTTTCCTGCATGTATCTACCCTAAGCTATGACCATGGCTATCATGTGAAATACTGCCTGCCTTATCCTTCCATATAAGCTTAAGGTTAGGCTTGTACCTTAACACTAGTAACTTGAATTAATTTATGTTTTCAGTTACAAACATTTGAGCTTACCAAAGAAAGAGAAAAGCATTTTTTTACCACCATGGTCTTCACTGATTTAAAAACTTCACATTAGGAGATTTCCTTTCTGTAATTACTCCATCCATACCTTTCCTTTCTTAAACCAAAGCAGAACATAAAAGAATAAATAAGGTGAATTTGTGGCAACATGGATGGACCTTAAGGGTATTACGCTAAGTTAAATAAATCAGACAGAAAGTCAAACGCTGTATGCTCTCACTTGTATTTGGAATCTGAAAACAACAACAACAAAACAAAAGCCCAACTCATAGAAAAAGTGATCAGATTTGTGGTTACCAGAGGCAGGTAGTGGGGGGTGGTGGATGAAATGGGTGAAGGGGCTCAAAATGCACAAACTTCTAGTTATAAAATAAGTCATGGGGATTACTGTGCAGGATTGTTACTAATGCTGTACTGCATATTTGAAATTTGCTAAGACGGTATCTCTTAAAAGTTCTCATCACAAGAAAAAAATTCTCTAACTATGTGTGGTGATGAATGTTAAAAAGACTCGCGATGATCATTTCACAATACATACAAATATCGAAACTAATGTAATGTTTATGTCAATTATATCTCAATTTTTAAAAAAAGAATAAATAAGGTGAATCTGTAACTCATGCTACAAAGTACAAGAAGGACTTCACTTAAGCCTCCAAATCCTCCATCACACTTACAGTCAATGATGTGTTGGTAAACGTTAACAAGCAGATATCAAAACAAGAAAAAAGGGCCCTGATTAGTAGTGTCTGCCAATTCCAGAATCGTAAATACTCCCATGGCCAGTTTCAAGCTACCAACATGATAGCACAGATTTGGGCAGCGATATGCAATAGTGATCCATTACATAGCGTTTCCACCATTTAGATATTATTGTTGTAAATAACCTTGAGAACATAGATAATAATAAAAATAATCAGGAAGTCGTGGGGGTTTAGTAATATTACCTTTTTTCAGTGTATTTACTTTAAAGTTTATGTAATTTAAGAGCTTTGTTTAACAACTGGCTCTGTAAGCTAGTAAAAGCCAACTCAAAAATACTCACATTTACAAAGAAGGTTTTTGGCCACTGATTGTCCAGGTTTCAGCTGGTTTTGATATTGGTGAAAGCAATCAAGCTTGACTGATCGCAAAACTGGCCAAAATTCCCCACTCTCCCTGTATCTACGCCATTTTGCAATGTGACATTGCAGTTCTTCCTATTGAGAGGTGGTCTATTAACCCACCCTTAAATCTCAGCTGACCCTGAGACTTGCTTTGGGCTAAAAAATGCGGCATAATTAACGGGATGCCCATTTGGGGTCTAGACCTTGAGAGGCCTTGTGTGCTTTTAGTCTCTCTCTTAGCCTTTTGCTTCCACCTTGAGAATACTCTCAGGCTAGCCTGCTCTGGCACCCTTGTCTCCACCATGAGAACAGGTCAAGGCTAGACTGACTCTTAGGGATGCAAGACACACAGAGATGGGTGGAGGCCAGCGCAGATAAGCCTAGAGCCAGGTGACTCCAAAACACATGCAAAAGCCCAGACAAAATTTGGCAGAGCCATTTCTCCAACCCACAGCTGACCATAGACATATAAGTGAACCCAGGGTAAGCCAGAACCATGGAGCTGACCTGTAGACTCATTTGCAATAACAAATATTTATTGTTTTATGACCCTGAATTTTGGGGAGGTTTGGTAGAGCTTGAGAATAAGACTGACTTCTGCTTTCTGTATTGAGAACTAAGAAAAAGAGAATAATCATTTGGACAATTGCTGGAAGCAAGTAGAGGACTGCTGACAATATCAGGGGAAATCAGGCAGCAGGTTGATTCGCAGTTGAGAGATACTGCTTTTTTTGCTAATCTGGACATGTGTATGGTTTGGTATATTGTTTAGATTCCAAACTCTAGTCATAATCAGCAAGAATTCTGCCATTTTTAAATGTTAGAGTCATATTTCCAGAATATTCTTACTATGATTTATGGATTCAATATTGAATATATCTTGTGAAAACTAAGACTTGCTTTTTAAAAAATACCACTAGTAAATACTAGTATTTCGGGGGGAAGGATAATTGAAAGGATCTTTATATTTTTAAATTTGAATCTTCAAATCATAGACTGCTACCCCAGCCACCATAATCAGATTGCCACTGATGTATGGAATCAAATGGCTTCACTATTTCAAAACGCACCATTTCCCTTATTGGTAGTAGAAATAATATAATGGCAAGAAAATACTTCATCCATTCTTTTTTAATGTGGTAAGATTTTTGAAGAGTAAGACTCCTATGATCTCCTTCATATAATACACATTTTCTTATCCTGAAGAGTATTCAAAAGGAAAGGGAAACAAGTGATGAGGGGTTTTAATTTAGCACAAGGAAGATTAGATGGTTTAAGCTTTGAAATAAAGAGTGTGATGGGAAATAAATTCAAATATCTAAAGGCAAAGTCCTAGAATACTCAGGGTCACTTCTATGACTGGATCTTTGTGGATTCTTACACACAGCCTTGCTAGGGAATCTTTCTGGAGAAACACAAAGTATGTCTCGAACTGGGAACAATACTGAAGAGCCTTTATCATCAAGAGATACAAGTGCCGTGGAGAAGACTCCGATGTATACAATAAACCAAAGGTATAATAACTTATCATAATGTTTCAACTTCCCAAAGAGCTTGATCTCTTGCTTCTCTGAGGAGTAAGGTGAAAAAGGAAAGAAGGAAGGAAACACAAAATAATCTTGAGAATCGTCTCGTGTCCTCTGTACTAGGTACTTTTTAATCTCTTATCTTTAGGTCAGCACCAAAACATGTGCTTTGCATAGAGAAATACAAACCACTGGACATACAAGGCAAAATTGGGATTGGTTAAAACCACTCAGGACAGAAGGAACCTAGGAGTGTTATGATCCCATATCTTGATTGAACACAATAGGAAACTGATAGCAACTGGCTTACAGATATACAGATATTTGACCAAAGCCCTGAAACAAAAACTTATGTCAGTTAACTCTTAGCACAGAGTATTCTTCCCATAAAATCATAAAAGTCATTGCTTTTAATGAAGGTAGACTGCCATTAAACTAAAACGTGTCTGCAAAGGAAAAACAATTTTACTCTTGCTACAAAATGAATGTTGCCTTCTTTACTTATTAAAAATACATAAAAAGTAGAAAACCTCTGCCCATATATAAACACTTAAGAGCCAAAAAAAAAAAAAAAAAAAAAAAAAAACC
>NW_020175089.1:1222047-1404258 GCF_003031525.2 Neophocaena asiaeorientalis asiaeorientalis
AAAAAAAAAAAAAAAAAAAAAAAAGCCTGATTTATAAGCCAAAGTCTTGGATAGATTCTGAACAATAAATGAAATTATAAATATGTGTCTCTATTTCTGCCTTGCATCTTCTCGATCTTTGCGAACCTGCTGTATAAAAAAGAAATAAAGAAAAGAAAAAAATAAATTATAGAGAACTCATGAAATTAATGACAAAAGAAATTATCCTAATTTCCAATAGAATGGACATTCAATTGAAGACAAATGAGCTACTAGTGTCTTATTTCCACAGACATGCAGTCTCCAAATGATATTGAATGTGCATGGGCATATTTATTCTAGGTGCTGAATAAAATTAAGCTTCAAAAATGAGTCCAGATTGGCCCCTGGATCTCAGCTGGCCACCTGAGCAATGCACCTCCTGTCTCCTTTCTGAACATCTATTGAGATTCCATTTAAATGCTACTTTTGCAGTGATGCCTTGCCCATCTTCTCCCATTCCTAACATCTCAGTTCCCAGCCCAAATGGGCAAAATTAAAATCTTGTTAACCCCGAATGCTTCCTTGCCTTCCAATTGTATCATTAACCACATTTAAATCTGAATTATAGATATTTGCATACTTCCTGCTGCTTTCTTGTTTCAAGTATAAGAACTATGAGAACAAGGACTTTGTTTTATTTCTCTTGTTATATCATTTGGGACAAATCATAGGGATTTTCCTGTGGGAGATATTCAATATTTTTTATTGAATTAGATAGTTCTAATTCAAAAAGAGTTCAGAATCTAATAAAATGATATTGTATACAATATTGATTAATTTTTGCCCAGACATAAAGGGATAAGAACTTTACCAAATCATCAAAATACATAAACTTAAGTTCAAAGATAAAGAAAAATTAGATATAAAATTTAGAAATGAGGAGGCAACATTATCATTTATTATATAGGGTATGGTTGTACACCTGTCAGAATGAAAACATCAAGTGAAAAATACTGCAATGAGATTCAGTGAAGTTCCTGGGTATACAATGATATACTGCAAATCAGTTTTCCTTCATTAAATACAAGGCACTTAGAAATGTAAATGAAAGCTCTACTTAGAACAGCATCAAAATGATGGAAAACAATTTTTAAATGTATATGATCTCTATGATGAAGACTTGAAAACATTAAGAAGGGATATAAAAGACAACTTGAATAAAAGTAAAGACATACTCTTTACTTGGATGGAAATACTTAGTATGCTAAAGTATAAACTGTTACTGTATCCATCTAAATATTTAAGTAATACCAATAAATAATCAACAGAAATTTTTGGAAAATAGTATAAATTGTTCCTGAAATTCATATGAAAATAAAAATAAATGAAAAAAATAGACTAATGAAGTAGGACTATCTCTATTAAATAATAATATATTATAAAGCTATAATAATTAAAACACTTTATTACTAGTCTAAAATATATAGAAAGGTCAATGATACCAGAGGGAAGAATGGAAATATACAGAGGTTTTCAGTATGTAATCAGGATAGCATTTCAAATCAGTGAGAAAAAGAAATAGATTATGCAATAATTGATGTTGGACAATGGGGCAGCCATGCAGAGTTCAATAAAATTGGTATTGTAGTAGACATTATCAGTTCACTATTATTTAGTTTTCCTTTCTTCCCTGGGCATATTGGAGACTACATTTCCCAGCCCACATGCAATTGAGCTGTGCCATGTGACTAGATCTGGTCAATGAAATGTGAGCAGAGGGACAGGTGTCAATTCTGGGCTGACCCACTGAAAAGTCCCTCTTGATTCTCCAGCTGTTTCTCTTCTACTTACCCAGCAAAAGCAAAGTCCTCTTGTTGAGATGGCAGAGCTCAAAAGAGAAACAGCCTACATTGCTGAGGGTAGCTTGTAATGTGTTTCAGACCTTTAGCAAACAGAGGAGGAGAGAAACTTTTGATGTGTTTTTCCACTGACATTGAGCAGTTGTTTGTTATTAGGGACTACCTTAGCCTATCCTGACTAGTGAAGATCCCTTTGTCACCGTCATAAAATAAGGTCCAGACGGTGTAAAGACACAATCATAAAAATTAAAACATAAAAACATCGGAAGAAATCACAAAATTATCTTTATTATTTTAGAATGGATAACTTTTATAAGTAGCACTCCAAATTGAAAACTCATAAAGAAAAGGATTAATAAATCTGATGACCAAAAATATCTGGAAAGCAAAAATTCCACAAAGTCAAATTAAAAAGTTGGAGATAACACATGACAGACAGCTCTTAATATATCAAAATATCTTATAAAGCAAGAAGTACAACAATCCATTGGAAAATGGGCAAAGTTTATATGAAACAATATAAATATATTGCACAGGAGAAAAAGGTTTTCCTTCACTCATAATGGGAGAAATATGAATTTAAAGAATAAAGAGCTACCGATGTTTCATCTACCATATTTACAAAAATCAAAAAAAGGTTTTAATGAAACACCATGCTGGTAAGAATGTGAACAAATAGGTAATTTTGAATGCTATTGATGGAAGCGTAAATAGATCCAATTTCTTTGTAGAGCAATATGGTAACATACTTCAAAATTTTAAATGCATGTGGATGCAGGAATTTCACTTGTAGGAAATTCAAATGTACCCATATTACGTCCCAAAATATATTTAATAAATCTATATTGAAGCATTTTTGGAGCAGCAAAAAAGTGGAAATAACAAAATACCTATTAAGAGATGACTCAATAAATAAATGTTGATGCACCTATAAAATAAAATATAGCTTCTAAAAAAATGATGAAGTAGATATATGTGTAATAATATGGTTTAATTTCTGAGACACATTGTTGCATTTAAATAACATTTGATGGTGTGCCATCATTTATATAGAATTTAATTTTTTTAAATTGGGCTGGTAAATGCATAGATTTCCTGGGAAATAAAATAAGGAAATAACTATGAATTGTTGTTTCTGGGAAGGGAACAGAAGAAATGAGGGTAAAGTGTATACTTTTTAATGATAAACTTTAACACTGTTGGAATTTACCTTTTTAGTAGATGCATGAATTACTTTTTTCCAAAAATAAAAACAATTTAAGTACATTAAACTAGACCAATTGCACTGCTACCCAAATGGCTAATATTATTTGAATTTTCACATCTCAAAGGTTATAAATGGTAAGAATGGTAATCACTGTCAAGAAAAGTTCTGACTCAAATAGACAGGTCACAGACATTTGCTATTCCTGACATTCTTTTACAAGAAAACTTAGTCAACCGGGAACATGGTTGTAACAGTTACGAAGCGAAACTGACAGCTCTCACCTTCCTTAGATAAAAATCCAATCAGAAAATGTGACATTTTCACCCACATAATGCAGCTCGGGTACTTCACTATGCCACCACAAGCAATGGAGAATGTAAAAAACTTCTGACATTATGTAAGATTTCTATCCCATACAATTGATAGACTTAAAAAGCACAGGGCAGATGCAGCATTAATCTGCTCCCACGTTTTATATGGCTATTTAAAGGGCCTGTCAACATGAATAATGCACAGGAGTTATTTTTAGTAAAACGTGCTCAGAAATTATAGATCAGACAACTCAACGATGGCATAGATTTCTAAAAGTCAGATTGGTAAGACAGATAGAATAAGCACACATGTTCTCTTGTTTTTATTTCCTGGGCCTCGTGGTTAAATTTACAAGATATCAATGTCAATTGCTTAACTGATAATGATTTTGTTTTTGTTTTCTAAGGATTTTAAAAAATAAAATTAAAAAAATTAAATTTTTTAAAATTAGCAAAGGCATGCCATAGCTACATAAAATATATGAAACAAACAAAAATTGCCTTAGAGAAAAATAATTTTTCCATGAGGGATTAAGAGTAAAGGAGAGAATAGTATTGAAAGCAAAATTCAGCAGACATATGGGTTGATAAAAAATTATAACTTTCTATTTTTTGTTGTTATTCTGGACTAAGAATCCACCTTTCCCTTGCAGAATCTGAATTTAAAGTATTACAGTATATATTAATAGTCAGACTTAACAGTGAAATAGAATATAGTCCAGAAATAGGCTCAGTTGCATGTGGAAATACTATATATGAAAAGAGTAGTATCTCAACTCACTAGGACAAAAGTTAGACTGCTAAATAAATTGTGCCAAAAATGGACTTTATAATAAATGGTCTAGGCACGAGTGTATAGCAAGTTGCAGAAAGATACAATTCGATTTTTAAATTATATTGAAACACCTCAAGACCAGATTAGGACAAATGAAGGTCTTAAAAAAATAGTGTTGTTATAGCCACTATGGAGAACAGCATGGAGGTTCCTTAAAAAACTACAAATAGAACTACCATATGACCCAGCAATCCCACTACTGGGCATATACCCTGAGAAAACCATAATTCAAAAAGAGTCATGTACCAAAATGTTCATTGCAGCTCTATATAAAATAGCCCAGAGATGGAAACAACCTAAGTGTCCACCATCAGATGAATGGATAAAGAAGATGTGGCACGTATATACAATGGAATATTACTCATCCATAAAAAGAAACGAAATTGAGCTATTTGTAATGAGGTGGATAGACCTAGAGTCTGTCATACAGAGTGAAGTAAGTCAGAAAGAGGAAGACAAATACCGTATGCTAACACATATATATGGAAGTTAAGGAAAAAAATGTCATGAAGAACCTAGGGGTAAGACAGGAATAAAGATACAGACCTACTAGAGAATGGACTTGAGGATATGGGGAGCGGGAAGGGCAAGCTGTGACAAAGCGAGAGAGAGGCATGGACATATATACACTACCAAACGTAAGGTAGATAGCTAGTGGGAAGCAGCCGCATAGCACAGGGAGATCAGCTTGGTGCTTTGTGACCACCTGGAGGGGTGGGATAGGGAGGGTGGGAGGGAGGGAGACGCAAGAGGGAAGAGATATGGGAACATATATATATGTATAACTGATTCACTTTGTTATAAAGCAGAAACTAACACACCATTGTAAGGCAATTATACTCCAATAAAGATGTTTAAAAAAAATAGTGTTGTAATAAAAGGATATCAAGTTAGAAAAAGGTAAAATTGGATCCATACCTCACAACATACAACATAAAAAACGTGTAGATTATCCAAGACTGAAATGTAAAAACATGAAACCATACTAGGAAAAAACTATGGGTTAATTTCTTCATAAACTAGATATGGAAAAAGACTTTCTGTGACTCAAAATCCAAAAGCAATAATTAACAAGTTGACTATATAAAAATACAAACAAAAACTTACACGGCAAAAAGCACCATAAGCAAAGTCAAAAGACAAACCAGGAAAACATTTTTGCAGCTCTATGACAGATAAAGAGATAATTCTCCTAAAGAGCTGTAAAAAAAATTAAGGAGGCTGCAAGACCAGGTAGAAAAATGCAAAATATATGAACAGAAGTTCATAGTAAAAATACATGTGGCTCTTAAACACATGAAAAGATGCTTAATTTCAAGCATAGTAAGAGAAATGCAAGTTAAAAGTATACTGATAGCATTTCTTACCAAACTGACAAAAATCTAAAACTTGACAGTATACTTTGTGTTAAGGCTGGGGGTGAGGGGGCAAAGATCATCTTATACGTTGCAGGGGGAATAGAAAATGATAAAAACAAAACGAAACAAAGCAAAAATCCTATGAAGGAAAAGTTAGCAAAATAACCAGTCCTAGGAATTTACCCTGAAACTGAACCTCTAGATATGTATGACAAGACATACATAGAGCTGTTTTCTGTTTTGTTTTGTTTTTTAAATTGCAGCCTCATACGCACAGTAAAATATTGGAAACAACCTAAATGTTCATCCACATAAGACTGTTTGAATAAACTACAGTACACTATGCGGTGGAATAATATACCACCGTATAAAAGAATGAAAAAGATCCCCAGGACCAATATGGAGTTCCCTCCTTGGCTATACACCAGGGAGTGCATGGCCACCCCACAGGGTGCCCTAAGGAGAGAAAATGAGGAAGAACCCTATGATAGTGCATTAAATCAGATGAATTTGAACAAGTAATTCCATTGCTAGGACTACAATTTAAGAAAATAACAACAGAGAAGAAAAATGCAAAATGACAGATGTTTGCTTCAAAGTTACTTATAATAAAAATAAAATGGAAATTGTGTAACTATTCAATAGTAAATTGATGGTAAATATTCACGTGATTTCAATGGATTATTATTCAGCCATATAAGTGATAAATATGAAAAAAGATATTTAGCACCATGGCTGTACTTAAGCTGTTATGTTAAATAAAAGAACTTTACTATGTCATGTATGCAAATGAATAGATGAACACAGTGTGATCTTCTGGAAGATAAACACATGACCCGGTTTTTCTTTTGCGTATTTGGAATTATTCAAGCTTTAAGGCAATTTAAGTATTTTTTCAAAGGAATTTTTTGTAATAGCTTCAATGTTGCCAAAATTGAGGACAGAATCCCTTTCCATCACTTTCTCCAACTTGTTCTTTTTTTTCTTTTGTAATTTTTTAAAATTTTATTTATTTAATTTTTTTGGCTGCGTTGGGTCTTCGTTGCTGCACGTGGGCTTTTCTCTAGTTGTGGAGAGCGGGGGCGGTGCCTGGGCTTCTCTTTGCGGTGACTTCTCTTGTTGTGGAGCACGGGCTGTAGGCCCGTGGGCTTCAGGAGTTGTGGCTCCTGGGCTTAGTTGCTCCACGGCATGTGGGATCTTCCCAGATCCGGGCTCCAACCCGTGTCCCCTGCATTCGCAGGCGGATTCTTAACCACTGTGCGCCACCGGGGAAGCCCCTCCAACTAGTTCTTAAACTATTCTTTATGCAAGCTCCCTTTATTGGTGACTGAGCCTGTATTAAGACAATAATTCAGGGCTGGCTCCTAAAATAATCGGTTTTCTCTTCTCAGTCAGAGCCAAGAGGATTTATTTAGAGCCAAGGCGGCATAATTCTAGTGTTCCAATGTAGAGTTAGAATTAATAGTGCATGAAAAAAAAAAGAATTAATAGTGCATGAAATTTTTGCCACATGCAACTAATACCAACAAATGCGATTAAAGCAATATGTTTTGTTATGATTAAAGGAAATATTGTGAATGGACTTGGATTCACCACAGCCTGAATTTCTGCCCTTGAGTTAACGAGGGCACACCTTATTCATTGTGGCAAAGATACCATCGACTGAAGTCAGATGACAGCCCTGAATTTCCTGCTTCTCACCGCCTCCAAAACTATATGGTTTTTGATACATGATTTATCATGTAACATCTTGTTGCCAGAGAAACTAGCTCAACTTACAAAGGCAAGGTCTCCTTCAGCACAATATATTATTTTTCTCTTGTAACTTTATAGTTTCTCAATTCATAATCTTGAATTGGGCATGAATATTGGTAAATTAAAAAGCAGAACATTTTAAAATGTGATTAAAAGAAGCTTGATGAATTTCTTGGTTCTTAGAACATTTGTAAGAATTTACTTAAAGAATTTAGAGTAATGTAGCAAACAAGTATCTGGGGAAAATATTTACAGAGCAGAGAATCAATCTATATGACTTTTTGTAATCTTTGCACTGGAATAATAATTTACTTTTCTTTTTTTTCATGGAAAAAAATAAGGTCTCTAGTCATACCTCTACAGTATTTCAAATGCTCTACAGTATCCTTCAAATAAATTATTTGACTAAGAATTATCAACAGGAACCATGAAATTTTGAGCAGGTAGCCACAAAATTAGATATCCAGTCTAGTCTGCTATTAGTGACACAATTTATTCTTTAACACACTTTCCAAAATTTCCATCAACCACTAACTCATGAAATACCTCACTCAATCGTCTTTTAATTTCTGATGTTCTAAGAGCTTTTCTTTTTCAATATTGTACATTGATAATTTATTTGAAAGCATTGTTGACTTTAAAAATGTGTAAATGGAGAAGTTGATTTTCAGTTTTCAGCTATTCAACATACTTAAGCATATGTGTGAGACAAAACTAACATGAGATCTTAATTTTATTTAGATTTTCATCTGGTATCCATATTTGTAAGTAAAATATGTAGACAATGCCTTCTAAATTATTTAATCTTTAAATAAAACTGCATGGGTGGAACTTAATATAGAAGCATGTTTTCAGAGTACCCAACAACAAAAAATAAATCTCGCTCATTAATTCCTATTTTAGACAGTAGGGGTTTACCTATGGCAAAAATAATCAAGTCAATAGTTAATTTCTCAGATCTTTGTGTATGTCCCAACCCATGAAATTTCTTTATTAAATTCACACTAAGGTACTCTAAGGATGAAAGCAAATGTAATTCATGCACAGATACAAAAGGACATACTTAATTTCAACTAAAAACAATGAAATTTAATTGTTAATTAATATTTGTAAAAAGAAAAGTTATGCTTGGCAATTTTTGACCAGATATTACAAATCCTGAAAACTTCTTGTAAGGAAATGTTCAATTTAAAAATTAGATATTTGAAATATGAATAATGAGCAAAGTTCTTTTTTTAAATGTTGTTCAAGATATGATTAAAATTGAAAACTGCCAGAAAGTGAAAAGACTGCATAATATAGATGGCAAATGTAAGTATCTAAAGGAAAAAATTGAAACTATAGCTGATCAAGGAAAGAGTCTAATTTGTCAAATAATGACCCTGAGTTCAAGTCTATTAAACGTATGTGCCAATGGCCTTTAGTTTTTGGGATAACGATAGCTACAGTTACAGAGCCCTGACTATGAAACATATATTATGGCCTTTAATCCTCACAACAACCCTGAGAAATAGTATTATGAACTTCATTTTATGAATAAGGAAATCAAGATATGAAGAAACTGATGACTGACTGTGGCCACTAAGATAACACTGGTTGGGGCTCTGAACGACTGCTGTCCCTTTAACACGAGGTTACAGAGTTAAAGCCTCATTTTCAGAGCATTAAAGTCAATTCATGTGATCAGAGAATCAGCAGTGCCTCCCCCTGCTCCCAACTACACACACACACACACACACACACACACACACACACACACACCCATAAGGGAACCAGGAAGAAGCGATGGTTTTAAAAATTATTGCTCCCCAAGTAACTCTTACTTACTTTTTTTTTTTTGGCTGTGTTGGGTCTTCGCTGCTGTGTACAACAGCTCGGCGAGCAGGGGCTACTCTTCGTTGCAGTGCACGGGCTTCTCATTGCAGTGGCTTCTCTTGTTGTGAGCATGGGCTCTAGGCACACAGGCTTCAGTAGCTGTGGCACGCAGGCTCAGTAGTTGTGGCACATGAGCTCTAGAGCATAGGCTCAGTAGTTGTGGCGCACGGGCTTACTTGCTCTGAGGCATGTGGTATCTTCCTGGACCAGGGCTCGAACCTGTGTCCCCTGAATTGGCAGGCAGATTCTTAACCACTGCGCCACCAGGGAAGCCCAACTCTTACTTACTTTTAATTTAACCTCAATTCAAGCTTTATCTTGACTTCAGATCTTTCCAAAAATCTAAGTGGTATCAGTTTAAAACAAATGATAAGATGTAAAGCTGTAGGAAACTGATCCCCAGAATTATCAGTAGACCTGGAATCACACCCTAGCATTGCACCATGCATTAAGCTGGCCTAAATGCCAAACTACATCCCAGATACTGTGGAAATAAATTAAACTCTTGTGTTTTAAATGAGGTATTGACAATGCTGATGACCTTCTGTCATAAACCAAGGTCTATGTTAAAAAAAAAAAGTGGGGTAATGCTAATAAAGTTTAAAATTAAAAGCAATACATGATATGATACGAGATAAAATTCAATTGTATATCATCAAGGGATTTTTACCTAAAGAAAGGTAAAAATATAGTTTAGATCATTCAAGAATTTGGTTTTTAAACATCTCTAATTAGGTATCTGCATTACTGTAGGAACAAGCACCACTATTAAACTGGTGTTCCAGTCCCAATATGGAGTATGATTAACTTCATAAGAACTGACTATAGAGACATTCACCAAAGCTAATTCAGCAGAACAGTAGTTCTATGAGATATGCTTGACAAAGGGGCCTGTTGTCCAAAAAAAAAGGAATATGGCCCCGATCCATGTCTAACACATCATAGGCTCTGAGAAGTCCTGTAGTAAAGAAACAACATCTACAAAACTTATCTGACACTTCTATCTCATAACAACTGCTAGTATTCCAAGGAACTCAGAGAAATACTGAGTTAATTATTTTTTTAAAGTTTTCTCTGTCCCTAAGAGAAAATAAAGTGAATCATCTTCACATTACATCCATTCACAGCCAATAGTGACCAACAAGCTCTTCTTCCAGCTGCACTGGTCTTTCCTGAAATCGGTAAAGCTCGAATACAAATTACAGTATCAAGAAACATCTGGATGGCACGGAGAAAATGTGTTGCTGTGTGAGACTGAAATGTGAATTTTCTGACCTGTTAGAACCAATGATCCTGTTTCACAGGCAAACAACACATATTCTGCTTAATTAGCTAGGCTATTCCATCTCCTATAAATCTCTATGGATGTTAAGTTCTGTAGCCTTAGAAAACTTTATTTCTGCCCTTAACAAAGATCTATGAAGTAGCAAATATTTCACTACGTTATTTTGTCTTTTAAATGTCACTCTTTACATAAAACCAAGGCTATTTCTTCAGGCACTTGAAATTTCACATTTTAGACAGCTAAGAATGTTAATTGTGTTCACATCAAGGAACGAGAAAAACTACAGTGAAAGTATTATTTCATTCATGAAAATACCTTACTGTGTGTTAGGTATCATATTCCAAGTCCGCAATCTGGGATTTTATGCTTTTGTGGTAAATAGAAGGAATTCAGGAATTTTCAGCCATTTTCCATTGAAGGATGATAAAAATGAATTTCTAGTACATATTCTTTTTTATTTTAATTTATTTTTTATTGAAGTATAGTTGATTTACAATGTTGTGTTAATTTCTGCTGAATAGCAAAGTGATTTAGTTATACATATATATACATTCTTTTTTCATATTCTTTTCCATTATGGTTTATCATAGGATTTTGAATATAGTTCTCTGTGCTATACAGTAAGACCTAGTACATATTCTTAAATTCCTTCCATTATACTAAGCTGCTCACAAATTAATATTACTATATAGCACACTGTGGCTGGCGAAGCCATTTCAGGTATATGCATCATTTAATTCTCACAATGACTCCATGGTAGTCATAAACATTCCTTTTACTCCCCCAACTTTTTCTTCTCTTATATCATGAGTCAAATCACAATCCAGTTTCTTTCCCTGTTGGACACGTGTCAAATTACATGAAAAATACTTTAGAACCTAATCTCCAACAAGAAGGTAGCTCAAGTAATATATATGCTTAATTACCCATCAGACTCACTGAGTGCTAAGAAGAAAAAACCAACATTGAACCCAAGGCAGGTAGGCAGTTAAGTCACAAGGAGTGAGCTCCTAAAGTGTGTCCGATATTAGGATGTGTGTCTTGTTACCAACTATATTCCAACTTACCAGACAACCCTATCTAGTGGGTATTATTCCCACAGAGAAGCTAAGAAACCTTCTTGGGATCCCTCAGTTAATATGTGCACTGGGATTTGAACTTGGGTCTCTCTGACCCTAAGTTTGGTCTTCCATTTCCAAACAGTGTTTCCAATTTTACTTCAACGGTTTCATTGTGCAGAAAAACTTACCAACATGTTCTTAACTGAAAGTAAATTGCTCTAAAATTATTCTGATTGTTGGGAATATCTATTTAACTCTTTGCAAATCTAGGCAGTTTTCTAAATAAGAACTGTAAATCTTAGTACAATGGGTTGCTGTGATAGTTCACTGTGGACAGTGGTTTGGCTGCAAAGATAAATGTGTTTTGAGTTTCCTACAGTTAATATATAAAAATAGATTTTCACAGGTAGGTTTAAGTAAAGCTACAAAAGTATAAATCTCTCATGTGGAGTAACCCATAGCCTGAGTTCTACTGTAAATAGGTAAATTATGCAACTCTAATTTGCTTTTGCCTACTACAGTACATCACATGAGCATCAGTTATACATTTTATTTACTTACTAAAAGTCATTAAGGATGATAGCTAAAATGTATTTAACACATATAATAGACATGAGAGTTGTGTTAAGGGCTTTACATGCATTGTAATGCTGAGTCCTTATAGTAACCAGATAAGATAAACATAGAGATTATTTCCATAATTCAAATGGGGCAACTAAATCTCAGAGATATGGAATAACCTCCTGAGTTATACAGCTAGTAATTGGCTTTGAGCCTTGGGCATCTGACCCAAAAGCTTGTACACATAATGACTACACTATATTAGGCACTTAGATGTGCAAAGACACTTACTGGGGGTCTGGGGTATAGAAGAATGGGTATGAATGTGCTGATGAAACAAAAAAAATCATAAGCTGCAATAAAGGTCCTCTGTAAAAGCAATAAATAATATCTATTTCTGAAATGATTCCAGCTACACATTTATATCCACTTTGACTATTGATTATAAAGAAAAAAATCTACTTATTTATATTAGATCTATTGTGAAATAATCCTTTGTAATGTAGTGAGAAAATACTGTTATGGGCTGAGTTGTGCTCCCCCCACCTATATTCATATGTTGAATCCCTAACTGCCCCTGCCAGAGTGTGATTATATCTGAGGATAAAGTCTTTAAAGAGTTAATTATATTGAAATGAGGTAATTAGGGTGGGCCCTAGTCTAATATGACTGGGGTCCTTATAAGAAGAGGAAACCAGGACACAGATAGGTATACAGGGAGGACCATGTGAAGACAAAGGGAAAAGACAGCCATCTACAAGCCAAGGAGAGAGGCTTCAGAAGAAACCAAGCCTGCCGCAACACCTGATCTCAGACGTCAAACCTCCAGAATGATGAGAATATAAATTTCTGTTGTCTAAGTCACCCTGTCTTTGGTACTTTGTTATGGCAGCTGGAAAACTCTCATACAAGTACTATGGCACACTTATTATATTAAGTATAGCTGGGCAAGTTGAGAAGGAAGACTAGACTGAAAAGTAGTCCTTTTGACAAGAGAATATTGTAGGAAAGTTCTCAATGCCTTACTGCATAGAGTCCTTATTTTAAAAAGAGAAACATCCATTTAAGGAGGGCAACGGTTCTCAGACTTGGTTAAACACAGGGATCGCTGGGGAGCTTTAAAGAAAAAAGCGATGCTTAAGCCCCACATCAGACATTTTGATTTAATTGATAGGGATGTGGCCTGGACATCAAGATTTTAAAAACTCCTCGGGTGCCTCTCATATCTCTATATTAGAACCAAAGTTTGAAAACCCTGGCTTAGAGAGCAGTTCACTATTTTGAATTAACTTAAGAAATTAATATCAAGTATATCCACAAGGTGGCGTATTATTTCATTCAAAAGAATTAAAATTGAGAAATGTTTCCAAAATGCAACTCTGTACCATTGTATGTAAAACAGATTGGATTTAGATTGAAATTACAGCAGATAAAAGCAGTGATAGAATGAGTCAGAACCTTCTGAAAAGACCTGGGGTTTAGTTACCGCATGGAACTAATCCTGTCTTCAACAAGGGGTCCACTCTGGCCATCGTGAGAATGCTCTTAGCTGCCATGTCTTTCACCTACTATTAACCTTTGCCAGAACTGTGGCCTCTCCCTTCCCCTTCCACAACTCTTCAGGGGCCTTTTGAACTCTGTGGCAGTAGATACTAAGACAGATGCTTGTTATTATAAAAAGTAAAATGGAATCTTTATTCAGCCATACACATGTTTAGTTCACCATATTTTACAGATGGACATATATATATATATATATATACTGAGTAATGGCGGCATCACTCAAATGCTCAGATTTAATTGTTGATAAGAGACAATCCAATGCCTTCTCAAATTTGGGAATTTATATCAACATCCCAGACAAGACTTAGCTTAGCTGTGATTGCTTATAAAAAGGTTAAAAGTTTTTAACCGTTAGAGAAGATATTCATACTTTAATGGTAGCTTTAAAAATCTTCTCTTGTTCACTATTGAACAGCCATGAGGTTGAGGGGCAGGTGGAAAAGACAGAAGAGTTTTAAAAGCAAAGATCTACTAAGGGAACCATTCCTTACCCCCCTCAGCATCCTGATATTTCTGCTACCAAATCTCCAACTAGTTATATAAAGGTTTTCGTTTCCAAGGAAACCACTGACATCTATGGAATTTAATGAACATGAAAAAGGAACTATGCCATATAATTTACATCTGGAGATAAATGTGAATAGTTGTCAAAACCATTACACATACATTGATAATTCTGTGGATTTTTAGCCCTATTTTTCTCCATTTTGTAAAGATGTAAATAAACATTTATGTAAACAAAATGACCCCAACAAATGCACACCCCACACCCCCAAATCAGCTATTGCACCATGTCAGGTAAATTAAGAAACAGTTGGAACCAAGATTATGGGCTGAAGGTAAATCTCCTCAGCAACTGAGTGGAAAGAGAGAGAAACCTTTATTTTGTTGTATAAAGGGTTTTCTTATTCTTTAGTAAACCTCAAATATCTACACCAAATTTTATGACTGCGGCTTCACACAATGGTGAAATCTGTTCAAAGTCAGGGAAATAGCTTATAATCAGCAAAGGGGGACAGTAAATAAAGCACAACTCCAGTACTCATGGATGATTCATTGAAACCACTGTTGTATAACATCCAAATAACAGCTCATTATGAGATTTACATATTGGCATCCAGATTCTATGATGAGCTATTGAAGATTGGACAGCCCTTAAATAAATAACCTATTTGATGCTATTGATATAGGGAAAACATTTAAAGCATATATAAAATGGTATCTCAATAAAGTTACAAGTATGTAAAAGTGAAAAAAAAAAAAGACTAGAAGGAAATTCCACCATTTTACCCAAATGACAACTCCCTCCTTCTTGAAATACTTCTTTAGGTGTCCAAGATATGCTCTCTTCTGATTCTCCTCCCTCCTCACTGGCTGTTCCTTCTCAGTCTCTCTCTCTCTCTCTCTTTTTTTTTTATTGTGGCAAAATATATATACCATAAATTTATCATTTTAATGG
Organism: Neophocaena asiaeorientalis asiaeorientalis; assembly: GCF_003031525.2. Lineage (NCBI taxonomy): Eukaryota > Metazoa > Chordata > Mammalia > Artiodactyla > Phocoenidae > Neophocaena > Neophocaena asiaeorientalis. Next base: position 1,237,138 of record NW_020175089.1, read on the forward strand.
TTGTCAAGTGATGCAGTTTACTGACATTAATTTAGATTGTTGCACAATATCACCACCATTTATCTACAGAGCCTTTCATCGTCTCAAACTGAAATTCTGTCCCCAGTAAACAGTAACGCCCCCTACCCACTGCCCCCAGCCCCGGAAACCACCATTCTCCTTTCTGCTCTATGGATTTGAGTACTCTAGCTGCCTCATATAAGTGGAATCACATAATGTTTGTCATTTTGTGTCTGGCTTATTTCACTTAGCATACTTTCTCCTAGGTTTACCCATGTTGTAGCCTGTGTTAAAATTTCATTCATTTTTAAGGCTGAATAATATTCCATTTTATGTATCTAGTACATTTTGTATATCTATTCATCTACTGATTGACATTTGGGTTTTTTCACCTTTTGGTCATTGTAAGTAATGTTACTATGAACACGGATATACAAGTATCTTTAAGGTTCCTGCTTTCCATTCTTTGGGGGAATATACCAGTCTCAGTCTCTTTTATTGGTTCCTCCTCATCTCCTCAAAGTCTAAATGCTGGAGGTCCCAGGGTTTAGATATCAGAACTTTCTTGGACACCTACGTTCCTTAGGAGACCTCCCTTGGCCTTGAGCTTTAAAGAATCAAAGTTATTTATAACTCCATGGCCATTTCCCCTGACCTCCAGATTTGTAGATCCAAATATGATATCAGATAGAAGTCTAATAGGCATCTCAAACTTTAAATATCCAAAAACCAAGCTGAATTTTTCTGTTTAAATGTGCTTCTTCCTTCCCATCTCAGGATATGGCAACTCAATTCTCCCACTTTCCCAGGTCAAAGCACTCAGAGTTGTTCTTGAATCCTTTCTTTTCCCCATACTTCCCATCCAGCATTGACAAATCCTGTGGTTCTGCCTTTAAAACATATTCAGATTTTGGTGTTTTTCTACACCTTTTGGTCAAAATTCATCATCAACACTGACCAGGATATTTGCAACAGCCATTTAGTTGGTCTCCCTGCTTTTTTCTTTGTCCTCTGTGGTCTGTTCTCAAGGCTGTGGCCAGTGATGCTTTTAAAAGCTAGGTCAGATCTTTGTCTCTCCTCTGCTCAGAACATTCAGATCCCTTCCCATGTCTCTCAGAGGAAAAGCCAAAATCATCAGCATGGCCTATGAAGCCCAAAATAATGTGGCCCTTAGCCACCTCTCTGACTTTCACCTTTCTTTGCTGCACTCCACTGTAGCCACACTGGCCTCATATTTGTTCTTCAAATACGCCAAACTTGTTCCTACCTCAGGGCCTTTGCTCTTGCTGTGCCCTCTCTGCCTGGAATGCTTCTCCTTCTCTTAATTCATGTCTCTGCTTATATGATCTCATCTTATCAAGAGAACTTACTCACTAGGGCTCAATAAAACAAGAAGCCTCTTTATCACTCATGGTCTATGGTCTCCTGTCCTTGTTTTATTTGTCTCTGTGGGACTTATCAGTTATGTTTCCCTCACCCAGAGCAGTGCTGGAGGGAGCCTGCTCACAGGGCTGAAGGCTGTGGTGTACACTGCTTTCCAACTCTCGGTAATGTCAGAGTGTGGTTTGAAACCCATCAGGTTCGGAATATTCACCCAAAGGAAACCAGGAAACACAACAAACCAGGGATTTCCTTCCCTCCTTCCCTCCTTCCCTCCATCTCCCTTCCTTCCTTCCTTCCTTCTTTCCTTCCTTCCTTCCTTCCTTCCTTCCCTCCTTCCTTCCTCCCCTCCATCTCCCTCCCTCCCTCCTTCCTTCCTTCCTTCTTTCTCCACTCCCTCCCTTCCTTCCTTCCTTCCTTTTTCTTTCTTTCTCTCTCTTTTTTTGAAAGTCAGTTTACCACTACCACCTCTTCCCTACTCCGAAAAGGAATGTTAGATGAGAACAGAGTTATTTGTCTTTTTTGTTCATTGCTGTTTTTCTAGTGCCCAGAACAGTGCCTGGCAGAAACAGGTACTCAATGTCGTCAAAACAATGATGAAATTGAAAAACCATCATTTTTATATAAGGATTAGGAAAACAAAACCTGTTCAGCTTTTAAAATTTAGTTTTACTCTAATCTACCTTATGTGATTGTGGTGATAGTATATACAGATTTCCCCCATTATCGAAAAGTAGAGCACCCCTGTGAAAGTTTTCACAAGCTGAAATGGCATAAAGTGAAGAAGCAATTACCTTAGGGCACATCTTGCTAAGGGAGGCACAAAATAAACTGAGAAAAAGCATAGATGCTCACAGACACGGCACAAAGCTGTGAGCATCTATGCTTTTTCTCAGTTTTCTCAGCTTGATGCTGAGTACCGTTCCCAGGAAAGGAGCTTGGCGGTGCCCCGCTCAAGGCTTACCTCTAGAAGCGCTCCTCTGCCGCAGACAAAAGCTGAATGCTATTTTTCTGCTTTTCGCCATATTTTGTAAAAGTGAAAATCCTCTTCAGATTTCTTTCATTTAGCTAAAACACATACTAATGTAGGCCTTTTGAAAAAAATGCAGTGGTGTAAAGTGAACTTTCGAAAAGTAGGGAGTACCTGTACCACCTAGAATTTAATTGTGACCTGGATATATACAAGGTATTTGTGTTCAAATTAATATCACACACTTGAAATACACTGCCTTTTACCGATAGGAGGAACTAGGTAATTGTCAGTTAAGCAAAAGAAGCAGTTTTCTTTGCACAAAATACAGTTTGAAAGTACTACCATAGACAGATTTTTTAGTGATACTGCTGCATGCATATGGAGACTTGATCATGGACTAAAATCTGGGAGGGCCTCTGTAACTGTGGTATTACCTCCTCAGGAATCCAAAGCAAACCTAGAACTTTCAAGAAGTTCATATGAAAAATTTGACATGTCTTTCTTCTTTTCTTTTCTTTTTGTTTGCATAAGACCTTATCTTGGTTCAAATGTTACCTGACTTTTTTTCTTAAGTTCACCTGATTTGCTATGACCAAAGTAAGAAGTTTTAGGTCATGTAAACCTGCTGGACATGTTTTATAATCTGTAAGAGGGAGTGCCTTGGCTTGATTAACTGCCCTTAAAAGTTGGAATCAATACTTAACAAGACTTACACACCTAAAATCCTGTGCTTCCCCGACACCCATTTCATAGATGAGGAAGTAGAGGCACAGATAGAAAGAACAACTTAACCTCGTTAATGGCAGAGTGGGCACCCAAAACCACATCTCCACTTTCTTAGTCCCATCTACTTTTCAACGTTCCTAAGGATGAAATAATTCCTAAGAATCCTGAAGATAAAGAAACTATCTTTATCAGAAATGCATTCAGAAATGCTGCTGAAAACTTTCTGGGATAGCCTATAGAAAAAATACACTTCTTGTTGTGTTCTAGAACATACACTCACACACACAAAAAAAAGTATCAGAAAACTTGCTCTGCACAAGACACTGATATTTTTCATTCTAGTTAGGCCTAATTCATTTTGTTAATGCTATGTCACTAACAGATCAGAAACCACAGCGATAAACACTCCTTTTAAAAGCAAAGATCCTGTTGAAATGAAGATCCAGAGAGCATGTGTATATGGCATAGACAAGATGTATATAACACAGAACCTTTCTCTTTACATGTGCTTCATAAACCTGGGGGCGGGAGGGGGGACGGCAAGGTAGGGAAGGTGGAAGGGGAGACAACGGAGAGAGCAAGAAAGGAAACATAAATACATTTTAGATTTCAAAGGATAAGATTTTTTTACTGTGATTTTTCCTTTTGGATAAAAATCTCCCAATTTCTCTCCAGTGAGAAATTTCAAAACTGATAACTTGAACAAAAGCTGTGTACAGAAAAGCAGATCTGGAATCGTATGCATTGCATTGGGAGTCTACATTTAAAATTCATTAATGGGGCAACACGTAGAAGCTTTTTCATGTCCTATAAATGTTATTTCAAATCACAGCAGGCATAGAAAACAGTTCATCTTCAACTAGATTGTGAATTTTTATATAATGAGATGCTGTGAAAAACAAAAATAATATGAATACACAGATAAATATTTGCAGGGTGCCTGGGTGTTTTGATAAATAGTATCTGCTCCACACATGTTCCGCCTTCCTCTCTGATCTATAAACCCCCGCAGAAAGTCTTCCACTCAATCTGTCTTCATATTACATTGCCTTCTTGTCCTAAGTCCCCAAGCTTTTCTCACTCCATATTGGTTGGTGTCTTTACACTTTGTAATTGTCCTGCTGCTTCTGTTCTAGCCAACACAATGGTCCCCTCTTATTTAGTTTTCCTCCTCCGGTCCATATGCCCCCTTCTATGAGGTGGCTATGCTGCAATCATTCTGGAATACTCTGGAGGAAACTAGCTTCTCTTTTGGTTCCTGCCACATAGAACTGCTGCCACGTGGGAAGCTGGGAGCTGCCAGGGATGGTGTGCAGAGGTGGCCACCATGGGGACCCTGAGGATGGAAAGGGAATCCCTTCCAGCACCTTGGAAGCCAGTTTGGTGAGAGAAAGAGGCACCTATTCTTTGGTGACAATTTTTTGAGCAGCTGAATGTGACTTCATCTAAACCCAGAAATTCCACTGAATTGTTCAATACATTCCAATCATTTTTTAATAAATTATCTTTTTTATTTATCCAATTCAAGCCAAGGTTTTCTTTTGCAACTTAAAGATTTTAGAACTGGCATTAATACCTAATTCTTTCTTGCCTGTCCATCCACCAAGCCCCTTTCAGCCAAGCCCCTGCTCCAATCTCTCTTTATAACAGCAACTTTTCCAAGTTGAGTGAAATGAATCTGACTTCCTGAAAATCTGAATTGTAATTTTAATAATAATAAATACAAAAATAATGATGATAATACCAACAACAGTGGCTACTACTGAATGGGTGCTTACTATATAGTGGTGATGAGTTCAGGCAGCAGTGTTCAAATTTTGTGGCAAATTTACTTTTCAAAACCCTGATGCCACATTGCACATTTAATTAGATTCTTGTAGCATCTCTGGAAGTAGACAACAAGAATCAGCCTTTTTTTAAAGCTCTCCAGGTAATTCTACAAGCTCTTAAATTTGAGAACTTCTCTGCTAAATCTTTGCCAATGAATTATTTTATTTAATCCTTACAGCAATGATATGAAGTAGTCATTTATAAGTAGTAGCATTAGTATTATCACTATTTAGCCAGCGAGGAAGAAGTCTCAGGAATTTCACACAGGTAACATGTGACAGAATCCGGCTTTGAAAATATTAAAATAGATTGAGGTGCTTGAACCCCAGCAAGGAATAGGAAGTGAAAAAAAACCAAGAACATGGATAGTCCACAGAGAAAGCAAATCTTAGTGGAAAAAAACAGTAAAAGCCAGAGCACTCTGAGTGTTGAAATCTGTCCTCAATAGAAGCCTTTTAGAATCTAATAGTGGTTTATCAACTGAGCAGAGTACACACCCTAGTTCTGTTCATTTCTCATCATTCAACAGACATTTATCAAACCACGTACGCAAATGAAACACTTAACTGATAAGCAGGTTGTGGGCTGCAGTAAAAGAGTCAAACCTGAAAGCCAGTCTCCATGTGTCAGAAGAATTGACTTGAATTCCCTAAGTCCAGAAACAAAGGGGGTCTGATAGAGGGTAGGCAACTGTCTTTAACCAATACTGACAATGAAACTTCAAGTTAGGCCAATAAACTTGCGTTGAAAGACAAACTTTATAACTGTTATCAATACAGTTCTCAGAACTATCCACAACAGGCTTACATGAAACCTGGCTGAAATGTTGTTGAGAGAAGAAGAAAAAAATTTGTTTTCTACCCTGAAAATTGAACAATTTTGAATCATCAACAAAGCATTAAAGATGATAAGCTTGATATAAAACCAAAAGACCAAACCAATGAAATATCATTGTATTACTAAGAGATGAATGTAAATAATGGGCCGTTTTCACATGAAACACTTATAGAAACCCTCTTGAAAATAATTCTGATTTTTTTCTCTTTTCATTTTCCACATTTTCCTGTAGATCATCTTAACCCCTTCAGCCATAAAAGCAGTATTTGCCTGTTTGCTCTATGACAAAATTTGCCAGCAACTACTGCACTGTTAGGTATCTGAAGAATAATCATTGTAGGTGACTTTTTCCCTTCCTGCATCTCCACAGCAACAGCTAATTTTTGATGTCAAAGAAAGTGTTTTGACTTTTTAAGGAATAAAACAAAAGTTGCAGGTAGATACTCAAATAGAAAATCGCTAGTTTTATATCAATTATGGAAGGAGGCAAGTGTCCCTGAATGGCACCTGTACTTCCCTATTTGCCAATATTCTCTGTGCTACAGAAGTCTTTAAAGTACTAAAACTTAAATAAAGAGCAGTTTCCCACTTTGATGGCAAGTCAACACATCTTGCTACTATACCCTACCAGACAATCTAAATTTTTAAAATATATGTATGTTTTATTCAATAATTTTTTTTGGCCATACCGCATGGCATGCGGGATCTTAGTTACCCGACCAGGGAATGAACCCATGCCCCCTGCAGTGGAAGCACAGAGTCTTAACCACTGGACAGCCAGGGAAGTCCCATATTCAACATTTTTAAACCATCTTCCAAAACTAAATAAACTGCAAACACTGCTTTAGATATTTCTTCAGTAAGTTTTTCAAACCCAAGCTAGTTGACATTCCACATAACTGATCCCAAAGTCTGCGGGTGTTCACTAGGAACATCTGCAGAAAGATCTGACACTCTCTGGCTTTATGGATGGAATGATTCCAACTGCAAAGCATTTGAGCTAAAGGGTCTTGTTTATCTGTCTAAAAGGTTAGTTCACGTATGCTCACGAGGCTCAAGGAATTTTTCAAATACTTTTAAGCACGTTTTGAATATTTAGAATTACCCAGTAACTCGGGCATTGCTTTTTTTTTTTTTTTTCCAAAACAAAAATAAGATGTGAGGGCATAAAGCAAGCCCCATGTCCAACTGCCTCTATATTTGCTCGTTGTTTCCGTCTTTTAACAAAAATGGTAGTGTTTAGAGCATACTGATCTCTGAAAGGACTGGCTGTTTTATTGCGTTTTATAACATCTACAACAGAGAAACTTTTAACTGGGGCAATTAATTGATACCAGGACACAGCTAAATAATCAAGGCAGCAGCTGGTGTGCATACTACACTCCACTTCCTACCTTGGGAGCCTTGGCGTGTTTCCCACATCTGGCATCTTTGACAAGGCTGAGATCTAACAGCTCCGTCTCCTGGAAGGCAAAAATGTGAAATCGTTAAGCATACACACAGATCTTTTTTTCTTTGTTTTATAGCATTGACATCACTTTAAAAAATAATATTATCTTAAGACTTGCCTGAAAATTTCTCTGCTGTTGGGATATTTTTCCTCTTACATGCATTGCCTATCGATCAAATTGGAATGGAAACAAAAAGATAGCTACCTGCTAGTTCTTCAGTTTTATATATATATATATATATGTCATAATACATTTTGAAATGTATAATACGTGTGGTTTGGGTCCCCAGCCTATCCTACAAGCCATTCCTAAGTCATGATGAATCAGGCCTTCCTGTTCCCTTGTTGAAAAATAATCCTGAGAGTCACTCTGAGTGTAGGTGAGGATTTGTGAGCGGGGTGGGGGATTAGGATGGGGAAGTGGAAGGAGGTGCTCCCCTCAGCTCACAGGATACCCAGCCCACCTGGCCAAGGTAAAGACGCAGACCTGTCTCCCCTACCTGCACCCCAGCCTTTTGCACACATCCCTTATGCCCTGATCTTTTCATTTATTCATTATATATTATTGAACACCTATAACATGCAAGTTACTCTAGGGTACAAGACATATAAGATATGGCTGCATAGGGGCTCCCCTGGTGGCGCAGTGGTTGAGAGTACGCCTGCTGATGCAGAGGACACGGGTTCGTGCCCCGGTCTGGGAAGATTCCACATGCCGCGGAGCGGCTGGGCCCGTGAGCCATGGCCGCTAAGCCTGCGCGTCTGGAGCCTGTGCTTCGCAACGGGAGAGGCCACAACAGTGAGAGGCCCGCATACCGCAAAAAAAAAAAAAAAAAAAAAAAGATATGGCTGCTTCTCTGGATGGACCTGTGGAGTAAAGTGTACACATAAGACAAGGGAGAGCATGCTAATGCCAACTTTAAAGTTAACTGCTGGGGTGGGGGGGTGCGGTCAACAGAGAAAAGATCATTTTTCCCTGAGAGGCTCAGAAAAAAGTCTGTGGAGCACAGAGAAGAGAAGTGGGGAGGGAAGGGGCTCACCCAGCTGGAGTGTACCACATGAGCAAATATCCAGACAAGAGAGGACCAGAGGTTTGGGCAGAACCTTGAGGTCTTCATGGCCCTTAGGGCTCAGAGCAGGAGAATAATGCATGGGAAGCAGGTGGGAAGAAGAGGGGGATAAGGGGGCATCCAAGAGTGAGGAAGACCACAAGGGAAGGCACAGTGGCAGTGGGGGAGGGGATCCACATGGTCGACATTCAGAATTCCATATGCTGAACATATGAAGAAAAATCATGGGAGATGAGACCAGAAAGGGATTTGGGCAAAAGGATGGAAACCCTGAAAGTCTGGCTAAGGGCACTGAGCCATGAAATTTGGGACACACACGTCACCGAGTTATCCGGTGAACTCTGTCACCAGCCAGATGAGACTGTGGTGCAATAAGCAGAGCCATCCAACCTGTTTTCTAGAGAAGGAGCCAGTGGGATTCAGGCATCTACTCCCATCTCCCAGTGGAAGGAACTGCATCTGAACAGGAGTGGCTATAATTTCTCATAGGCCCCAACATCTACAAGGACTGGCGCCATGGGTTCCCAGACAATTCCTTCAAACAGCTGCCCCTGATTCCAAATGTTTGGTGAAAAATGGTCTGATTATTTTCCTGAACCTAAGGTTGATTTCATGATTGCAGCATAATAAGGGTCAAAGATGAGATGGAATCTCTCCACTGGGGTGCAAACCACACAGCAGGTCCAATAGAACACCTGGCCCCGCACACCTCTCTGTGGGCTGCAGGGAGGACAGGAAACAGCGCCTTCTCTTCTTTTGCTCACACTGGCCTTGTAAGTTTGCTTTCCCCCATTTTAGTGAATTCCTTAACCCATTCTCTATTGTGCATGACTCTGTGGAAACCCTCCCAAACCCTGGGGTGTGATAGGTAGCAACCCAGCAAGGATCCTGCAAGACAGAGTAGCAGGTGCCATGGTTCCCCCAAGGACGCACCATCCGCAATATCAAAGGTCACCTAGTGAGTGTTAGAAACCAATGGTATCAACTGCTGGACTCAAGGCCTCACTTAGGCAAATGGATACAAAGCATTCAGATGTGAAGAAGTGGAGCATTTGGCCCAGGTTTCTTCATCTCCATGGCAATGGCAGCAATAACATTTGTTGAAAGAGGAGTAACAGAAAGAGAACCAAGCTTGACGAAGCTTAATCTAGAAGACCAGAACTGAGTAGAGTGTTGAAAGACCGGAGACCAAATGAGGGTAGAGGTACTGGGGACAAAGATGAGAGTGATGATAAGGAGGTAGAGTTGACTAAAGGAAAGACAGGAGGCATCTACAGCTCTAGGGGTTCCAGCTTCCTCGCTGGGGCTTGGAAGTTTGGGCAAAATGATACTGCATTTTGGAGATGCTGGCTTGAGGGCTTTATCCAAGTGGAAATACCAGTCATTAATTCAGTCGAGCATTACTTATTGAATGCTGCAATGTGTTAGGTACAGGCTAGGTACTGAGGAATGATATCTCAAAATACAAAGAGGAGCTCATGCACAAAGCTAATGATTATACTCTAAAGGAGACATTTCAAAGTGCACTGCAGACATGGACTACAAAGGGCTATGGCATCTTTTCAGCTGATGCGCAAGGAGGAAAAGGAGTTTGCCAGCCTTATAATTCTGTGTGTTTGGTGGGGAGGGTTCCAGGGAGAGGAAACAGCAGTTACAAATGCACAGAGTCAGGAGTCCTGTGCAGAAAACAAGTCACTCTGGACACACAGCAGAAGCTCATGGAGAGTTATCAGTCACTTCTGAACTTAGCAGTCGTTATCTGCACGTCCGCTTTGTAATTATTCATAAAACATTGACATGTATGTTTGATGGTTTGATGCACTTTTCCATAAACGTGGCATGATGTTTTATATATATGCAGAATAAAAATCACGCACACATACACAGTACATTTACCTAATTGTATAACATTTTCTATTCAAGGAAATTCCAGTTGAATAAACAATAGACTTAAACTTTACTTATTTGTTTTTATACACAAAGCCCAAACTGAGTTCACAAGGAAATAGACCTTAGCAGGCAGCATTCTATAGACTTTTCTATTACAGATCACGAACGCTGTTTTCTACTTCCAGCTCAAGAGGAAACATTCATTTTCCAAGTCACAGGGGGGTAGTTAGCGCCAGCTGCCCTAGGTTTTCATTCTGATACCACAGCGACTCTGGAGCTCGTGTAAAATTGTGCGTGCAGGAAAACCACCGCAGGGCACTCTCAGTGTGGGTAATGTGGCATAGGAAAGACCCAGGTGGAAATCTATCCACGGACTCATTCGGTTAGAAAGCCATGATCAAAATAGTCTCCCACTTCTATTAACACACAACAGCCACCCCTCTGGGACTTAACTACATCCTATTTGCTCCTCCACTAAAAAGAAAATGAGGAACTCAATGCATGGGACCACAAAAATGTTACTTGTGTCATTAAAACTTTTCTAGGTTAATTTTCTTGTGTTAATAGTTTTAACATCCCACTTGCATGATGAGAAAGCAGGAAAATGGTCCCTTTCTCAATTCATTTAAGAGTTACTGTTTTCCAGTTTACGGGATTTACTATTCCTTTGCTCTTTTCTTTAAGAAAGGGAGGCCCCGTGATTTTTAAGTGGAAAACCTGGGTTTGAGGAAGGGCCCTAAAATTAACTAGTCATGTATTTGGCCAATTATCAGACCACACTTAGCATTAATTGTATCATCTATAAAATAAGTATGATAATACTTTCTATATCAGTGGTTCTCAAAGGCTGCACTGGAGTCACCTAGAATACCTGTTAAAACATAAATTGGCTAAGCACCATCCATCAGAGTTTCTGGTTCAGCGGGACTGGGACAGGCCTGAGGATCTGCATCTCTCAGGTGATGCTGTTGCCACTGGTCCATGGAGCATACTGAAAAGCACTGATGTACTAATTCATAGGGTTGTTATTATAAGGCTTTTTAGATGAACATGATTGATAAAACTATACACTACTTATACTATGTTGTATGACGAACTTAAAACAGTCATTTCTTTATATAGGGAACTGTCAAATAAAAATTTTATACCTACTGAATGCAAAAGTGTGCCTAATGGTGAATAACCTAGGCTCAGATTTGACTTAATTAAACATAAACTATCGAATGACAAATGCCACTAACTCCTATTCTAATGTGTCCTTAGCATTAAATTTTACTCTGTAGAATAAATGCCTCTGTTCAGAAATTCAAGCAATCATTGAAATTGTTTTATTTTTGTTGAAAATGCCACACTATATATCTTTTGTGTTATACTTCATAACATTAGAGACATTTAGAAAAGTGAAAGGAGGAAATTTGTTCTCTCTTGCCTCTAAGCCCATCCAACAAGGAAAGGATATTGGGGTGCCCAAAGCCCTGTGGGCTACCTGAACCAGCAAAGGAAGAATGAACTAACAGAAACCCTTTATTTCCAAGGCCCACAATGGCCCCTGCAAAGCTTGGAGGCCACATTCCTAGGACCCCCGATGCATGCCCTGAAGTGTGGACAGATGTGTCTTCTCTCTAGGTCAGTATGGACAAAAGTGAATTAACAGTAATCAGGGATTTACTTTTGATAGTTTGAATGAGTGATGAGAAAACTGAGACAGACGAGCTAAGGGAAGACGAAATTATCTCTGATGTTTACTATTCAGCAGAAGGATTTCAATCCATCAGCCACCAACTCACTGTGAAGTAGATGATCCATGAAATGCACTGAAAACTCAAGAAAGAATACAATTTAAAACTCAACCCTCTTCCAGAATACCAGTTTCTGTGCATTGTCACCAAATTCCATTTGTCACCCATTATAATAATGTGCTTCAAGTTCACACAATATATAATCAGAGCAGCAATTACAGTCATAAACATTACACAGGGAAGATATTAATGGCTGGGTGTGTATACCTCCCCATGTGGTATATTCATTAAGTTGTTCAACCTCAATTTCCCAAAAGTAGAAGACATTAATATGTTTTATTGACTGCCAACACCCCTAAAATGTCCAATGTTTAAACAAAACAACTTTAGAGTCAGTTAATGAAGTGTTTTATTTTAAAGAGAAGCAGATAAAATAGACTCTTTGTTCCTTAACTTGATTCCACTTCTGAGGGAGTGAAAATGTATTTAGTATACCGCTCAAAAAGTCCTTGCACCCTGTTTCACCTGGTCTCTTGTTGTCTTTGTTCCCTAGCTTCGATTCTTCTCTTTTTTTCCCAGTCTGCAATGGAGACTCAGAGTAGGAAACATCCAAGGAAATGAGATGCCCAGGTCATCAATACCAAGCAGCAGAGAAAAAAGAAAGTTGATACATCTGGATTTCTTTATTTAAGAAATTCTAGGTTTAATATGGTGCAAATTTCATAGAACTAGAAGGCAGAACACTTAAGTTGTCTCTCAGAATTATCATTTGTAACCTATGCATTATTAAGCCAGTTACCACAGATGTCTGTGCCTTGAATCCTTATCTGTCAAACAGAGATACCAACACCAGCAATACCTTTCTCAGTGGGCTGCTGTTCAATCAACTGAGATATTAAACTGAGATCTCCACTTAGCAAGCAGGGAGTCCTACATACATATACATCCTTATTCTTGTAATAGTTCCCATTCTAAGTGAAAGGGAAAAGACCCCAGTAGAAAAGCCAAAAATGGATAGATAAAGCATCTAGAAGAAAAGCACAGAATGCAAACAAAGAAACAAACAAAATGTGATATGAAAATCTAGTACTCCAGAGATAGTTCATAAAACAAAATAAGAGAATAAAGTAAGAGGCAACTTGTAGAGGAAACTGGTTTTACTTTTAATGTCACAGTTAAATGCGAAATATCAATAAGACTAATATTTGAAATGGAGAAAAAGCAATGAACTAGTTCATGTGTTATGAACTGTAACTATTGACAGTTTTGAGCTAATAAAATAAAACTGAAAAAATTACTGTAATGAGATAAAAGTTTCCTATCACTAAAAGAGGCAAAGTCAAATAATATAATTAATAATAACAACAGCAATAATACTTTTAACTGTTACCAACAGAGAACCAACCATGTGCCGAGAATTGTAAGATAATTCGTACATATTATCTCATCAGTCTTGGCAGCACCACTGTCATGAGTATTATATTCCTCCCCTTTGCTGATGAGAGAACTGACGGAGACCTTCAGTGACAATTTCTAGTCAGTTAAACAACTGCATCAGGAACCCAACATTTTGCCCACCTGTAGCAAGCCGAATTCCAAGCTGGCCATCACGACTCCTGTCCCTGACGTCCACACCTCTGTGAAATCCCCTCCCGCTTAGTGCGGTCAGGACCTGCAGCTTGCTTCTAGCCAATAGAGTATGGCAAATGTGATGGACTATTCCTCTCATGACTATGTAACCTTATAAGGCAAATGCGAAGGCATCTTGCAGGTGTCATTGAAGTCTCTGAACAGATGACTTAACTTTAACTGAATGAGAGATATCCTGGGTGAGTCTTTCAAAAGAGATCCAGCAGTGAGAGACTCAAAGCAGCAGAGATGCTTACGTGTTGGCTCTGTCCTGTATTGTCTATGAAAAGACAAGTCCTGTAAGAGCTAAGGGCCTCAGTCCTGTGGTGACAAGGAACTGAACTGTGGCAACAACATGAATGAGTTTGGAGGAGGAACTCCAGATCCACAGAACACAGCCCAGTAGACACCTTCACTGCAGCCTTTGAGACCCTAGGCAGGTGAGACCCTAACCCACTTGAAACTGTGAGATAATACATGTGTGTTGTTCCAAGCCACTAAGTTTGTGGTCATTTGTTACGCAGCAATAGATAACTAATACACTACCCCCATTGTTTCCATGTTCTAATGCATTTAATTAAAACGTAAATGACTTTACATATGTTGGCACTCTTCCCAGTATAAAAATGACTGCAATGCTGTCATCTTTTTTGAATATGTCCAACAGGAAACAATTACTGTAATGGAACCACAGACTTTGGGAACTGGGGGAGATTGCAGATGAGGAAACTGAGTCCCAGAGAAAAATATACCCATTGATCAAGATCACTGAGACTTAGTACAGGATAGGAAAAGAATTCATATTCCCCCAGACCGATTTTTTTGCTAAAGAATTATTTTTCAGTATTAATAAAATAGCATGAATATTAACTGAGTGGTACAAACAGAATAAGAACATTTCTTTGTTCATGTACAAGAAAACAAATATCATGATAAATAGAATGTAACAGTAATTTTAAGAAGCTGTGAGGCTGGGTCCCCACAAGGCAAAGTGAATTGTATTGGCAAATATCTATTTAACTCCTCCTTCGCACATAACCAGCAAGACAGTTCAGCTCCTGGTTATGCAATAGCCAAATTTCCTCCTTCTTACTTCCTTCTTTAACGCCCTGAGAAACTTTTATGTATTCATCTAATAATAAAAAGTTGCTTAAGTTGAAAGGTAACGCAGCTGAACATAAAATTATGTCCATAGTACCAAACCTTTTATTAAGATATAATGTTAATAAAACTTAATTCTAACAACATGTATGTTTATAACATGATACATTTATAACTCCATGCATGTACGATTGTGGAAGGAAAAGTTTCTAGACCATATTACTTCAGAAAATATCTTTTAACAATTTTTTAAAATGATAAATGAAAAACTGGGGAGATTTAAAATAATAGTAACTGGGTTTATTTTAAACTTATTTGGTTATCGTTTTAAAAACTGAGAAAAAAGACTCTATAATCAACATGGGAGATCTATACATATGCTAAAGATAAATTCAGAAGTATAATGAAAGTTGATGACCAATGTTTTATTTTCCTAGTTTGTATTTATTAACAGGCATCTCATGGAGGGATTCATGGCATTTTTATGGACAAATAGTGATATTGCATTTGTTAAAGACTCAGTTTGTTTTTTAATTGTATTAGGGTGATAAAGATTGCATTCTCACATTTTTCTATTACGCCTGTGCTCAGCAAAAGTCTTGATTTCAGTCTAATCAGATTAACTAGAAACAGCATTCATCATTTGGCAAATAATGTCATAATTGTGGAAAACTATCTTTGTGGATATTTTGGGTGAGCATAAAATCCAATCTCCATAAAAGGTCTCTTGAAAAGACATATGGAAATGATATCGATTAATTAGGCAAACAAGCTATTTCCGCTTGAAAAGTCCAGATAATTTAAACATAGCCAAACTTTCCCCTTAAATCATCTAAAATGTTATTTCTGGTCTACACCTATTTCCCTATGGCTGAACAGCCAGCCAAGATTTTTTTATCTGGTAGTGCAAGCTGCTTCTAGTCTCTTAATCTTATCCTACTGTAATATTCGAGCATATCAGTTATCTGCTTATATGACTTAAATTCTTTCATTTCCCTAGACCAGTAGTTCTTAAAATGTGGTCCCTGGACCAACAGGCTCAGCATCAACATCACCTTGGAATATGTACAAAATGCAAATTCTCAGGTAATACCCGAGACCTACTGAATCTGAATCTCTGGGGTGGGGTCCAGCAATCTGTATTTTAATTAAACTTTGGGATGATTCAGAAGCAATCTGAAGTTTGAGAACCTCTGTCCTAGATATTAAGGAGAAGACAACAGCTGCACATAGAGATGGCTAATTCACCAGGGCTAGAACTTGTTGTAGGACATTCTGTAGGATGTTGGACAAGCTGCCTAGATCCATTTAAGAAACAATTGCAACAGAATCCTAAAAACAATGAGGGAACTGATAATAAGACTGTTTGAGAAAAGTCTTCTTCAGACTACTGTCTTTATTGGTAGCATCAATAACTGCTTTAATAGATTAAATAGATTTAATAGATTTTAAATTAAATAATAGATTTTAAATTAAATAAATATAATAGATTAAAGCAGTGATTTCCTCATTGTGCCCTAGAGCCCAGACAAAGTCAAGGAGAGGTTCTAAAGATGCTTGGCCTATTTCCCGATGTTGTGATTCAACCTTGTGCATGAGACAACTGAGCTGGCAACTGATGTATTTCCTTTTCTTTACAATCACACAATCATGGAATGTCTGATGACTTCCAAATTATCTGAAGTATACAAAAATGGCATTTATCCTTTCCTTCCCTGGTAGCCACATTGTAATGTCTAACCAGATTGTCTCATTTTTCTCCTTCAGCTAATCATTCCTACATATTATCACGCATGTTTCTGCCCAGAAGTTTGTTTTTACTTTTCCATGCCTTTCCCAGGGTTCTGGCAACCACAAGATTTTTTTTTTTAAGATTTAATAAAATTTTTACTGCTTAATCAAGGACATTCTAAGGCTTTTTTTTAAAACCTGTGATTCATGGAAATTAAACAACGTACTCTTGAACAACCAACCAATGAATCAAAAAAGAAATCAAAAGGGAAAACAGAAAATATCTTAAAACAAGCAAAAATGAAAAAACAATAAACCAGAAGTTATGGCATGCAGGAAAAGCAGCAACCATAGGATTCTGATGACCTTTTAATCACACATGACACCCTGAACATGCAAGGAGTTAATATAGCTTCTAAAATGAGATATTTGAAGTTGACAAGTATGTAATAACGTCATTTTTTTTTTCTTTTCAAAGAAGACTTGCTTCTTAAGATCACTTTTTGCTTTCTGGTAAGACAAAAGGAATCCAGCTGAGCTTCTTCCAATGCTCATTTGTTGGGATAAGGACTGGATATGTCTAATGGGGAGTACCATGCTTAATGAATTGTCCCTAGAAGAATAGTCACTTAGTCAGTAAACACATCATTCCCAAGGTCCTGCCTGGGTGCTGTAATTTCACCAGAGGTAAACTCTTTTTCATTCAACTATTGATCAACCTCAACCCTAATGTAAGTACACATAATGAGGCCAGCTGTTCCTGTCAAGAACTTGATATAATAGAAAGTTCACTAAATCCAGGGTCATTTTCTACTTTCCAGGAAATTTTAATAAAGCTCCTGTAGGAAACTATTAATGCCCACCCTGATGCTTGCTGGTCCCCTTTACTGGCTGGACATCCATTCCCCAGTGCCTGTCTGATTCCCTCCTAATAACTGACCCTCTGACCTTTGACTGTCTTTGGCCTCCTGGAGCACTTGACCCCCTTGCACAGAGAACGGGAAGTGCCTGGGAGGCTATTTCTGCTCAGAGTGCTACAGCTAGGGGTGACAGGCGCAGGAGCATGAAAGCCCAGCTACCCTGCCTTGGGGCAGAACACACTCCCAGGCTGAGGCTTGGACTTCACCTGAAAGCTCACCCTGGGTTGGCTTCTGTTCCTTCACTGTCCTGTTTCCTCCACTCTCTTACTGTTGTCTCCTGGAAACCCTTCCTTAATAAATCTCTTGTGCGCAGCCACTTGTATTTGGGTCTCTTTGGAGAACATGATCCAAGACAGCTATCATTTGCAAATAAACAACTTAGAAGTTATTCTTAAACTCAAAAGCATTCTGAATCACATACATACAATTTTTTGAATCACATTTTTATATTTATTATTGTCTTTGGCCTTTGATATATTTCTGTATATATTTGGTATATTTATTATTATCTTTGGCTTTTGATATATTTCTGCAGGTTTTTGGAATCCTTAAATTTTCTTTGAAAACAGTCTTAATCATTATGATACATCTACTAAACGAGCATTTTTTGAAGCAGTGAGTTCTCAGTCACTGTACACTGTATTTTATCTTGTATCATCCTTCATCAGGTTTTAAAATATCTTGACTATTTCCTGGGAAATACATATATGAGTATATATCATCTAATTTAATGTGCAAATAGTTTTCTCTTTTTCTTAGTGATAAAAAACTATAAAAGCATCAGCTTACCTAATTCCCGAACCAGAGTTCATTTTTGTCATATTCAGGGCTAAAAAGAAATATTTTCATACCCACTATATTTTAGGTCACTTTCTTTTTGGTAAGGATTTATTCCATTTTCAACCAGCTACTCTGGCTTCCCTTCTTTAAAAAAAATATATCCCTAAACATACAAATTTTACTCCAAAGATGAAGAAAAATAATTCATTTCATAATTTCATTAAAACTTTAAAAATGAATAAAGATGACATTTTTAAAAGCTTTTATGTAAGTAACATCACTTTTCTAAGTGTTCTTCACAAACGCTACTAGTTTAGTATTACTACCTCTCTATGAATGGCGAGGGAGTTAATTGAAAAGCAAACACAGTCAGACCTAGTGTGGGACAGATTTGAAAGGCAATGTATGGGAAGACTGTGAAATTGAAGAGTTACAGCTCTTGAGGGGAGAACCCTGTAGGAAGAGGGAAAAGAAAAGAGCTGATAATCATTAAGGGGTCAAACAAGGATAAAGTTCAAGAACAAGTCAAGTGACTCCGTAAAGGTTACCCAACAGGAATTTTGGGATAACACAGAGATGGCACAGATCTAGACGAGAAGATGAAATTGGGGCTTACAGTTTTATAGGAATCAGATTTTAGTAGCTAACGTGGAAAGGAGGGAATTCCATTAAACATTAAGTTTAATGAACTCTGTAAGTTCGTTAAACACTAAAATGTTTTAAAGAGGGAATACAGAACTTTAAGTTGCCAGAGTAAGATGTGGACAGAACTGGGAGGTGGGAAGTGAGCTACTTGTCAAGAGGAAGCTTGAATGAATGATTTTGTTGGAATTCTTCAGCTTGGAGCCGAAAAGG
Source organism: Neophocaena asiaeorientalis asiaeorientalis (assembly GCF_003031525.2). Taxonomy (NCBI): domain Eukaryota; kingdom Metazoa; phylum Chordata; class Mammalia; order Artiodactyla; family Phocoenidae; genus Neophocaena; species Neophocaena asiaeorientalis. Next base: position 1,256,049 of record NW_020175089.1, read on the forward strand.
GAAGGATGGGGTGACATACCTATATGCTCTGCATTTGCACTCCACAACAAGAAAGAAAATCATACTGTGTAAAACTTCTTTTATGAGGCCTTATGTTTACTCCAATTACAGCTTCAGAACAACAGGTAGAAACAAGACAGAAGGACAGTTAATAGAAGACACTGTCTTCTTCCCACCCATCCGTGTCTTGACCTTCACGAGAAATTCATGGAGCTTTCCATCTCTGGTAGCTCTGTGAGGTGATGGAGCAACAGTATGAGGAAAGCAGATATGCTGGGGTCATCTCATAGGCTGGCCATGCCTGGACAGAGTCAGGGCAGGAAGGACACACCCAAGACTGAAAATGGGAGAGAGGGACAGAAACAGTGGGGCCACAGGGCCACCTCCCTTCCTGATGACGCTGCTTGATGACAATGGATGGCAGGTGTGCCAACTTGACTTCCTGAAAACTCACTCTGAGGGCCCTGGGAGCAGCACCAGACCTTGGGTTTCTGTACATGCTTAGGCATGAACTTCACCTCCTCAAGGCAGAAGAACACTCTGAATACACAGAGAAGCCATAGAATGGTGCCAAGAAAGACAACCACAAGAACCCGTCTTTGGATAACTTTCCTGAAATATTAAATCGGGTGATAAAAGAAGGAGCAATGGAGAGTGGAATTGCTCCCAAATAAAACTGTCACTGGCAGAAGGCGGGGCAGATTTCCTTGTATCCTCTCATTTCTTCAAATCAAGACATTCTCATTGTTAATGCCTCCTTTGTACATATAACTGAGAAAAGATAATTGTACTAAAATTTTTCATCAAGGGCAGAATAGCCAGAAGAAATAATCATTAGCTTCCTTGGCTGCCTGAATATTACCTTCCTGGTATGTGAATTATCTTCTTGTTCCAGATCATCTCCTAGAAAAATCACATTATTGATCGTCATCACTGCTCACCTTTTGAAGCGAGTCCTGTATGCTGATTCCAGGCAGGCATCATACTTACAAAAAGGGGACCCACTGTAATTCTTGTTCTTTCATTTCACAGTTTTTCATGTTAGGGTGAACTACGTTACTCTCTAGAGTATAGAGCAACTGCATTTTATCATTTCCTGTAAAGCCTGCATTTTGACCAGGGTCAATGTTCCTGGGTATATGATTTTCTAAATAACTAACTCATGAATCCTTAACAGAAGTGTTGAACACCCAGAGAACAGACCATTTTTGTTTTCATTATTGCACAATAGATTTCTTCTTGCTTAGATGAAAGTAAACCTTAAAAATAAATCTTCCTCAGAATTACCTCCCCTGTATAACTAAGAAAGTAAATATTCAGGAGAAAATTCTTAAATCTGTATAGCTCAGACCCTGGACTCATGTTTAGTGAAAATAGCCTACCCTGCTTATTCATAAAGTTTTCATAATTTTCTTGTTACTTTGCTTGATGTCTGAGCAGCTTACTCCCTGTGTACCTTTGGCCAAATCACTCCTGTCATTCTAATAACCAATTTGTCTCCTTTTAGGCCCCATCATAAAAATATATTGTGTTTCACAACCTAGGTTATTTGGGTTTTCAATTTTAAGTCAGATGAATCACATTTGCTCTATGTGGGTCAGTCAAAATTAAGTACAGAACTCTCCATGTACCGAAATTGGTATTGTTCTGCCTTATGATTATGAAATTAAATTAACTTGAGTCTTAAGCACTGTATGTCTTTTGGCATTATTTTTTTAGTACAAAAGGTGGGACACATCAAATAGTCCAAAGGTATAGATTCAATGTCTTTATTCCTACCTCTTTGGTATTACTTGATAGAAAGGTCATTGGTTCTCAAAGTATGGTCCCTGGGCCAGCAGCATCAGCATCACCTAGGAACTTGTTAGAAAAACAAATTCCTGGGTCCCATCCCAGACCCACTGTATAGGACATTCTGGGGGTGGGATCCAGAAAGCCGTGTTATAACAAACCATCCAGATGATTCTGATATACTCTCAAGTTTGAGAACCACTGGCACGGACACACATAAATTAGTAACAAATAGCATGTGGATATGACAGGCTTTCTTGTTCTTAATAATTCCCTGACTTATAAAAGCTCATATTTAGATTAAAGCACACAGAAAAAGCATCTCATCTTCTTTAAAGAAAATCACTGATGTTAACAATGATCAGACGCTATTTTAAAATAAAATACGTGAGTAATTGAAAATCGAGATGCGAGGGGAGAGAAGAAGAAAGAGAAAGAGGGGAAGAGAACTTATCAGTGCAAATATAAAGACAAATAAATTTCAGACATGATGGTCCTCATTTTATGTCATATCCATTCTGCAAGTCTATTTTTAAAGAAGAAAAATACAGCATGAAGGGGTTCTTTGTAACATAAAATATCATTTAATGCTGAGACTGGAATGAGTGATTTCCTTAATATTATTTTAGTAATATGTAAGCATATTACTAAAAGCAAGTGCTTTTAAAACATTTTCTGATAGAATTAGTATTAAGTCATTTACAGGGCACAGAAACCTAAGGGGTTAACTGCACCATGCTACTTGGTGATTTCTGAAGGACTGTCTTCTTATGGTGCCACTGTTCCCTATACCCAGGTGGGTGGGCTTGTGCAGTTCAGCATTGATGGGCAGTGCAGGCTTTAAGGCAGAGGTGACTAACTTTCCATCACAAGTTTGCACTTTGCCTTACACACTGTAGAGAATTACAGCAAAATCACTGCCTAGTCATAAACCATATTTCACAGCATGCCTTTCATTTAAGGAGGGTCACATAACTAGTTTTCATAAACAGAACGTAAATAGAAGGGATGAGGATCATTTCAGAGCCTTTTTCCTTCCTCTTCTTCCTTTACACTATGGTCAAAGAGCCTAGGTCCCTGAATCACCAGGTAGAAAAAAGCCGTCTCCAGACCACATACCCCCACACTGGACTCTTAAGTGAATGAGAAATAATTGTGTTAAGCCATTGACATTCTAGAGTTTATCTTTTATAATAGTTAGGCTACTCCAGTTAATATAGGGCTTATATGATCTTTTTTAAAAAAGACAAATTCCACTATTTTAGGTTATAAAACATCACAGACACATTGTGATTGTTAATTTTATGTGTCAACTTTACCGGGCCATGGTGTACCCAGATATTGGTCAAACATCTGGGTGTGTCCTGATGAGGGTGTTTCTGGAATGAGATGAGCATTCGAATCAGTAGGCTGAGAAAGCAGACTGCCCTCCCCATGTGGGTGGGCATCATCGAATCCCCTAAGGGCCTGAATAGAACAAAAAAAGCAGAGAAAGGAAGAATTCCCTCTCTGCCAGACTGTCTGAGCTGAAACAACAATCTTCTCCTGCACTCACATCGGGACTTATACCATCAACTCCCTTGGCTCCCAGGCCTTTGGACTTGGACAGCAGATTGTGGGACTTTTCAGCCTCCATAATCATGTGAGCCAATTCCTTACAATGTAACTCTCTCTTTCTAGATAGATAGATCTATTTCTCTGGATAACACTGAAAATACATACACAGAAAGTTAAAAATGGGAAAAAAATTGTAAGTAAGTGAAAAACTAATTTTATCCCCATTTTATAGATGGTGAGACTGAGACCCCTAGATGGCTGAGGATTCTAATACCCCAGGGATCTCAACATACCTGGCTTAACCCAGTTCTCTGACTTGGTAGACAGAATCTCATTGAAGTTTCAGCAAGCATTCTCTAATACAGGAGTCTTGATTACTATAACTGTATAGTAAGACTTGAAATCTGATAGTGGGAGTTCTCCAACTTTGTTCTTCCTTTTCAGTATTGAGTTGGGTAATTCCCAGTTCTTTGCATTACCATCTAATTTTTTAAGTATGTTGATATCTTTAAAAAATGGTTTCTGGGCTTTTAGTTGGGACTGCATTGAATCTGTAGTTTAGTTGCAAGAACTGTCATCTTTACCATATTGAATTTTCCCATCCATGAGTGTGGAATATCTCCCAATTTATTTGGATCTTCTTGACTTCATTCATCAGTGTTTTGTAGTTTTTCACATGCAAGATCCTTGACATAGATTGTTAGACTTAACCTTAATTATTTCAATTTTTAGTGTGATTATAAATGATATTTTTTTACATTTCAACTTCCAATTTTCATTGTTGGAATATAGAAAAGCAATTGACTTTTTATATTGATACATTAACTTTGTATCCTGGAATCTTACTGGACTCACTTATTATAACCAGATGGAGTTTTTTCATAGCTTCTTCAGGGGCTCCTACATAAAATATCATGTCATTTGTGAGTAAAGACAATTTTAGTTCTTTATTTGTTTGTTTGTTTGTTTTTTTAATTCACTGATTCTCTTCCTCTTCAACTGGGCCATAATTGGTACTTTTTCCACAGCCTCCATCAACCCCATATTTCTTTTCCTCAGAGTACTAACTCTCTCCATCTGATTCCATCAAACCTCCTCGTCGCATTTCTCCATCTTACTTAGCTCCTCTTGCTTCATCTTTTTAAATGCCCTAACTTTCCAATTTCCGTGAGAAATGCTGCCAACAGAAACCAAAGCATCCTGTTGTACTTTTCTCCTTTCCAGACACAATCATCACACTGCAGTCATCCACTCATCTCTTTGACCACAGAATTGCCAGTTGAAATGGAAACAGTAAGGATTCGTCATAGAAAGAATCCAGACACCAACTGCACAGTTTTCCTGAAAATGCCACCAGTGGAACTGTGTGGTCTATCATGGCAGCGTTACATTCCACCAAGACCAGCTGAAAGAAATGAGCATTAGCAAGAGATCGTTTAACCAGGATTCTGATTGCCAATATGTCATATTAAGATAATATAAATTCTTTCATTTTGTTGACAATATATTCACTGCATCCCATTTCCTCTTCTTGTCACCTGTCTAATCTTTTCTTCTAATCTTCAAAATCTAGTTCTCTGCCCAAACTCTCCAGTCTCTTTCAGTCTTTTTCAGCTATTTCCTCTGAACTGCTGAGGATTTTATTGCCTGTGCTAATCTTTTGCTCTTTGCTCCACTGGTTATATTGGATTGAACTGTTACACAATGGGTTGTTTTATACTGTTTTGTATGTATGTATGTGTGTGTGTAGGCACATTTTTAATTGTTTTTTTCACTTTAAAGAAAGTCTCTCAAAGGCCAAAATTCCATTCATACTTCTTTTCAATCCATATAAAATCAAATACATTTAATTGATTAATATTTGTTTTTAATGAGATACTGCCCTAGTTTTAGCATGAACTGGGGAAATAATTTAAAGTTCTAAATATAAATGTCTTTTAATCCTACTTATAATCATAATGAATGTGCAACCATTAATATATGTTCAGCTATAAGTAAAAAAAAAAAAAAAAAAAGGAAAAGATAACAGTAGCTTAGACAGGATAGCGACTTACTTCTCTCTCAGATAAAAGAAGCCCTGGAGGTAGGAGCCCAGGCTTGGTAGGGCTGCACCACAAGATGGTTTGTATCCCAGCTTTTTCTATCTGACAGTTTCTCAATCCTCAGCATATGACACCAACCTCATGGTAGAGATGGCTGCTCAAACACAATTCATATTAGCAACATTTCAGCCTACAGCAAAGGAGGAAGGTTGAAAAAGCACATGCCCTCCCTATAAGAAAATGATGTTCCAGAAGTCTCACAGGCTTCTGCTTATACCTCTCGGCCAGAATTTAGTCTCATAGGCACACCTAGCTGCAAGGGAGGCTGGGAAGTGTAAAGGGGAATGGATATGGCCCAACTGCTAGCAGACTTCCTCTGTCTACTGGAAGAACATTTATTTCTGCATATGTGTGTGTGAATCAACACAACTTGTGTATTCAACAGTACTGAAATAAGCATTTGCTAAAAGACAGTGAAGTCACTGGATGAATAATTCCTCCTTTCTTTGGGACTGCCCAATGACCTTCTCCAGAATATTCTCTCTCAGCCATGACTCCAAAGACCTCTTTTTCAACAGAAACTTGCAATGTTCCTACAATCACATCTCCCCCCAGAATACTCCCATCTTTTTTCTCCTGGGGAACGATTTACCACCTTACCACCTGGCTTCTTAAGGAGCTGGGACTTCTTTGTCTTCCAATGACTTGAAACTAAAGCCAATTTGAGATTTCGTAGATCTCTCATCATAGAATTAAATGGAAATTTAACTTTAAAAATTCATCATCCTTAAGTTTTGTCTTAACTCTAAGGTCTAAGTCAGTCCATTGTAATGGTAACATTGTAAGTAAAAATCATAAGTAGCTCTAAAAGAAACAGTAGGTATAACCGTATTCTGAGGAACTATTCTTATATTTTTTGACCATTCCAACTCCCCTAAAATAGCTACATTCTCAACTAACAGCAAATACACTAAGTGTCCCTGTCCATTATGTACCCAGTGTCACCCAACTAATGGAAATGTACACGATAACCAAGCCAAGGAAATAAAAAAGAAAGTACACATGAAGTGTACTTTAGATACGTCGCCTAGCTCCAATTAGATTCTCCCTTCATTCCCGCTCTACCTTCTGGTTTGGTTTCAGTCCTGCTCCTCAAAGTTCATGGCCATGGTTTCTTTCCTAGTCAACAAGGATGATTAGAATGAGGCACCTACTCTTTTAAAGCTCCACTGCAACAGATTGTGTAATAGGTATTTCAAGACAATGGATGATATGCCTTTTCCCCTCCATATGCTCTAGAATTTTAATTATACAAAAATCCTTACTCTGACATTCTTGCTTTTTATTTCATAAATAGCAAAATCCAGAGGTAAAACATATTTGTTTCTCTTAATCAGCATATTCTTAAGGCTTTCCTGTTTACAGCTTTAGGCAGGAACACTTTCGGAGCTGCTTTACTGCTTAACATCAAAGCTAAGGCTATCCAGGGAGTGTGGGCTATTTATTTCCATAGTTTCTATATTTATCTCATGGCTTTGTTTACAGTCATCTCTCCTCCACTCTGCAAACACTTGAAAATTCCCTTTTCTCTCACAATTCTGTATCCTCTGTCTCTCTCTCTCTTGCTGGCTAGCTTTCTACCAAGCTGTGCAATTTCTTCATGGGTTCTCTTGCAGATGATTCTTGCCTTTCCTCTTTGATTTCTCTCTGGAGAGTATGGAAATTGCCTTTTGGAACTGAAGAAGTGTTCCAAGGACACAACTCCTGCTGTTGCTCGTCTCTTTGGGAGAAGGAACACATTCCAAAGGCAACTGTCAAGTGCAATTTGAGCTCCTGAGATAGGAGAATATTTTTCACCCCAAAATTCAGTTGATATGTTTAATGACTCATTTAAAAAGTGAACATTAGTTTTATTTTAAAGCAGGTTAAGATTTTGGGACAAAATTTTTCTTGTCACTGCCTTGATTAATGGAACAACATAATATAAAATGAAGGAGGTGTGTGTTTAATAGCTCAAATAATAACTAATGATTACTTTGGGAAAAGGCACAATGTAGGCAGTGTAAACCAAAAAGAAGAGAATGTTAGGAAACATTATAAATTAAATCTTTATTATGCTAAGGGCCCTGCTCTGATGCACATCTCTTGCATTTAATTCTCCTCACTGAGCAAAGTACAAGGTCAACATAACATTCTTGAAATGTCAAAATCATAGTAGTTAATTATTCAAGCCTTGAAAATCAGATTGGCTTAATTATCTCTATCATGTGTAGTCCTTCCATCAGGGATAAATTTGAAGGGTTGAGCTGCAAAGGCAGATAAAAAAAGGGTGAAATTTATCAGCAAGAAAACGTTAATATTAGTTTAGTCAGGTCCATGATTTGGGGATAACATATTGAATAGTTTGTCTCCATCTTTATAATGTCAGGCAGTTATATTCAATACGTTATTTTCTTTCAAAAAATATTGTAGAAGTCTGGGAAACTGTTAAACCTCTTTTAAAATGTTGTATCCTGCCACAATTTAATGTAAAACACGAATATCCTTGGCCTCGCTACTTTAAACCAGGACCGTTTTCAACCTCTTTGCATTCTTCAAAGTAGAAAGCATCTCATCTCTCTTCTGCCATTTTGGACGTTTGAGGAAGTCTTCCCTGTAAAAGTTCAGTTAAAATTGGAGGGAAGGGAAATGGTGATACCATGTGAAAAAAATAAAAGAATGTTGTCTTTGTTTTGCAGGATATCTCTGCTCTCCTTTCTCCTGGAAAAGTTTTAGGGAAAGACCTAGCTTTTGCCCAGCTCACTTTTAGATTCTCAGAAGACCAATGGTTCCCTACAGGGAGTAGTTTTGCTGCCCACTGCTTCCCCTCGTCGAGCCCTGGGCATTTGGCAAAAGTTTGGAGACATTTTGGTTGCCACTCTGGTGGGGCATTACTGGCATATCCATGGGTAGAGGACATGGGTGCTGCTGATTATCTCCTAGTGCCCAGGCCAGCACCTGTAACAGCAGAAGGATGGGTGCACTGACCCCAAAGGGGTCTGGTCAGAAGACTCACATCATCTGCTATTCAAGGCTTCCAAATTCATAGTCCTAAAGAGGGAAGCTGCTGCTCATTAATAGGTGCATAATTTTAAAAATACTATCTTAAAACCTCAGACATGATGAATTTTTAGCACCCTTTTAGGTGTAAGGACATTCTGCCCTATTCCCCGAAAACATCAAAGTCCTAAACCCGTGGTCTGTTCCCTAACATGAACAATATATAATATCCATCAAGGGTACCCATGGGTGAAAACACAAAACAACATGGAGAGTAAAAGGAACTCAAGTTTCAAATTGCAATTCTTTTCAAATTCTTCAAATGCATCTGTGTCAACGCATAAAAAACCTAGGACAAACAGCCCGGCTCTTTCCTTTTGCCTCCTAAGGCATAGTGAAGAGCGAAGGAAGAGCTGGCTTTGACAGTTTTAAAGCTTTTTCACTTTTCAAAAACTCTAAAAATATGGAGAATGAGTATACAGTGTACCAAATATACTGAAAAATAAATATCAGTTTGGTTAGAGCTGTTTTCTGCTTTTAATTGCCTTACGTCTTACTTTAAAAAAAGAAAGCAGAGATCATTAAGGGGCAAAAATTCCTTTCCATATGCCAAGTCTGCATCAGCTGTGCCCACATTGACAGACTCTTATATCCTGCTCCCCTTAAATCTGCCTGGATGTTCAAATATTTGCCTGCAGCAAATACCCCTTTCCCTCCCTCACACACATTCCTAGGAAAACCAGACAAAAGGAAAACTGAGACAAGTTAGAGGCTATTGCCTTCTGGGGACAAACCACCTGATTTTCATTGGGCTTAAAAAGATCAGTGTATGGTCTGAGTAGGCCTGCATGTGTGGGCTTCACCAGGTTGGGGTGAGAACCAGAGGAGAAGCCACTGCAGAGGACATTTTGGGAAGAGGGAACTAAGTAAATAAGCAGAGGCAGGGAGGTATCAGTTTGTGACTTTCCTGAGGGAACTTGGGGTAGAGGTATCCCAGTGCCAGGAGCTGAGGCTGAAGAGGAAGACCGAGGCCACCAAGGGCTCAGATGCTCTCATAAGCCTAGAAGAACTTGGCCATGAAATGGCAAAATCGTAATTTACACAGATAAAGTCAGAGCATCAGGCAATCAGGAAATCAAATTTCCACCCAAGGGAGAGGAATAACATGTTCTCCTTTGTACTTGTGTGCAGAGAAGAAGGTGGACCGAGCACAGGGTGCCCAGTTGGTACAAACCACGAGACCAAACAAACCCACAAAATCCAGTTCTCGGGTTGGTTAGTAAAGCTGGAAGCCAGCATCTGGCAGTGTATTCTGGAGGCCAGTCAAGCCTCTTTATGGACTGCACTTGGAGTATTTACAGATTCAGAGAAAAGGAATTAGGACCAAGATCCCCACAACAAAACAAGCAGCAGCAACAACAAATAATCCTCGCATCTAGAAGCCTGGAAAAGAAATAGCTTGGGTCTCACAGGAGAGAATTAGTACAACTATTGTGAAGCAAAGGGCAGCTCAGGTCAGGAGAGAGTGGAGAAGCATCTCTTGCTGACACTGGCCCGTTTCTCAAGACATTGCACATGGGGTTGACAGCAGAAGTCTGATGTATGGTCTAATGAGCCCGTTGCTGGTTATTATGTTTTGATTACGGATTACTAAAAAGTTTGTAGACGTCATTCTCTAGTGTATGTTTATTCATTCTCAATAAATGCTTCTGTTGTCTGCAGAAGTTCCTGAAATAAAGAATTGCTTAAAGCCCTGATAAACGCAGACATGAGCACTGGCTCACAGTTGCCATTAGCTAACCAGAGAGGCAGGCTTATGACAAAATTCTGTCTAAGAGATGCTTATTTCCAGCTGTGTGTGATACCATGCCAAAGCATCTAGAAGTGCATTAGATGGCCCACTGAGATTCATTAGCAGTTTTATAAACAAGGTGAGAAAGTGTACAAAATTATCATTTTCAGAATTTTAGGGAGAATTCTGGTGGTAGGACATTGATAAAGGAAGTAGAAGGGGCAGAGAGACAAGTCAGGGGCTACTATAATAATTGAGGGCAGTGATTTTCAAAGAGAGGGCTCCGGCCAGCAAGATGGTTAGAAATGCAGACTCCCAGGCCATACTGCACACCTGCTGAGTCATCATCTGTGTCTTATCCAGAGCCCAGGTGCTTGATAGGTACATTAGAGTTTGAAAGGCTGGACCAGGAGGTGAATAAGATGCTAAAAGAAGGAGCCACTGTGGGTATGGGGAAGAGGTACAGCCTGGAGGGATGCTTGGGAAGGTTAGTGAACAGCTCTGACACTTCACTGGTAATCCAATCACATAAAACTACCCTTCAGATACCAGCGGGGACTCGCTTTGCTGGCCTCTTGGGATTTGAGGGTTCTCAGGGTCTACCATAGCTAGTGACAGAGATATTTCATCCTGTGGGGTTCCACAATCAACCTTTCTAACTGTCCTCTTCACCCCAAATGCAAACATTTCTGGGAGGGGGAGGATATATGAATCCATTAATATGACACTTCCACTGAGGTTTTGGCCTCTTTTTTGGGAACCACAGGCAGGAGGTGAGGGTGCCATAAGGAGCCGCCCAGCAGGCAGAGATGGGATTTGCTGGGATCAGGTGAGCCCCAGTTCAGGGTTTCTGGGGCGGCTGGCTCTGGCCCAGGGCTATGCAGGCTTGCCAGCCACAGATCAACAGTTTACAGGAACGCTAACAATCTTTGCTGCAGATGGGGGTAAAGGAGGCAAAGTTCAGCTTGGAGACAGAACCCAACAGGTGGGAGACGCCTGCTCTCTCTAGCCGCAAAATGCCTTATTGCCAGCTGTCCCTTGCCAATAATGCGAGAAGGGCTTGGCTTTAATGATTAAGTGGAGAGTCAAAGGGCAGAAAATAGAGATCAGCTCATTGTCTTTATTTTGTTTTAATTGGGAGCTAGTTCCGGTTTAGCCCAGATTACTGATTCATTAACAAGTAAGCTAACGTACCTTGTTATTTATAAACTACACGCTTCAGAAATGTGTATTTTCGTATTCTAAGACATTATTACAATACTTATAATGCACTTCTTTATCACGTAATGAATCTCTGCCACACTCAGTGCAAAATGTGCTGAATACTTTACTGTGTCTGATCTATTACTTTTTGAGTCATCACAAAACCAAACCTTGAAATTCTCAGTGCTCCAGAGGAAACATAAAATGTTGGTTCTCCCCAGTTGGTGTCACTGAAGATATTCTGACCCAAGTCTTCCTGTGTCCTCTCAGAAAGCATGGGGAAGCAGCATAATTCAGTAGTTTTCACCACAGTGATTCTGCTCACAGATCCTGGAGTCAGAATGTCCAGGTCTGAATCTTTGCTCTGATACCTACAGTTACTGACACCAAGTACGAGTTATTGAACTTCTCTGTACTTCAGTTTCCACATATGTAAAATGAAGATAATACTTCCTACTTCACAAGGTTATCATGAATATGAAATGAACTAACGTATGCAAAGTGCTAAGTGCACTGGCATGGTCATCATAAATGTCACCTATCATTATTGCCAAATGTGCGATTTGATAGTTAGAAACTGTCCCATGAAATGTTAACATGCATATCAATCAATGAGAGTGTCAGGTATGGATAAATGCTGTTTTTTTTAAAGGTCGAAAGTGAGGCAAAGGAGCAATGGAAGCTGCTCTGGTTAGGACAGTCCAGGACTAAGCAGGCCTATGCAAGCAGGTTAAATCCATGAGAAGCGGCTTTGCCATGACGATCTAGAAGAGAATTCAGTAAGAAAAAGCAGCAAGGATGGTGCCTCAGAAACTACAAGAAGAGAGAATTTCAAGGAAGAAGTAGGTCTGGGAGCCATTTCCCATATCAAGTGATTCTAACCAAGTTGAGATGAAAACAGATGACAAGATGTTGGACAAGGGTGACTGTGAAAAGACCTTTTTCAGTGGTGAGTTGGGGAGAGAAAGGAAAGGGAGCAAGTAGACACCAGGAGTGGAGGGCTCACTAAAGAGTCCTGCTGCGAAGTGGACAGCAAAATCAGGTGATCCCACGATAGTGAAAAGGAAGCACTAACCAGAGCGAGGGGTGAGGTGAGTAAAGGCACGGAGAAGAGAAGCATGGGGCGTGTGTTCCGCGGGAGGGATCCTGGTGCATGGGGCAAGCAGGCAGGTCCGCGTGCAGGCTCAGGGTACCCAAGCGGGAGCAAGAGGTGGCCGGGAGTGACCACGTGAGCCAGACTGGTTACGGGCATCCTGCATGAATGGAGAGCTTGGAAAAAAGGGAGCCGCTATTAGATGGCAGCAGAGTTTAAAATAAAAGCAATGACCTCTCTGTTCCCAGGACTCACTAAGTCCCCTCTGTTGTCATCTGAAAGGCACCCTTGACATCCATGCGATCCTAGGGAAGAGTGTTCATGTGCTCAGCATGTGCTAAGGGGGAGGCACGCTACATGTCAAGACCAGAGGGTACCAGTTTATTAAAATCCTCGAAAATGCAAAAGGGAGATGTAGATTTAGCATAGCATCCTTAAAATTTACTCCTCATCCTGAGAAATAGGGAAGAGGAAATCCACAGGGCCCCAGGTCAAACTGGCAGGAACTCTAAGGTCTGCAGTATAAATGGTTCCTGTTTCATCTTAACTATTTCTCAGAGTGAGTTTCTGGCTGAGCCTTGGAAAGGGAAGGGACTTGGATAAGTATTTGTAATGCAGTTCCAAGGAGGGCTTTTTGCTAGAATTATCAATTAAAGAGACCCAGGGGAGTGGAGAGACCATATGTAAGAAGCACAGCAGGAGGGGTCGTGCAGGCATCAGCAGAGTCAGCATTTACTGAGCACACACTACGGGCAGCAGAGCCTGTGCAGCGCCCTCTGCAGGCAGGAACAGCTGCATCAACTTTCTATCACTCACGGCATCCCCATCCCCAACTCACAAACAAAGAAACAGAAGCACTGAGATGTTAAGTAACTTGCCCAAAGTTACACACTTCTTATTAAGTGAGAGAACTCATGACTCTGACGCTTCAGCGATAAGAAGGCCAATGAAGTTAATTACCAAAAATAGAAGGACAGAGGTTTTGTGAAGCTGGATGAATGTTGTGTGGGTGTGGAGAGAGAACAAGCAGAGATGAGGTCAAAGTGCAGGTGGGCTGAAAGCCAGTCCCGGAATTAATTCTGTAACACAGCCAGTCTGCCGGTGGTGTAATTCTTAATGGAAGGTTGGAAGGCATCACTGGGCTGGGGAGAGATTCTGGGAGCAAATGAGCTCGCCCTGCTGGCAGGGGAAGGATGGCTAGCTCTCCAGTGCACTAACTCTAATTCCAGTGCCTCCCATCCCCAGCCCATTACTCTCTCCTACTCTCTCCAGCTCAGGGATACATAAGACTGAGAAGCTGCCCACATTAGGAGTGGAGGAAGCTTCTCACTGTGATCAGGACCATCCTTGTCTGCTCATACACTGCTGGTAAGAGTATAAGTGACACCGACACTTTGGACAACTGTGAGTTTCTAATAAAGTTAAACAGACACCCACCTTGTGACTCAACAAGTCCCCTCCTAGGTAATTACCCAAGAGAAATGAAAAGATATCCTCACAAAAAGTCTGTATGGTATTGATTATAGCAACTTTACTCACAATAGCTCAAAACTGGAAACAAACCAAACATCCATCCACTGGAGAATGGACAAATTGTGGTAAAGTCACACAAAGGAATACTACAGAGAAATAAATAAGAGCAACACAACATGCAGCTACACAGATGAATCCCGAAAACACTGTGTTGAGTGAAAGAAGCCAGACACACAAAAACATGCTGTGTGATTCCACTTAGAAGGGCAAGAATAGGTAAAACTAAGCTGGGTGATAGGATAATAGTTGTCCCTGGGTATTCCTGTATGTGCAAGAGTAGCAGGAGAGATACTGCCTGGAAAGGGCAAAAGATCTGGGGCCATGACAATATTCTATCTTGAGCTACTCTATACAGGTATACACATTTGTCAAAATTCATTCAGTGATATTGATATATTTGAGATTTGTGCATTATACTGTACATAAATTGTGTCTTAAAGAAGAACCATTAGTGTACAAAATAAAAATATTAAAAATTGTCCTTGTTCTGAGGGCTGGGGAAATAAAAACTCTTCACTGATGACTTTTAAGTTTATCACCCTTGTCCCATGTCTGCTAATCAGGTTCTTGACCATCACCACACATCACAAAAAGCAAAGAGAATCAACGCATCAGAGAACCCACACCAGAGCTACTCAACAACTATCCTTGTAGTGGACCATTTTATTGCTTTCTTCCTGTAAGAGGGTATTGATAAAAAGGCATACATACCATTAACATTAACAAAATAATTATGATGCTGGAGGTCCATTGGCAGGGTATCCTCCCACAGAGAAACAGGACAGTACGTGAGCTTTCTTTAGGAATGTGCCAAGCTCTGAATAATCAGCAGGCCTCTCATTGTTAAAATCCTGCCTTTCATGTTTTGGACTCATGGGAATATATTATATATTATTAAAATTTAATAAACTTAAGTATTTGGAAAATAGAAACAAATAGCCCCTGCTAATTCCCAGATCTGCAAATCACTCCACAAGGAACACCAATGCCCCCATGTCACTGACATTCTAGTGTCTCTAGATTCTTGGGCATCAGAATCTCAGTCACAGGCACCTTTGGGGCATTGGTCCTATTTCACGGCTTATCTTCCTCTCCAGCTCTTAGCAATGGCCATCATGTGCTGAAATGGGTAGATCTCCTGACTATGGACACCTGTGTGGCTTGAGATACCAGGAACTCACTCTTATTCATTTAATTATTCCTTTTCATCTTGCTTACAGAAAAAAAAAAAAAAAAACGTAAAGAGTAAATAGTGACTTAAGCATAGTTAACTTACTAAGAAAATAAGCCTCTTTGGAAAAAAACTGTATATCTGAATTAACTTCCCTCTTAAAGATGGTGTAATTTTGCAAAGAAAATATTTAAATTACTCAAACCAATACTGAAACACAGGTATCCTTTACTTTCAGCAAATGTCATAAAATTACAGTAATAAATTTACAAAAGTCTCATATGCATCGTACAAGTGTGATTTTAAGTTTTACGTCATGAAATTGGTTAGTCCAACAGATTCCATGTGTTTAAGACCATTTCACAAATAAGTTAGAATTTACAAAATGCAGCATGGATCTCTCAAATGTATACTTAAAAGACTGTTATCACAAAAATGGCACCCTAACGATAATAAAATGAAAACCTACACTTTGATACAAGTTTAAGTTACTGTCTTATTCCACATCACCCCAATGAATTTCCCTAATCTGGCTGTAATAGTTGAGATTGCCAACAGGGGGTCAATCTGCTTGGGTTCAAATCTTAATTCTGCCACTTACAGCTGGGTGACCTTGGGCAAATTAATTAATTTTTCTGTACCTCACTTTCTTTTGCCATAAAATGGGATAATAATAGTGCCTATTTCATCGGTCTGTATTTTACGTTGAATCATTTAATGCATATAAAACCCTTAAAGCAGGGCCTATGATGTAAGCTGTGCTTAATTGTTCTCAGCCATTAATATTTATTATTTTTTTTATTCTGGTTCCTTCTATTAGTATTACTAGGGACAGCACTTAAATATAACACTTCTACAGACAACACACAATAAGGAATAAGCTCACAAAGAGATGCACAAATCAGTAGTAACCAGACAAAAAGCAAAGAAAACAAGCGGTCATATTATATGCATTAGACCAGAAAAAGAATGATATCTGCATGGTGCCACGTACATCAAAGGAGTGATATTGCTGGTGTGCATATCCTTAGTTTCACAGTGAAGTGTCACACTGCTGTCCAGGAGGGTAGCCCAGCCCACACGCCCTCCAGCAGTTTTGAGGATTTCTATAGCTCCGTGCCCTTGACTTGGCATGATCCAGCTATCTGCTTTTCCAGTCTAAAAGCTTCCATCAGTGAAGAATTTTGCTTCAAATACACAGATTAATGTCTAAATAATAAATTAAATATTACAGGGTTGCTCTCACAGGAAAAAAAATATAACACTTCTATTACTATGTGAATTAACTTAGACACATAGAAATAATCCTAATATAAATACATATTTTTTTCTAAATAAAGATACATGGAACCAGTGGAAGTTAAGGACTATAATGCTTGTTTTAAACGTTAAAATAGGAAAGATGATAAACATGATTACCAGCATAGTGGTGCAGTCTGTACTAGAGGAAAGAGAAAAGGAGAGAAAAGAAAGCTGATATGTGATGGTGAAACAGTAAATGAAAACACCTATATATAACAAACATTCTCTTCCATAGATGTATGTGTAATCGAGATAACATAAAACCTTCCAGTTTGAAGGGAATTTAGAACTATTTTATCCCAACCCAAGACCGGCATCCATTCTAAGCATCCCTAGAGATGTTCAGTTAGAATCTTTGCTACTCAAAATATGGTCCTAGTACTAGCACTACCTGGGAGCTTATCAGAAATGCACAATCTCACACCCCACCCCAGACCTACTGAATCAGAATGTGCATTTTAATAATATCCCCAGGGTATCTGCATGCTTATTAAATTTGGAGACGAGGTAGACTATATTATTCTAATTACCTGTACTCGTGGCAAGCTCACTACACATGAGGCAGCTGTTCCACTCCTAGATATTCCCAGTTCTTAGAAGGCCTTTATTATATGAAGTCCAAATTTGCCTCCCAGTTTAAGAAAAATATATAGACCACGATCTCATTTTTAAAATATGCTTAAATATATAGGTATGATATAAAGCATATATGTATATATATATGTATGTAAGTAGGTAGGTGTATGTTTAAGTTTACATAGAAAAACTTCTGGGAGGATATCATCCGATTGTAGCCACTAGTAAGCAACTTTTATATGCTCTGTTTGAATCTGTGACTACTTTTCTTTTTACCCTTTACTCTTAGTTCTTGTCAGCTGGAAAATTCAAGATCAGTTCTGTTAATTCTTCCTCAGAGAGCTGAAAATAACTCTCTGCCACCCCTTGGACATTTTTTTCTCCAGGCTAAAGGCTCTGAATGTTCTCAGTGGCTCCTGCTGTTCTACCACCCTTACCTTCCCCTTCTAGGTCCCTCCACGCTGCCAACAGGTCTCTTAGGAGCAGTGCCAGAACCCGGATCTCCCTGACCAGCACTATTAATAACAATCGGTTGATCTCCAGGACTGCTTTCTTCTCAGTTAATAATGTCTTCATTTTGAAATGTCATTTTAAACGTCATGAAAGAAATTAGTCCTTAAGTCACATAAATTATTATAGTCTTTTTCTACTGAGATGCCCCAAATGTATTGGAAATGCTAGGAAGGACCCTATAATGGCATTAATTGCACAGAACAGAAACAAAAGAATAACTATCATGTGTATAGTCCTTGAAGGAAGATCATGCAGGGGCAGCAAGCAATTCCCAAGACAGAAGGAGAACAAGCATTGGGGGAGGGGCAGGGGGGAGTTCTGGTCATATGCATACAGACACTCAAGGTTAGCCAACAGGAACAGTCGAGAACCTTGAATTGAGTTCCTACAGATAAGGTGACAACTGATATAATAGCCCGGAAAATATAAATGAAGAACAAGACTTTAATAGGAAATACTTAAGGGGCTGAGGGTTAGAACTTCGTGTGAAACTGTCTTTTTTATAGTTCCATGTCAAGGAAGTCTAGAACGACAAGTCAGTGTGACACGGATGGGTTGTGACAGGTCTGCCTCTTGGTGTAACTGAGTGAGGCCTGGTCAGTTGAATACCCCAGCTGGTCACCTCCAGCACTAGGGGAACTGCAGACACATTATATTTTTCCTATGTATGTAGATCCACTTTTCCCACACAAAAATATTTATTCAGAAGCCCTGGTATAAAAAGATATTTTTATCTTGTCAACTTCCATGGCTATTTTGAAAACATACATCATCGCAGTAGAGCAAAGAAAATATTCCCCATGAAACAGAAAGAGACATTTATAGTGCAAGCCTTGATGGGTAGACCCCTGTTCATTAAGTCTGAACACTGCATTAATCTGTGTTGACATTATTTGGTTCAGAAATACCTATGGTTATGGGAAAGTAGATAAAGATTCTAATCCAATGTCTAAACTTGGAGCCACTGCAAATAACACCTGAGCATATTCTGCACTGGCCTATCAACCATGATACAAGAACACGAGCAGCCATGAACAGAAAAGCATGGAGCAGAGGTTAGTATGGGGCACAGACTAGCTTAGGATGTGAAAGAGAAGCAAAAGACTACAAAGAACTAGAATGACCACAGCATAGTAACATTTTTCCAACTCACTGCTAATAGAGGGTCTCCCACTTCTTTGTCAAGAAGGGCCTGGAATTAATGCTAGAACTATATGAGTTACAGCTGAACATTAAGTTTAGTTTAGTTTTTTTTTTTTTTGGAAACCAGTTGTTTATTCAACCAATAAACTGACATTATATAAATATATGGGTTGGAACATTATGCTGTTCAGTAAATTATTTCTGATTTATACAACTGTGTGGTTTCAGATCTTGTTAACAAGTTATTTTTCTCACATTTATAAAGTCCTGGGAAGGAAATGAATACTGACATTGAATGCTTGTTATGTCAGAGATTATAACAAATGTTTTAATATGTATCATTCCATTTAATGCTTATAAACTATGAGATTATTACAAATGAAAGAAGTGAAGCTTAAGGAGGTTTATTAACCTTCCCCAAATCATACAGCTATTAACAGAAAGATCTAGCTTTAAAGTCAAAGTCTTCTACTCCACCCAGTGTTTATTACCCCACAACATGCTACCTGAGGACCAAAAGAATATTGTCAAGAGTATGTGCCCTGAATGATAGACCTAGAAAACAGGATCCCAAAGGAGTAGGAACTGGACAATATCTCCACCAGTTCTTGTTACACGTCTCAAGAGCACTATAACTGTTCATAGCTGTGCCTCCAAATATGCTTCTAAGGTTTCTCAATCTCAGCACTATTGACATTTGGCGCCATATGATTTTTTTGTTGTAAGGGGCTGTCATGTGCATTGTGGGATGTTGAGCAGTATCCTTGGCCTCTACCACTAGATGTCCCCCCTCAAGTTGTGACAACCAAAAATGTCTCCAGACATTGCTAAATGCCCCCTGCAGAGGGAGGGCGAGGGCAAAATTGCTCTATTTGAGAAACACTGCCCTGAGCGGATACTTGCTCAGCAATTTAAAGGCTGGACAATAATAGAATCCTCGTTTTTTTTACTCTGGACCTAGACTGAAGCAACAGAACTTTTGTTCTGGGCCTTTATGGTAGTTAGACTAAGTAACTCTAGCTGCTATAACAGATAAAATCTCAGTGCCTTAATTCATTGCAAGATTATTCCTTACAATCCAGTGTAGGTGTGTCTGTCAGATGTCTTAACTCCAGGTGATCACTCAGGAACCCCATCTCCTTATGTCTTTGGCTCCATCATATTTAACACATGACTGGAATTCCCTCCATTCCATTCGGCCAGCGGCAGGGTGGTGAGGGGAGATGGTAAGGATGGCACATCCTCTGTGTAACCACATCAGCCTGGAAGCATCACACATCACTCCTGACATTTTTTGGTGGAAAATGGTCAGGCAGTCCTGCACTGAGAAAACTTCTTCCAACAATAACACTATATTTTGGAAAGGGGTAGGTATTTTTAGTGTTTTTTCTAGCCATCTGTGCCACAGCTCTGTATTTTCCAAAGCAGCTGCATAAATATTCCAGCCTAATAAGAACCCTGTAAGTTAGGCAAATATGATTGCAATTGTATATGTTTTATTTCCCCATTTTACACATGGTGAAGTTTGTACACGAATAATTCCTGTGACTTGAGGGTGATATCCTAGAGACAGAACCCCAGTCTGAATCTCAGTTGACAGTTTCCAACTGCAAGGCAGGTGACGAATATTAAGAAGAGCAGAGAGTGACATTAGCTACAAAGAGGGATGGTGTTATAAGCACTGATGCTGGAGTGACTTGTCTCTGTCACTGATGGTTGTATGTGACATCAAAAAAGAATTTAGTCCCTCAGAGCCTCCATTTTCACATCTGGGGATAATGAAGTTTAAATGAGATGATACATAGAAAGTACTGAAGACAATGTACAATAAATTTTGGCTATTGATATCATGCCATAAGAAATAAATAATACATTATCTATAAATTTACAAAATTTTCTGGCTAATATACATCACACTTAAGTTCTATGAATTTGGGGTGTCTTTAGGTTTGTCCACATTAGCCTGATTACAAAGAACAAATAAATGCTCATTGACCTTAGCAGATTTGCTCGTTTCTACAATAGAAACAGAGAGAGGAAGCATCTGGGGAAGAAAGTGCAGATGAATCAGGGTAAATCCATCCCCACTGCTGGAAAGCAGCCCAGAGTGCAAACCCCACTGACGGCAAGGCAGTAGAATCATGTTCATTTAAATGCCAAGGGCAGCAGGGAGCATCATGAAAGATGGAAGCAAGGTCAAATGCTTTGTGTGTTCTTATGCCAGCTCAGCGGCCAGAAACTCTAGGGCCAAGAACAGAAACCCAGCACCCAACCTCACTTTCCAGTCCATGGTTTTGAGTCATCTTGTTTTACAGATGAGGAAACAGAGGGCCAACAAGATCGGTGTTTTAATAGGAGACATGGCGGCTCTGGCCATGCAAGGCAAAGGCTGTGAACCCACCTCAGGCAGCAGGCAGGACATCAAGTCTGGCCCAAACACCAGCCCTCTATCTTCTGTGGCCATTCTCAGAGCAGAAGCAGAGGGCCCTGGCTGAGCCCTTGCAGGTCCAGAGAGTGCAAAGCCCTTGGAGCCCAGCTGTGTGGCTGACAGGGACTTGGTGCTCTGGCCAGGTGTCACGTCTGAGCCTCTGAGGTGGGAGAGCCAAGTTCAGGACAATGGACCACCTGAGACCTCCTGGCCTCACGGAATATCAAACAGTGACAGCTCTCCCAGAGATCTCCGTCTCAATGCTAAGACACAGCTCCACTCAATGACCAGCAAGCTCCAGTGCTGGACACCTCATGCCAAACAACTAGCAAGACAGGAACACAATCCCATCCATTAGCAGAGAGGCTCCCTAAAGTCATAATAAGGTCACAGACACCTCAAAACACACCACCAGACATGGTTCTGCCCACCAAAAGGACAAGATCCAACCTCATCCACCAGAACACAGGAACCAGCCCACTCCACCAGGAAGCCTACACGAGGCACTGAACCAACCTTACCCACTGGGGGCAGACACCAAAAACAATGGGAACTATGAACCTACAGCCTGCGAAAAGGAGACCCCAAACACAGTAAGCTAAACAAAAGGAGAAGACAGAGCAATATGCAGCAGAAAACCCACCAGACCAAGCAAATGAAGAGGAAATAGGCAGTCTACCTGAAAAAGAATTCAGAGTAATGATAGTAAAGATGATCCAAAATCTTGGAAATAGAATGGAGAAAATACAAGAAATGTTTAACAAGGACCTAGAAGAACTACACAGAAAACAACGATGAACAACACAATAAATGAAATTAAAAACTCTCTAGAAAGAATCAATAGCAGAATAACTGAGGCAGAAGACCTGGAAGTTAAAATAGTGAAAATAACTACCGCAGAGCAGAATAAAGAAAAAAGAATGAAAAGAATTGAGGACAGTCTCAGAGACTTCTGGGACAATGTTAAATGCATGAACATTTGAATTATAGGTGTCTCAGAAGAAGAAGAGGAAAAGAAAGGGACTGAGAAAATATTAGAAGAGATTATAGTTGAAAACTTCCCCAGTATGGGAAAGGAAATAATCAATCAGGTCCAGGAAGTGGAGAGTGTCCCATACAGGATAAATCCAAGGAGAAACATGCCAAGACACACACTAATCAAACTATCAAAAATTAAATACAAAGAAAAAATATTATGAGCACAAAGGGAAAAACAACAAATAGCATACAAGGGGATCC
Source organism: Neophocaena asiaeorientalis asiaeorientalis (assembly GCF_003031525.2). Taxonomy (NCBI): domain Eukaryota; kingdom Metazoa; phylum Chordata; class Mammalia; order Artiodactyla; family Phocoenidae; genus Neophocaena; species Neophocaena asiaeorientalis. The sequence goes on from NW_020175089.1 coordinate 1,278,471, forward strand.
CCATAAGGTTAACAGCTGATCTTTCAGCAGAAACTGCAAGCCAGAAGGGAGCAGCAGGACATATTTAAAGTGATGAAAGGGAAAAACCTACAACCAAGATGACTCTACCCAGCAAGGATCTCATTCAGATTCGACAGAGAAATTAAAACCTTTACAGACAAGCAAAAGCTAAGAGAAATCAGCACCACAAAACCAGCTTTACAACAACTGCTAAAGGAACTTCTCTAGGCAGGAAACACAAGAGAAGGAAAAGACCTACAATAACAAACAATTAAGAAAATGGTAATAGGAACATACATATCAATAATTACCTTAAAAGTAAATGGATTAAATGCTCCAACCAAAAAGACACAGACTGGCTGAATGTATACAAAAAAACAAGACCTGTACATATGCTGTCTAAAAGAGACCCACTTCAGACCTAGGGACACATACAGACTGAAAGTGAGGGGATGGAAAAAGATATACAATGCAAATGGAAATCAAAAGAAAGCTGGAGTAGCAATTCTCATATTAGACAAAATAGACTTTAAAATAAAGACTATTACAAGAGACAAAGAAGGACACCACATAATGATCAAGGCATCAATCCAAGAGAAGATATAACACTTGTAAATAACTATGCACCAAACATCGGAGTACCTCAATACATAAGGCAAATGCTAACAGCCGTAAAAGGGGAAATTGACAGTAACACAATCATAGTACGAGACTTAAACACCCCACTTTCACCAAAGGACAGATCAACCAAAATGAAAATAAATAAGGAAATATAAGCTTTAAATGATACATTAAACAGGATGGAGTTAATTGATATTTATAGGACATTCCATTCAAAAACAATAGAATACACTTTCTTCTCAAGTGCTCGTGGAACATTTTCCAGGATAGATCATATCCTGGGTCACAAGTTAAGCCTTGGTAAATTTAAGAAAATTGAAATTGCATCAAGTATCTTTTCCAACCACAACACTATGGAACTAGATATCAATAACAGGAAAAAAAAACTGTAAAAAATACAAACACATGGAGGCTATACAATATGCTACTGAATAACCAAAAAATTGAAGGAGAAAAACCATATGATCGTCTCAGTAGATACATAAACTGCTTCCAACAAAATCAACACCCATTTATGATAAAAACCCTCCAGAAAGTAAGTAGAGAGGGAACTTGCCTCAACATAATAAAGGCCATATATGGCAAACCCACAGCCAACATCGCTCTCAATGGTGAAAAACAGAAACCATTTCCATGAAGATCAGGAACCAGACAAGGTTGCCCACTCTCACCACTATTATTCAACACAGTTTTGGAAGTTTTAGGCACAGCAATCAGAGAAGAAAAATAAATAAAAGGAATCCAAATCGGAAAAGAAGAGGTAAACCTGTCACTGTTTGCCGATGACATGATAGTATACATAGAGAATCCTAAAGATGCTACCAGAAAACTACTAAAGCTAATCAATGAATTTGGTAAAGTCGCAGGATACAAAACTAATGCACAGAAATCTCTTGCATTCCTATACACTAATGATGAAAAATCTGAAAGAGAAATTAAGGAAACACCCCATTTACCCTACAACAAAAAGAATAAAATACTAGGAATAAACCTACCTAGGGAGACAAAAGACCTGTATGCAGAAAACTAAAAGACACTGCTGAAAGAAATTAAAGATGATACAAACAGATGGAGACATATACTATGTTCTTGGATTGGAAGAATCAACATTGTGAAAATGACTATACTACACAAAGCAATCTACAGATTCAGTGCAATCCCTATCAAATTACCAATGGCATTTTTCACAGAAGTAGAACAAAATATTTCACAATTTGCATGGAAACACAAAAGACCCCAAAATAGCCAAAGCAATTTTGAGAAAGAAAAATGGAGATAGAGGAATCAGGCTCCTTGACTTCAGACTATACTACAAAGCTACAGTAATCAAGATGGTATGGTACTGGCACAAAAACAGAAATAGAGATCAATGGAACAGGATAGAAAGCCCAGAGATAAACCCACGCACATATGGTCACCTTATCTTTCATAAAGGAGGCAAGAATATACAATGGAAAAAAGACAGCCTCTTCAATAAGTGGTGCTGGGAAAACTGGAGAGCTACATGTAAAAGAATGAAATGAGAACACTCCCTAACACCATACACAAAAGTAAACTCAAAATGGATTAAAGACCTAATTGTAAGGCCAGACACTCTAAAACTCTTAGAGGAAAACATAGGCAGAACACTCTATGACATAAATTACAGCAAGATCTGTTTTGACACAATTCCTAGAGAAATGGAAATAAATACAAAAAGAAAGAAATGGGACCTAATGAAACTTAGTTTTGACCTAATGAAACTTTCCTTTGCACAGTAAAGGAAAACATAAACAAGATGAAAAGACAACCCTCAGAATGGGAGAAAATATTTGCAAATGAAGCAACTGACAAAGGATTAATCTCCAAAATTTACAAGCAGCTCATGCAGCTCAATATCAAAGAAACAAACAACCCAATCCAAAAATGGGCAGAAGACAAAAATAGACATTTCTCCAAAGAAGATATACAGATTGCCAACAAACACATGAAAGGATGCTCAACATCACTAATCATTCGAGAAATGCAAATCAAAACTATAATCACCTCACACAAGTCAGAATGGCCATCATCAAAAAATCTACAAATAGTAAATGCTGGAGAAGGTGTAGAGAAAAGGGAATACTCTTTCACTGTTGGTGGGAATGTAAATTCTTACAGCCACTATGGAGAACAGTATAGAGGTTGCTTAAAAATCTAAAAATAGAACTACCATACGACCCAGCAATCCCACTACTGGGCATATATCCTGAGAAAACCATAATTCAAAAAAGAGTCATGTATCACAATGTTCGTTGCATCACTATTTACAGTAGCCAGGACGTGGAAGCATCTAAGTGTCCATCGACCAATGAATGGATAAAGAAGATGTGGCATATATATACAATGGAATATTACTCAGCCATTGAAAGAAACGAAATTGAGTTATTTGTGATGAGGTGGATGGACCTAAAGTCTGTCATACAGAGTGAAGTAAGTCAGAAAGAGAAAAACAAATACCATATGCTAACACATATATATGGAATCTAAAAAAAAAAAAATGTTCTGAAGAAACTAGGGGCTGGAATAAAGATGCAGGAATAAAGGAATAAAGATGCAGACATAGAGAATGGACTTCAGGACACAGGGAGGGGGAAGAGTAAGCTGGGATGAAGTGAGAGAGTGGCAGGGACATATATACACTACCAAATGTAAAACAGATACCTAGTTGGAAGCAGCCACATAGAACAGGGAGATTAGCTCAGCGCATTGTGACCACCTAGACGGGTGGGATAGGGAGGGTGGGAGGGAGATGCAAGAGGGAGGAGATATGGGTATATATCTATATGTATAGCTGATTAACTTTGTTATAAAACAGAAACTAACACAGCATTGTAAAGCAATTATACTCCAATAAAGATGTTAAAAAAAATATAGGAGACATGAGTCCCAAAGCCACAATTGCCAATTCTTGGGCCAGTTGTCTTACCTGTGCTGCTTTCATATCTGTGTTACTTTATATTCCACAATTCTACAAAGTGAAGTGATATTAAGCTACCTGAGGCAAATACAGAAGTCTACAGAGTACCTTTCCAGAAGCCATCAATTTTTCCCATACACAAATGCCTCTTCCAGTTTAAGAGATATTTCCCCCAAATTGAAGGTAAGTCCCCACCTTCTGTGAGCACTTGACCTTACTTGTTTAATAAAAACAAAGCTGAACAAAAAACAGCAACTTTACTCCAATGACAAGCTCTTCGTTTAGGACCAAAATACTCCAAAGCCCTTCTTTCCGTTGGGGCCTTGATAGCTGAAGATGAAATGGTTTGGTGGATGTGGACATCACACCTCAGTAACTTCTGTCAAAAAGATGAGGCATGAAAAATCGCTCCCAGCACTTTGGCACGGACATGCCCCCAACCACAGAACTTCATGAAAGGCATCAGCCTGCCAAGAGCAGAGTCTTCATCATCAGCAGAATAGCGTAAAAAAAAAAAAAAATCTCAAATGTCAGTTCTGGGTAACATGCTTCTCCTGATTTTAATAAGGAAAAAAAAAATCACATGGATTGAGTCTCATTCTTTTAGGGTATAAGTCTGGGCTTGAGAATATGATGGCAAGCATATTATTCCAAAAGCAAGTCTCAGTCTCAAAAACATTCTTTTCAGATAGAACCCTAAGAATGGGTTCTCAGAGCCAACTCTTAATTTCAGCTATGCAAGATTTTAATATCATCTAGAGGTCAAGCAAAATTCCACTGGGTACTTTTGAGCTTTGTTTTACTGACTGAGTTGACAGCATAAGTATCCTTTGATATGTATGTACATGTGAGTCTGTGCATATGTGTGCATGTGTGTGAATGAAATTTCTTCTAGTCGACTGTTTTTGACCTTCAAAAATGGCTATTTCTTAGGGTTCAACCTCATATATTCAAGAAGTGCCTAAGATATATGAACTACGCAAGGTACACCAAAAACCTACTTTATGCCCTGGGAGAATATGACATCATATTTCCTACTTCTCTCCTTCATAGTTCGTACTATTATACATCCATCCTTTATGACACAGCAAAGGACTTAAGAGGCTCTTATCATAGACCCAGATAATATTCCTTCAACTCAACTAACAACAAATGCCATCAAAATGCCCAGACACAGTCTTTCAGAATCTGTTACATGCCAACAAGTTTATCCTTAAAATAGGCTTGTGGAACATTGCTGACTTTGCAGGAAACCTTGAATGCTATTGAGGAAACAGAAATCCTGAACCAATCTCTTCTACAGAAACAGAAAAGCTCCATACAATGACAGATGTTCATCAGAATTACAGAACTGAGAGCTGATCAGTGGATATGAGATATGAGTGCTGGTCTGATGCAACTGAATCCATGAAAGGAGGTTGAATAATCCCATTCAGTCAGCTAGAGTAACATTCGAGAGACTTTCAATGAACACTCTATACTAATGCAGCATGGCTCTCCTATGGCCATAAAATGCAGCCTCTTGAGCATTTACATACAACACTTGGAAGAACAGTGTCCTTGTTAAGCATACAGGCTCAGGAATTAGACGGTCTGGGTTCACATCTCAGCTTTTTGGTTGCAGCTGTGAGACAGTGCAAGTTACTTAACCTCTCTGTGCTTCAGTTTCCCACGTAAAACAGAAAATGAGAGTAAGATCTGCCCCCTCTAGTTGCTGTAATGATTGAGTTAATACAGTGTACAGTTCTAAGGACAAGGCCCAGCAATTGGGTAAGCAATTAATAAATGATACCTATTCTTACTGATTCAGCATAATTGTTTCCATTCATTCTAAGGCTCCCAAATTGTATCCTACATTTTTTTTTTAGCAGGAGTGGAGGAGGCTCATTAACTAAGTGGGTTTTGCAAACAGGAAAGAATGATTCCTGAAGACTTTGTCACCTACCTATTTTCCTATTTTAAATGCAAAAAAACATTTAATGACAAGAAAACAACCTGAAACACATCTCCTTTACAAACACTGAAGTAATGCTTATTTTACTGCACATTTCAGCTGTAGGAGATTTCATGAAATTCATAATGCAAGGTCCTCATGAGTCAGCACTGTGGTGAGCCAGTCTAGAGTTAAAGAGACCTAACTCTAACTAAGTACATGCTGGGGCAGAGCTCTGAATAATGCACAGGTCGACTCTGAAGCAAACTTTATGAGTGAACCACAACCCAAATCAAATGATGATTTTCATAAAAGAATGATGCTGAACAGTCTCACTGTAAATCTAGCTTTGGGCTCCACTAGCAGAGGAAGATGTCATTGCCATTGGTGGCATTATCATTGCACATGGGACAAAATATGGTAGCTTCAAGAAGAAGCTGGATCATTGACATTTCTTGCAGATGAAAGAAGCCAACATTCCAGTTGTCCGCATGCAAGGGTGGAAAGGAAACAATGGCTGAAAATGTGGCAGATAGAAAATGATTCTTTATTTTAGGCTGATGGGACAAAATGCTATCTGTCTTCAAAGATCTGGCAGCTCTGGTTGAGAGACTTTCAACCATTTCCAAACATATCTGGTAGAAAGGCAAGTAAACATTTTAGAAATCTTCTCTGAAAGAGGCTGAGATTAATAGGAACACATATAAAACCAAACTTCTCTTATATAGAAAATACTGGCTGGGACTTCCCTGGCAGTCCAGTGGTTAACACTCCGAGGTCCCACTGCAGGGGGCACAGGTTAGATCCCTGGTCAGGGAACTAAGATCCCACATGCTGCGCAGCACAGCCAAAAAATTAAAAAAAAAAACTGGCTATAAATACAGGAATACAGAATTAAATTTTGCTATTTAAGACCTCCCAAAGCTAGCCAATTGAGTGAGGCTATCACTTGAATTTTGCATTCTTTTTTTTGTTAACATCTTTATTGGAGTATAATTGCTTTACACTGTTGTGTTAGTTGCTGCTGTATAACAAAGTGAATTAGCTATATGTATACATATATCTCCATATCCCCTCCCTCTTGTATGTCCCTCGCACCCTCCCTATCCCATCCCTCTAGGTGGTCTCAAAGCACCGAGCTGATCTCCCTGTGCTATGCAGCTGCTTCCCACTAGCTATCTATTATACATTTAGTAGTGCATATATGTCAGTGCCACTCTCTCACTTCGTCCCAGCTTACCCTTCCCCCTCCCCATGTCCTCAAGTCCATTCTCTACATCTGCGTCTTTATTGCTGTCCTGCCCCTAGGTTCTTCAGAACTTTTTTTTTTTTTTTTAGATTCCATATATATGTGTTAGCATATGGTATTTTTTTTTCCCTTTCTGACTTACTTCACTCTGCATGACAAACTCTAAGTCCATCCACCTCACTACAAATAACTCAATTTCATTTCTTTTTATGGCTGGGTAATATTCCATTGTATATATGTGCCACATCTTCTTTATCCATTCATCTGTCAATGGACACTTAGGTTGCTTCCATGTCCTGGCTATTGTAAATAGTGCTGCAACGAACATTGTGGTACATGACTCTTTTTGGAATGTTTCATTCTTATTTGACACTGGATTTTGAAAATGTTGGCACTGTTCAAGGTTGAAAGCATTTCCTTGATTTTTCACTCAATGCTGTGTCTTATGTATCTGCTTAGTTAGTTGACTAAATGTCCAGGATTAGTTGGCAATACCATAATGTAATGCTTATGGTTAATTTTTCTTTCTAAGCAATCTCCTTGCTTCTTCCCCAAGGGAGTCTTCTAGGAACCCTGGAGCAGCAAGAACTCTCTTGAGATATTTTATTTTGGGGCATTTATCTCAGAGCATATCAAAACTTAAAACAGCTTCAACTTTAATATGCTCAAGGTAGAAAAGCAGTAGAGTTGTAGTAAGCTATGGTTTTATATGTCTATAGACTTATTTGATTCATAAAATTATGTAAGTCCTATATAATAATACCTAAAACATATACGTATAAGTCCTGTAAATAAATAAATAAATAAAACATACCAATAGAAATGGAACATTTAGGACCACTATTTTTTGGCAATGTACCAAAAAAAAAAAAAAACAACCACGACTCATATGCTTAAAAATTAAGATAGTAAAAGCCAACACAGTGACAAGAAGGGCTGGCTGCCGACACCTGCAATTCCTGCATCTGCCTCCTCTTTCCATTTTGAACGGTCTGCAGGAGCAACAGAATTCAAATTTAAGCTATGACAAAGAAGTTCAGCAAAAGAAATGAGAGAAAAACGTCTGGTGAACAGTATAAGAAAATTACCCCTAATCACTTTCTCATGTGGGTGTTTGTGTCTGCATGTATGTGTATTACTACATATATGTTTATATATATCACTATGTATATAATATATATTTGTTTTTAGTGAAATGAATTAAAGATAACTAGTTTTATATGGTGAAAACTAGAAGACAGTATACTTTTTCAACAATGTGTGAAATAATTTACCAGACAGAAAAGCCTCAGAAAAATATCTGGAGGCCTAAGTATACCACAAGTTCATTTAAAAATTGGAATATAGAATGTGCATGAAGTGAAATTAGGAAGACCCCTTTTTTCCACCAAACTAAACTATGTTGAGCAGGCCTTCTTTGGCAGAGACTGCTAATTGCTCTCCAATATCCAAGCTACTTTTCTTCCTTTAGGTAAGTGCAACCTCTAAGTGTTGGATGGACTCTTGCCTACTGAGCTAGAGACTACATTTCCCATCTTTCCTTGCAGCTAAACATGGTCATCTGACTTTGTTCTGACCAATAGGATGTAAGCATCAGGATGTATAACATTCTACCTCACATCTTTAAAAGGAAACTATTGTCCTCCACTTTCTTCTCCCTTTCCATAGCTGGAATGAGGATATGGTGCTGTAACCCATGTTCAGCCACAGAACTATTCCAGCATATATATGGCAGAATCTAGATAAAAGAAGCCAGGGTATCTGGACAGCCACATGGGGTGGGGTCACCTTAAACTGTCCATAGGTTCAGACATGAAATAGAACATGGAAAAGGAATAAACCTTCCATCTTGTTTAGATCTGTTTACATCCCTTGAAAGTAGCCATGTCAATATTCAACTTTTATTGAATATCAAATATTAACTTTTGTTTCAGTGTATGTTTCAGGCTTGATAACCAGGTATATGTTTGAGAAATTTCTGGAAAGCCACAGAAGTAAAATAGAAACAAGATGTGACCTGGCTCTGATTTCTTTTTAAAGTTTGTTTTTAAAAAGGAGAGGACATTGGGGGTTACCTGGACAGAAGGTATGTCTAGTAACAGGCACTTTGTGGCTTCAGTATGTCATTGCTTAGTAGTTGAATTAAGTCACCAGTAGAACTTTGAAGATGTAAATAACCTACACCAAGAACAATTTTCTGAGTCATGAGAAAGAAATGTATTTTTCAGGACTGGTTTAATCATAGGCCAAGAAAAACCATAACCTATCATTCCTAGAAAGCTTTAGAACAATTGCAAATTGCCTACTCTGGCCATCATTCTGCTCTGCTTCGGGAGCTGGGCTGGAATGCAGACCTTCCAGCTCCATAGTCTTATCCTTGGTACATGGGTGAACATTTACAAGCTGACAAATGAGCAACAACACAAAATTAAAACCACATAAATTACTTTGTATTAAAAATTTATTTCTTAGAGGTCAATACTTACCCCATAATTTCCCAGAGAATTAATTCTTAGTATCAAGAGTTTTAAGAAAATAGGTTAGGAATCTTTTTGAAGTTAGAGACCCAGGTAAACACATCAGCAGCTATTTACACTTCCAAGCAGGAATACTTAACAAGAAGCAAAATATTTACTTACATAATCCCAAAGGTAAATCTCTTTTAAAAGAATAAACATTTAATTACTCTTAACTAGAGTAGAATAGTGAGTACAAGTCCTTTGTAGCTTCATACATATTTTCAATATATATTCTAAAATATTTTGCTCCCTGGAAGCAACAGCTTCTTCAATGAACTATGTCCTTTGCAATTCAGGTCAAGGGTGCTATTCTCGGTGGAGCTTCCAAATCCGCCAGGCAAAGTCAGCCTTTCATCCTCTGCACTTTCTAGCACTTCCTGAGCATTCTACTATACCACTTAATTCTGTAATTATTTGTTTCTCCACCGCCTTCCCATTTAACTAGGAACTCCTTGAAAACAGCCCTAGATGGAACCTCACATACATTCAAGAGCATGGACTCTAAAGACAGGAAAGGTTCAAATCCTAGTTCCACCAGATCATGTGCATATGACCTTAGGCATGTTACCTTACCTTCCTGAGCCCAATCTCTAAAATACGCAATAGTATTAAATGGGCAAGCACGTCTGAGGATTAAATGAGTTAATACACAATACATTTCTCAGACAAGTGCCTGGCATGTAGTAAGTGCCACATAAGTGTTTTTTTAAGTCAGTTCCTGATTCCACAGGTGCCTAATAAGAACTTATTTAAACAGAAAGGTAGGTTAACACCATGGCACACCAGCTTCAAGAATAATATGAATCTTACAAGCAAGTACTGCTGTTAAAATACTTAAAACTTTTCCAGTGGAAACATAGCTTCATGAAACGCTGGGATGGCCACAACCCAACAAAATTATCTCAAGAGAAGATTCCAGAATAATGGTCTAAAGTGCAAAATCTTAGCTCAGAATGGCTGTCCTTCCTTTGAAGACCTGTGTCTGGAAATCTAAAATACTGCTTTAAAGAATATGCATTAATTTATCTAACCAAGAAAACTATGTGTAGTTTTAAGTCATTTATTTATTACAGAGAAAGTCTGAAATGTCTCTTCTTTTCCATCTCATCTTTTAACTCCCATAACTTCCACTCCTGTGAATAGCTGGTGTCTCTAATTGCGCATATCATGATTGTTACATGAAAAAAACTTCTATTTAAAGGCACTGTTTCACAAGAAAATACCTGAAAATATGTCTCCTTACTGTGTCAGTGTCTAATAGCATTAAAATTTTTAATTTAACATTTTCATCCTTTGAAAATCATTTAGAAAATTCTACTTACGTGGAAAGTCCCTATGAATACCTGGCAAATACTTAGCACCCCAGTCATAGCATCTTAGTTTGGGTTTTCAGAAGCAGCGGTTGTGACAAGGATTTGAGCACAGTCATTTTTTTGGAAGGTAAAGCAAGAGAAAGAGGGAGAGAAAAGGAGAGAGAGGGAGAGCGCGATGAAAGTGAAATGAAAGTGTGATATCAAGAAAGGCAGCTCTGCAGACCCTCGGGAAGGTCTCATTAGAACTCTCAGAGCCTGAGTAAACACGTGTCACATTATCATGCCCAAGGCTGGAGGGAGCCCAGGCATTTATACACCAGCTCATGAAAGTCATTGTTTAAGGACTTCTCCTGTGGTTACCAACATTCAATGGCACATCCAGCTGCTACACATTCTAGCAGAGCAGCAGTCAGAATTTTGAGAAAAAATAAAAGGAGCAGCATTCAGACACACATTGTAGATCCCAGCTTTTGGAAAAGGGCTGGAGCACAGTGAAAGGTTTGAGGGAAATGGGAGGAGATGCTGATGGCACCCGCTCTACCTAGCTAATCCTCTGTCCACTTATAAACTCTGAGAGGAAAAGAACTTAAATAATTAAGAGAAAGAACCTAACAAATAAACACAACCTGTGTCTGCTCATTGAGAAAGTGATTCTGGAAATAGGTTGGGATACTGATGTTTATGCATTCTTGAGACCAAAATAACACTGAAGACCAACGAGAAAATGCCCCTTTATATCGATTACACTTTTATAAAATAAAGTGAGAGGAAATTAGTGCTCTTATTCCCTTTCAACAGTTCTCTCTCAAAAGAGCTCAGGAAGTCCCCGGTCCCCAGATAGAAGACCTCTCAATGGTAGGTTTAGCCCAATGATACTATGTAAAGCCTCATTAATTCAGCAAACATTTGCATGATATTTATGATACATAAATCATAATTTGTAGGACAGAAAAAATGTCAACCAGGTAATTATTACCAGATGTGATTAACCTTTTTTGTACCCTCTCTAACAAAGCCTGTTGTTTAGAATGTCCTTTGGATTGATTATGGATTTGGGAGAATGTTGGGAACTCTTGCCTGATGCTTCTACAGAATATTAAGACATATCTTTCCATAATATTTCATTAGCGTGACTTCTGCAATGATGGCTACATAATCTTTGTTAATGAATTTTGTGCACGTGCATGCTTGTGCACGTTCGCACACACACACACATGACTGTGAGCTCCTGAAAGACCTGGGACTAAGTTCTTTCATAATTTTATTTTATTTTTAAGTTTTCTTTCTGTTCCCTTATCCCTCACCATCATTCCTTTCTGTTTAGTTCCTCTATATTATAAATACTCTTTGAATTAAACAAAAATTTTATTGAAGTATAGTTATTTACAATGTTGTGTTAGTGAGCTGTATTCATCACAGCAGCCTAGTACAGTGACGCTTATAGTGGCCACTGTAGATGTCAGCTGAATTCAAGGAGAAAAGCAATAGTACATACTTCTTCTTGATTTAGAAGTCAACATCTTACTTCTAAATCTCCAGTTCTCCCACTTAACCCTTCCCTCTAGATAAATATGTTTAAAAGAACAGCTGGACTCCACATTCAAGTTAGCAAAAGTATTGCTGTATGATAATTTTGATATATTAAATTAGCCAATTTTTTTCCAGCAATGACTGAGCATGGTATTAGGCCAGACGCTACAAGCCAGTGGGCTTACATAAGGCCCTGTAATGATGAAAGGTTAAAAAAAAGTCTTCAAATTCTTTGATAATCCTTCCCTCAAGAGGTGGAGTCTCTTTCTTAAACACGGGTCTTTAGTGATTTGCTTCTAATTTACAGAAGCCTAGGTCCCAAAGGGCAACCCAGCTGGTTGCCTGGTTCTCTCTCTCGAGACATTGCCCCTTTGGAGCACTGAGGCACCAGTGAGAAGCCCAGCTCTCCTGAATCCACGCTGCTCAAAGACAACATGGAAAGGACAGACAGCCAAGCCCAGGAGCCCCAGCTCTTCCACACCCCAGCTGTTGGAGTCTTCCCAGCCAGACAACAAATGTATGAGTGGAGAAGGAAGCCTTTGAGGTAACTCTGGCCCCAGGTACCTTCTGAGTGAAAATTCCTGAGAGACCTCCAATGATGACTACCTACATGAACCTGGAACCATAATATATAATGATAACAAGTGATTATTTCTGTTTTACAAAACTAAGTTTGGGGTGGTATATTATATATCAATTGATAACTGTCACATTATGTACTTGTAAATAAATTGTCCTACTTTAAAGTATCCGAGATTATATTTTAGAAAGGATGAAAAACATATTAGAAAGAAAAGGAGAGTCAAATTCTTCAGGTGTGTGTGTTACAAAGTTCATTCTGGCATCAAATCCCTCTTGGGACTGTTTCCAAAGTAATCGGTGAACTGGGTTGGATTTGAAACCCTTTTCACTCAGTGGGATGGAGCTCTGACTGCAGCAGGCAGTTTTTTTGAAAAGTTTCACTTCTCTAATGAACACAAACAGTTCCTTTCAATTCTAACACAATGTGAGGTATATTTTTTATGTCAGTTCTATCACACTTTGACGTGTGGTGCAGCCCTAAACAATTCAACACCTGTCTGGTCAGTAGCAGCTACTTCCTATCCCCTGACAGACCACATAGGCTGCCCACTCTACCCAGAGAAGGAGAATTCTGAGGAAGCGTTTCCAAATGTACACCTTCACCTGCCATTTTTCATTCAAAACATTGGAAGTAAATTTATGGGCTCCTCTACTTTCTGAGAAATACCATGTGTTGATTTAGGTAAGTGTTTTTCTACTTTATGTCTGATGATCTAAAGCTCTTTAAAAGTAGTTTAAGAAATGCTTGTAGAATATCTCCTATCTCTTTATTCTTTTTTTTTTTTTTTTTTTTTTTTTTTTTTTTGACCACCAGGGAAGCCCCTCTTTATTCTATTTTTATAACCACCTTCTATCTTAGAATTTAATATTTTGTTTTATCTTAAGGGCATCATCCACAAGAATTATTAAGATTCCAGTGTTGCATTCTACCTACGTACTCTCTTACTTTATACATTATCCCTTCACTGGTGCGTTCCCCATACATTATCCCAAAGATTTTTACCTTGTAGGATGGGGCATAACCTTACAATGCAAGGGAAAAGGAGAAAGGGAAAAGAGTTGACAGAGGAAAGAAAAGGACAGAAAAAATTAATTTAAAAATTAGAATGGCTTCAGTCATCTAACTGTTGGAATATTATGATAGATGTCTTCAATAGGGCTCCCCACGAAACACACCTGAGATAAAGGCTGGTGTGCAAGGAGTTTGTATGGGAAAAGTGATCCCAAGAAACAAGGTAAGTGGGGAGGCAGGGCAGGAAGGTGAAGGAAGCCAGAAGCGGGTTTTTTATGAAACAGGTAATTGCTGCTGGTAACGGGTCTCCATCCTGCTGGGGAGAAAGTACCACAGATTTATCCCAACTGAGAGCCAAAGGATTTGGCTTCTACCAAGCCCATCTGCAACTGGCAGAGCGCTGTTTCCAGATGCTTTAACTCTCTACACTTTCAGCCTGCCCAGCACATGCTGAGAACATTCTAGAGGCCAGAGAGCTCTCTTGGTTAGAAAGTCACAAGTAGTTACAGCAAGAAGCTAGCAGCAGAGGTACTGCTGAGGGAGCATGGGTGGGGCACCGACTCACCCGCTACAGCAGCCCGTGTCCTCCCCAATGCCATGCTCAGGGTAGACCAGATATATGATGATGGTTTTTAATTAGGGATTTTCACTTACATGGAGACATCTTGATGACTTGGTTAACACAGCTCTAGATCATTTATCATTACCAAAGCCAGTTTAATTTTGTTGTTAACCCTGTACCAACAGAGTTTATTATATGTGCTATTTTGAGAATCACAGAGTACTGATAAAATATTTAAAGGACCCCTTGCCCTCTTTGGCTTATTATCAAAAGCCTACTGTTCCCATCTCAGGACCCATATCATCCCTCCAGTTGCTTCAGATTCTCTCCTAACCTCCAGGACACCAAAAGTGTTTATTGAAAAAGTCGATTTTCACTAACAAATATACCAAACACATAGGCAACAGAACATGAAGGTTTATATGAGGAAACCAGAGGACTGAAAAACAAATTTATGAAATGCTTAGAGAATGACAATAAGGGGTCTGATGAATAACAACTGGGATCAGGCAGGGCTTCCTGATTTAAAATCTGTTTTGAATCAGAATTTTTCTCACATATGTTTACATTTTGTTATAAAAGGGAACAAGTACAGAACTATACAAACAAAATAAAGAGAGAATACTTTTGTGAGTTGTGAGATTGTGTACCGTCTTCTTCTGAACATAGAAAATTAGTTTACTACCTAAATAGTTTATTTCAATGATGTGTGCTCTCAGAGAAGTTCATAGTGATGGCTGGATGAGCCCAAAACTGAGGACAATAGAAAAATATTTTAATGCACTCTGCTTGGTTTTTCTCTTTTCTTCTCTTGTCTTTTCCTCTCCCTCCACCCCTTCCTCTCTTTCTGTCCTTTTATTTTTCCTTTTTTCCTTATTTCTTTCCTTTCTTTCTTTATGGAGCTTACCAGAAACTAGGAGGTAGGGAAGACGGGAAGGTATGGATCAAAGGATATAAACTCTCAGTTACACGACAATTAAGTTCTGGTGGCCTAATGTATGCATGGTGACTCTAGTCAATAATAATTTGAAATTTGTAAAGAAAGTAGGTTTCAAATGTTTTCACCATAAAAAAGGCAATTATGTGAGGTGATGGATTTGTTAATTAGCTTGATTGTGGTAACCATTTCAAAAAGTATTTGTATATCAAAACATCATGTTGTACAGTGTAAATATATTCAATTTTTATTTGTCACTCAGGTCTCAGTAAAGCTGAAAAAAACTACTTCTCGTAAAAATGATTTACATTCCTTGATAAGATAACATGTGAATGGATGGCAAAGGAAAGTCTTATTACTGTAGTTAGGTACCGAGTGGGTATCGGGGCAAAGCCAGAGTTAGATGAACAATGCCTATGGAATGATCTGCAAGTCATGGTTTGGTTTCCCTGAGAGTTGGCTTGAAGGAAAGGGGACCACATAAGGAAGTCCTCACTGAAGCAGAAGCTGCAGAGCAACGGTTTAGGGCTCTGAGCCTGGAACAATCCTGTCTGAGGGCAAAACTTGCCATTGACCTTTATTAGCTGGTAACTTGGAGCAAGACAATGTCTATGAACTTGAATTTCCTCATCTGCAAAACGGGGAAGTTCATGATGCCTTACATGTACCTTCTAAAACTCAAATATGCTAATAGAAGGGAGCTAGAACAGAGCCTGTCATATAACAGACCCTCCATAAGCATTAACTGCAGTTACACAGACTCTCAGATGTTTGTGGTTGATTCCCACAATCCTCAATTTCATATGTATGTGTGTTCATGTTCCTATGAAAGATCCTAAAGTTAAAACATACTTACTTTATTAATAACAACTCAATAACAACACAAAGAGAAGAACATTTATTCATGTATCATATACTTATGGAAAAAGTTCCATGCATTGCTCTAAATCCAGGTGTACACAGGCAGCCACAATACCAAGTCACATATCTTACCCTGTCACTGCAAACCTGGTGATGATACCTTCACTGAGGTTGTTCCTCCCCTCACCTCATTCGTAGTGACCCTAGGCATGCAGCTCACTCAGTGCCTTGGTTGAGTGAGGAGGGTCTCTATTTCATCAAAGTAATGCACCACCCATGAGGTCACAATAAGGAAAAGAAAAGCGTGAACCCTCCCTTACCCAGGTGAGGTATGAGGAAATTGCTCCAAGCTGGTTTGTAAATAGCTGTGAAAGACTGCATAAATGGTCCCAGATCACCAACCTCCCTGTAACCATACCCTCTACCATCAAGAAATTGGGTCTCTTTCCACATCTCTCGAATCTGGCTGGCCTTGTGATGTTCTTTGGCCATAAGAATGCACCAGAAGTGAGAGTGTGTCATGTGGAGCCTAGGCCTGTACTTTTTCTCTCTGTCTCTGTCTCTGTCTCTTTCTCTGTCTATCTCTCTCTCTCTCTCTCAGAGCCTAGCCCAGCCAATGTGTGAACATGCCTGGGCCATCACACTGGAAGTGAGACCCATGACCCAGTCACCCCTTTCACTGTAGTCAAACAACCACAGACATACAGGTGAGACAGATCAGAAGACCAGAAGAACTGACCAGTTGATCCCTGCCCATCTCCAACCTTCAGATACAGGAGCTAAATAAATGCTTATTGTTTTAAGCAACCACATTTTAGAGTAATTTGTTACGCAGCATGATTCAGCAATAGATAACTGATACAATAATGGAGGTAAGATTCCAACATTAGTTTTTGTGACTCCAAGACCTCTGTTCTTGAAGCTGTAAAAAAGCAGTCACTGCATAATTAAAATATATGTGTATGTGTGTGTGTGTGTGTGTATATATATATATATATATATATAATATATTACATTACAAAATAAAAAAATAAAAAATAAAAAAATAAAAAAAAATATATCACCTTGGCCAGACAAAAAATAAATGACAATTTTATAAAAACAAGCAGGGAGCACCACTCTCACTTTTAATACTTAACAGATTATAAATCATTATTTTTTAAGGATTTTACTCTTTGACTCTCAATATTATTTGAAAATCAGACCACAAAATTATACCCAAAGATAAGCATTTTATTGATTCACTGAAAACATCTGCTTTTCTAACTTTTTCTTGTCTGCTTTTCAAGGAACATAGTATTGTCATGCAAACCCACAAAATATACACACAAGGAAACACAGTGCCCTTGGGTAAATAAATAATAATAAAACTTTGTTAATGGCAATCAGTCAACAAACATTCACTGTGCATCTACCATGTGGAAGGCACCGTGCTAACCAGTGGGAACCCAGGGATGAATAAAGCAGCCTTGGTCCTTTGCTAATTTATCTGTGTAACTGTGTATCAACACAGAATATTAATTTAAAAAAAAAAAAGAATGAAGAGTTTCTATAAAACAACATCTAGTCTAGTACCTTAAAAATGTTCTGAAATGAAAGGTTCAGAAGATCTGCATTTGGCTAGTCAAAATGGTCTTAATTCAGGTTCATTATATTCAATAAAAGTATTTTCCCCTGGAAAATCAAAGTAGGAGTTAATAATGAACTTGAATAACTGTAAGGTCAGAAAAAAATACAAATATCTATCTCTGATATAGTTAAAGAATTTAAAAAAATGAAGGTCATATAAACTATACAAAAAATTACAAAATTTTTCTGATTAAAGCCCTAAGATGAACACTAGGATGTATCACAGAAATCAGGCTTTAGAGAAATAATGTCTGTTTATAACTGCCACTTTATTTATGAATTCCAAGCTCACTGTTGGTCTCTGCATTCTAATATAGGAGTTGAGATGCTAAATTTAAAAAAAAAAGAAGAAAAGAAATAACTCTTAATGTATCTCCATGGAAGGAAAATAATGCCAATGGTGCTCAAGAGGAAATAAATAATGAGAGTTTCAAACAATCTAAAAGAGAGCAGATGAATGGGTTATTTAATAATTATCTTTAAAACTATGAAGTTTTATTGGTACCAGGTGAACACTAACATTTTACTCCTTATGTCTACAATGAACAAAATAACCAAAAACCTTACTAAACGGAACCAAGATGGGTAAACAATAAATAGTAAAAGCAAGTACCAGAAGAGGCTGAGGATCCTCTCCCTCTGTACAGCTTTAACAATAGTGTGGGTTGGATGCTGAGCTCTTTTGCCTATCGAATCTGGTAACAATTCAGGTATAGGAATTGTTATTTTCATTTTACGATACAAAGGATTTGCAAGTTCCCCGATTTCACATATTTGCATGGGTTTGGGGCAGGGGTTAAAATTGCTCATTCAACAAATACTTCAAGAGTGCTCACTTGTGCCAACCACTCCAGTAGGTAAGAGGAGAGAGCGTGTGATAAGCATGACGGAGCCCCCGCCGCCATGGAGCTCCCAGTCCATGATGGTGGACATTCCTTAAAGAAATCATTACCCAAATGAGGCTGGGATTACAAATTGCTTATTGCAGTGACTCACAGAAGGTCTTATGCTCGCCTGGGAGGCTCAGGAAGGCTTCTCCAAGGACTCGCCAAGTGAGCGCTTTGAGTGCTTTGGCTTTGAGGTCTCAAAGGTGTGAAGATCTCAAAGCCAAAAGAAGATAAGGAGAAACAGTGATGAGTCTGATGAACTGGAAGGAGACTTTTGTGAAGGAAGCAGGGTAGGCACAGGGGACAAGGACAGGGGATAAGGCTGGAAACCCGGCGGAAGCCAGAGGCAGGCTATTCTAAGCTGGTGTGAATCCAGATGAGCACAGCAACATCACCTGGGAATGTGTAAGAAATGCAAACCATCAGGCTTCATCCCAGACCTCTAGAATCAGACACTCTAGGGGTGGGGCCCAGGAACCCCTCCAGGGGAATCTGATGCACCCTCAAGTTTGAGAAGTTGAGGTTGTTTTTAAAGCACTTCTGTGTACTGTACTTTCCCCAAATCCTTAGAATCTTTCCGCTTCTTCTCATTTGCATTCTTTCGTGTCATGCAGCCTCTATCGCCTCTCACCTACCTTATTGTCACAGTCTCCCAACTGGTCTCCCTGTCTCTATTTGTCTTTTCATTCATTCATTCATTCTTTCTTTTAGTATTTATTGACACCACTATGTGTTTGTAACATGTTAGCAAACAAAACAAAGATGCTTGTCCTTGTGAAGTTTGCATTCTTGTTTGTGGGTGTGTGGGTAAAGGGGAGAGTGAACAGAAACTAAACAAAAAACATAATACCTGAACAAATTAGATAAGCTAGAAGGTAATAAGTGTTGTGAGAGTGTTTATGTTCCCAACAGGGACCAGAGATCTGTACTAAGTGAGTGGCCTTTAATCCTCTCAACAAAACCAATGTATAAATTGGAAAAGAAACTCAACTTCCAAGATCTATGAGTTACTAGGTAGCTTCCACCCAGGTGTCTCTGCCTCCCAAATGTTAATGTCCCACCATGTCACTGCAGTTGCAGCTTTGGTTCCCTGGAAAGCAGATGCTGAGATAGAGATTTTTACACAAGCATTTATTAGGGAATGCATGTGGGATCAGCAATTATATAAGGGAGGTGAAGGGAGAAGAAGGGGAAGGGAAGGGAAGGGAGCCGGTGGGGGCAGAAGGAGAAATTAGGCTGTGATACAGTTGCTAAAGAAGTCTCAGCCAACCTCACTAGGGCTCTGAATTGAGATGGCCTTACAGAGTCGTCCTGAACTGGACAGAGGGAGTGGGGTCTCATATACTGGAATCAACACTCATTGGATGTGCGTGGCAGGAAAGGACGTGACTATGGGCAAGACAGCTCTCTCCAGGCAATGTCAGTTCCTAAAGAGGGGATTGCCAATAAGAGATTGTGAACCAGTAACTAGTACCTTACCAGGACTGGTTAATTCACCAATTTGGGCGGGAGGGGAAAGATATAAGAGCCCCCAAACCAGTTCCCTTCAACTTTCTTGGAATCTTCTGTTCCAGAGTATTCCATGATAACATCTTCCCCCAGAACGCTCCGTAGTGTGGTTCTGCAGCGGGAGCACTCTGTCAGGTTCATGTCGAAACCCTAAGTGAGTCTCTGCGTGGAGGGCGTCAGCCCTGCCAGACTTCAAGAAAGTGTGCACGTGCTTATTCAAGGAGAGTAAATCTGCCACGATGATAATTGCTTGTAACTGGAAGGAGGCAAAGAAATTAATGTTGCTGAATAGCATGCAGCCCTCTGAGAGCTGGCAAATTTAGCCAAGATTGCACATCATTAGAAAAACTGGAGTGAAACGTTTCAGTCAGTATGGTCAACTTGCCCTGAAATCCATGAGTGGTCATGGTTAACACGGTAAATATTTAATTCCATCACTGACAACTGCCCTTTGCCCCCAGCATTTACCTCAGCAGCTCTGAGAGCTTAGGCAAACACACGGGCTCCTTCTACTTGCCTGGCATTCCTTTTGGCTTAGCTGACTGCCCTGGGACAGAACTGCAGGAAATGTGTAAACAAGACGGGCAGACACAAGAAACATAATGGAGGTGGGATGACAAAGTACAGACTTAGAGCTGGAAGGGGTCTTAAGGACAAAAAAGTCCACCCTACACTCACTATTACACATGAGAGTATTAAGACCTAAAACCCGGAGAGAGAGGTTACATGGTTTTGCCTAAAGTCACATGGCCAGATCTCCCAGTCTGAAGGCCAGTTCTCTTTCTGCTGTAAAACATGGTCACTAGAGGTACATAGTGACTCTGTAATGTGTCAGCTTAGCTGGGCTGAACAAAATTCCCCAGTTTCCTTCCCGTTATGTTTCTGATTAGGGTGGGTCACAAAAGATGCCTTGTAGGAGTCAGAAGAAGAAGTGAAGTGGCAGCCATACTGTTCCTCACACTCAGAGGGTCACACTGTGCTTTGTAGTTCATGTTCACTGTCACTTATTTGATGGCTCACTTAATGGGCAGGCAATTGCTCTGCCTTTTCCTGCTCTCACGTTGTCCACTCCTGGTAAGTCACGTGTTCAGCTCCATGATGAGGCTTCTCCTGCAGGACACCTGTTTGTCAAGGTCGGAGGAAGTGAGAACTGTCACAGGTCCAGTCTGTTTTAGTGGCATCCATCCCATTCATACTCATGAGGTCCAGCCTGTCCTGTTCTCCCCTACATTACACCCATCTTCCCTTCAAGCTCCGGCTTCAGATGTGCAAACAACAGACCTACAGAGACTGTTTAGTAGCTCCCACAATTGTCTAAGTTATAATTGTCATAAAACCCTATAACAAATCCATATTGGTGGTTTTCCAACTGGAATTCAACTTGACTGAAACTAGGTGCTGATGGAATCATTGCTCAAAGTGGTTCCTGGTATGTTGAGAATGGCCTGAAGCAATGTTAGACCCAGGGTCACTAACCTTCCATTCTTCTCATCAACTACCATCATCTAAGATTTCCAACTTCAGGAGTTATATTTATTTTCATTTTAAATGTATATTTTACTTCCTTGTAAATTTTACTACTGCTTAATAATAAAATAGTAGCTAGTTTTTACTGAGTGCTTACTAGGGACCAAGAACAATCCTAAGCATTTTGTGTCATATGGTGTCATTTCTTAGCATATGGAGAAACTCAGGAAACCTAAGATTATATAGCTTTCCCAAAGGCACAGAGTTAGAAGTTAGCAAAACCATAATTTAAAGTCAGGTTGGTTGACTGAAGGCCCCATTCTTAGCAGTTCACTAATGCCTATGAAGATACTTTGATTGAATGTATGGTTTTTGAATGACTATTACTACTATTTTCCTCCAGAGTTTGGAACATGTAATGCCACTCAGAGAAGAACTAAGAACTGTTTTGGTTCCAAATATGAATGGCCTATCCTCTTCTTGCATCCATGGCAGACATTACTAATCGATGATGATGCTCATTACAACTCTTCCTGGTTATGGAGTTCTCAACACCACAGCTAAGGCAGCTGGTACTAATTGACTGAAGATGACACTCAAGATGCTAACTCAGAGAAGTAGATAATGTTGGTAGGGACAAGGAAGAGGAAATTAATCAACATACTTATTAAGCTCTTACTATAGAATAAGTACACCTGGGGGACACAAATAATTATAAGACATAATTTAAGGACTTTAAGGTCCTTGACTTTAAGGAACTTATTGGAACTTATATTGGAGTAATCCAGACCTTTACACACATAAAAATAATTATTAAATAAGGTAGTTTGTAAATGTTGAACAATGACACAGGCATTTGGTTTCCAGGAAAGTGAATTTGAGCTGGGTTTTGGGAAATAGTTAGGATTTGGATAGATAAAGGGAAGAGAAAAAAAAGATAATCCAAAAAGGAGAAATGATGGGTGCAAAATTTCTGATGAAAAAGGTCAAAATGAGTAGAAGCAGGTGTCTGGAAAGAAAAAGACAGAAAATATCAAGTTCTTTAGGGTTCTAGCTAGGGAGATTTCTACTTCACTTGATAAAATTATGTATTTGTGTAAAGCTGATGCTTCAATGCATACAATTCTTTGTCCCTCTCAGTATTTACACCTTTGGCCACTAATCTTATAGATTCTCCTACAGTGACCCTAGGCTTGACTATGTGACACAGTTTAGCCAATGAGATCTTAGCAAATGTCACACAAGCAGGGGCATGAAAACTAGGTTAGAGAACTTGCTTGCTCTCATCCTTGCTTTTCGGGAGAACATGTTCAGGCTGGATGCTGAAGAATGAGAGAGAGATGGCTCAGTTGTCTCCATGGCTCCAGCGATGAGACAACTACCAGCTGACCACCAGGCACATCAGTGAGCCTGGCCAGGACCAGAAGAACCACCAGATAAGCCTCGTCTCTCCTGGTGAACCACAGACTCCTGAGCTCACTACACAGCACTATTCTGCAAACAAATATTTGATACATTTTGTTGTTGTTGTTGCTTCTCCTTACTTAAAAATAAAAAACTGCTGGTATTTTCTGCTTTAAAAATTCATACTGCAGGCAGGCTGAGAAGCCCTCCAGGGCACCCAAATTTTACTCTAAAGAGAAAGAAATGGATTTCCCTTCCTTTCACATTTCATTAAAACACAAATATGCATAAACTTCATTTTCAATGTAAAGTAAGCAGAATAAACAGTTATACTTTTTCTGTGACTCTATAATCACAGTTATTTTGAACAGAACAGTCACTTGCAACAAATGGTGGCCCTTTCAATACATGGTAGAGCCAACTGAAGGGTGAAGTCATTTTTTCCCCCAGAGAGAAAACATAGAGGCTCTTGGCTCCCAGAAGCTACAAAGTATCTGGGATGAATATTCTAATGGCTCAAGGTTAGGGTTTATATTTCTGTATGTGTTCCTCCTGTTAAAAGTTCTACAGATGGAATGAGCGATAAGTGATGCCCTTTCAGATATGGTAGGGAAGCAACAGAAGTAAAATGTTAAAAACATGCTTTTCCTGGTTTTCCCTCCAATATTAACATGTGAGAGGTTAATTACTCTTGGCTCTGTTTCATACAAGAATTGTTGCTCTCCCCAAGCACAACAATCAGCTGGTTTCAGGGCAGGAAAAACATGAAAATGGCCAATAGCTAATTACATAGACCAAACTACACACATGTAAATTCATCTTAGAGGCAGTCACTGCTGCTGCCTTTAGGTGGGTGCCTTGGTCCTGAGACAGACTGGGACCTGGGACCTGGGACCCTTGGCTGCAGAGCTTGCACCTAGACAAATGTCTCCTCGAGCAACAGAATACAAAGAAACTATAAGGGAGTAAAAATAACTGTGTGCATGCTCAATTGGGGCAAATTATGGATGATAAGTTACAAAAAGACCAGAAAAACCCCGACTGCCACTTCTGAAGAGCCGAGAGTAAAAACAGGGTGTCAGGAGCAAAAGCAGCATACTGCGCATGCCCCCTGCACTCAACACCACCAAAGGGGTGGGCAGACCACCTAAGCCACACCTCCAGCCCGACCCCTGGACACACCCCTACCATAACCCCATATAGGGAACGAACTCGGCCCCCCTCCTCCTCAGGGATTGAGCAAAGGAACCTGTTACTTGTTTTCGCTCCCTCCTGCAGCTGCAGGGGCCCCAATAAAGCCTTGCCTGAATTTCCTGACTGGCCTCTGGTTAACATCTATTGTTTGGGGAAGGCCAAGAATCCTGATCTGAATCAGTCCCTTTAGAGTTCTGCTGAGGATTTTCACCATTTTCATGGGGAAGATAAATAGGAAGACAAGTGTTTGAGTTCAGTCTTTGCCCCAGTCCCATAGGGAGCTCTGGAACATGAATCACACCACAGAGTTATTACTACTTGCGGCAACTGGGAGAATTGTGTATGTGTGTGTGTTGGGGGTAGATCTGTATTTCCCTGACAAGACAGCTCCCATCGGCCAAGGGTAATCCTCTGAGAAGGGAGGCAGCTGTGAGCCTCAGAACCACTCACAGCTGGGATGGAGATGCACAGCCTTTTGAAGGGAATCTGGGGGAGCCACCACAGTGATTTCTACAGCAGCATGGATTCAGAGGTTGAGTGGTGAGAGGAGAGAGGGGCATCAACAGAGAGAAAATGCATCAAGCAGATGGAGATCAAGAACTCATTCTCCTCCCACCTAGACATGAGGTATACTTCGTTGCTCACATTCTAAGCCCACATCTGTCCATTCATGTTTCTGTCACTTGTGTAATATGGATCAACCATAACTTCAAGGCAGGACTTCAGAGCCCACTTCCATCAGATTCAACTGCCTCGGGTACCACTTCCTCAGCTTCCTTGCCAAGTTCAAATGGCAACTTAGAAAAGTCAAAGCATTGGTAAAAGCAAAAGATCACTCCAGAGCTCTAGTAGTATTTTAGAAAGCCAAGGCTTTCTGAACCATCGGACAGGCCACTGTCTGAGAACTGATACATTTAAAAGTGATAAAAACTAAATTTTCCCTGAGAAACTGGGTTACCAAATGCCACCCAGTCAAAGGCATGGTCACTGATACCTTTCCTCTCATTTCTAAAAAGGAAGATGGATCAAAATGAAGTCCAAATGGTGCACTTTCCAATCTAATCAAATCAGGGCTGACCAAACAAAATTATAAATCAAGGTAGTGCTTTCTGGAAGCAGACTCCTTTCCACAGGTATCTAGAGACTCGGGTAAATATTTGAAGTAGCAGAATGAACATAGCCACACATAATTTCCAAGTATTGCTGATTGAACTGTCACTCATTATGCCACTTTTTCTCAGAGTCGAGTTGTGTACAAGTACCACACGCTAACCAGTTGTGCCATGGAGCTCCTAGGTTTTCTAAATATCTGATACAATAACCCCAGATTTTGCAATGGAGAACTTTATTGTTTTATTCTCTTGAGGTAAAATGTATGTAGGGTGAAACACATAAATCTTAAGTATACTTTCCTGAGTTTTGAATGCACCCACATGTAACCCAAACCTCATCAAAGTATGAAACATCTTCTCCCTCCAATCCTTGCCCCCACCACCGAGAAGCAACTACTGTTACTTTTTTCCCCATCGATTAATTTTTCTTATTCTAGAAGTTCCTCTAAATAGAATCGAACAGTATATACTCCTTTGTTAAAGGCTTCTTTCACTCAGCATCATGGTTTTTTTTTTTTTTGCGGTACACGGGCCTCTCACTGTTGTGGCCTCTCCCGTTGCGGAGCACAGGCTCCGGACGCGCAGGCTCAGTGGCCATGGCTCACGGGCCCAGCCGCTCTGCGGCATGTGGGATCCTCCTGAACCGGGGCACGAACCCATGTCCCCTGCATCGGCAGGCGGACTCTTAACCACTGCGCCACCAGGGAAGCCCAATGGAGAAATTTTAGAACCAAACTTTTTCCAGCTTTAGTTCTGATGATTAAAGCTAATTAAAAATTCTGACTCAGGGCTTCCCTGGTGGCGCACTGGTTGGGAGTCCGCCTGCCGATGCAGGGGACACGGGTTCGTACCCCGATCTGGGAAGATCTCACATGCTGCAGAGCGGCTGGGCCCGTGAGCCTTGGCCGCTGAGCCTTGTCCGCTGAGCCTGCGCGTCCTGAGAGGCCCGCGTACGGCAAAAAAAAAAAGGAAAAGCTGATTCAGATAATTTGGATAATTTCTTTAAAAAGTGATGTCTTTTAAGAAAATATTTTGAAGTGAATTTGGCAATATTTTTCCACTAGAGAGACCCACGGCCATAAAAGCAAAAAATCTCCAAAGTTAATAACCTTCCAGAAATCCATTCCTGCTCCACAATAAAATCACACACACACATGCACACACAAAATCTGTTTTAATCATTTGCAAACTGCTTAAAAGATATAATAAGAAAAAAAAAAAAAGGAAAGAAAGAAACCACTACAGACCTCACTGGAGACATTTTATCTTTAAAACTCAGTGCTGGCCTAAGAAAGCCAATCAACCGTTTTTCTGTTCTTGGGCATAGCAGCAGTAATATAACCTGAAGAATAATTCCCTGGGTGCTTTATTTCTGGCATACTCTCTTAATTGGCTAGCACGCTAATCCCTTTCTTAGAAGAACACTTAGCACTGGAAATGTGTGAGGCAAACACAAAAATATAAGTCCTGGTTTGGTATGCACATCAGCTCCATGGAAACCAGCCTGGCAATGCTGAGATCCGGGCTGTTGGGTTATCTGCAAGGAGCAGATGAGCTCTGAATCAAAGCCTGAAGAAAAGTGCTGTCAACAGGATTATGGACACAGATTGCTTCTCACCCTATGGCTCCCTTTAATTCTGAACCAGGAGACTTAAACTTGACACTTGAATGGACTAGGTCATCATGGGGCCTCTATTTCTCATTCGTAGCCTCAGCTGACAAAATCTTAGCCATTTAGAATACAGACATCAATGTGTGACATTATTTTAGTTACTGTTTCCAGATCTAAGGAATATATTTGTAGAAATCTTCAAATGTTATATTTTGTGTTCAAACAACAAAATAAATGCTTTTCTATGTTAGCTATTTTGTGGGCACAGGAATTCTCTTGTCCTTGGTTCTACTGGCATGACCCTTGTGGTCTAGGAATGTCTTGGGCGTTCTTCTGGGGGCAGAGAGAATTTCCCTCTCAACGCCTCATGGAGGGATATTTCCAAGGACCAATCAAAGCTCTCTTAGAAAACCATACCCTCTTGTTCACAGAAATCCTTCTCTTATCCCAAGTGCCTCCCTGAGTCCACTCAGAGAGACAGCCTAGGGCTGTATGAAAATGGAGACCTGAAAAGACCTTTTGGCTAAAAGCTCCCATTCCACATGTAAGAGAGGAGTTGGATGAAGCCAGCTGTCCAGCCCCCAAAGACTTTATTAGAGATTTCAAAGGCCAAAAAGTGAAAGAGAAGCAATGAATGACTCAGCCAGGATGACCATCCCACGTAACAACCACAGATCACCAGGGTTTACAACATGGTGTCCACAGAATTCAGGGGGCCAGTGATTAGGATGGCAAAATATCTTTACTTTTACTAGCCTCTAACGAAGCAATTTCTTTAATTAAGAATGTAGATAATAAACCACATTAATATTGGTAATATTTGTTATTTTGCCACCAATAAAAAATGACATGCTTTCATATGACATTACAGATATGCCAGATGTCCACTGCATATGTTCAGTGCTACTTCAAAATTACAGTAGTTACTAGACTATTAGACCCATGGCTAGAGCTTGCTATTAATGCATTAATAAAGAGGCATACATACCAAACTACATAATCAATGTTTTCTAAAAATATGCTGACAATTTTATTTCAAAATAGTTTCCTTTGCATGTATAGAATTATATACTCAAAAACCTTATGTAATTATGCAGTAATGAAAACAAACCACTGATACGCACAATAACATGATTAAGCTCAAAAAAGTATAAGGAAGGAAAGAAGCTATCCATAAAAGACAACAGTATGAAGTTCACAACTATCTGTGCTGGTAGAAACCAGTAGTGGACGCTAGGGTAGGGAAGATTAATTGGGAAATGAATGAGGAACCTTTCTAGGATAATAGAAGTGTTCTTATTTTGGTCTGGATGATGGTGACTATGTTTACATTTGTCACGACTGTACATAAGATATGTTCACTTTATAATATGTAAATTTATCTCAATAAAGTACTGAAAACAACATTATTCCAAGGGTTTCGTCAAAGGGGCCAAGGACTCAGAAGAGGTTAACAACCCCTGATGTCCTAACAGTACCTTGGAGCTTCAGGAAAGCCAAATCAGCACTAAACTGACCCTTGAGTTGCCACCCACAATCCACAATCAGCCCAGAGCTCATAAATTGCCCAGTGTGAGTGCCCGCAACTCTGCTCGGAGAATCTCTCCAGGTCCCCATCCAGTTAGCCAGTCCCACGTGGACAATCCTCAAACGTAGCCCAAGACACTCATCAGACTCACTGTGCCATCCACTCCCCAGCCCAAGACAGATGGGAGGAATGCTTGGACACCTTGCAAGGCCCTGATGGCTTGAGAGAAAAGCCCGCCTCCAGTTAAGACAAGATGACATCCTACACTGAGACAGGCAGCAATGGAGCCCCCAACCCTGCAGTGGTCTCCCAACCTCTGAAAACTGGCAAGGGGCATATGGTAATTGTGCTCCACCAAAGCGTTTCCTCACTCTGGTTTTTCAAAATCAAGCACCAGTCAGGCTCACTCTAGAAGTTCGTCCAACACCATCACTGATAGGAAGGGAAACTGAGATTGGACCAACTTAAAAAAACTCATCAATTAGCACAAGTCCAGGTGATACTCATCGGCTGTTCATCTTTTCAAAAGACAACTGGCTCCTTCCTGCCAAAGAGTCAGACAGCCCTTGCACCCACCTTGCTCCAGGTCCTATGGAAAAACTGTTAAGTTGCTTTAAGCTGCTTGGGGAATACAGAAAAGACTAAGGGCATCTGCTGGATTCAGACTTTGGCACGTCCTTGACCTGGCTTCTGGGCTGTGACGTCTGAAGCTATTTCAGGAAAACGGTCCAGCGGAAAGGCTGGTTTAGGAGCTGGGAATCATGTGCCCAGATGGATCTCTATCAATAGTGGGACGTAAAACCCTGGTCCAGCCACTCTCCCTTCCACATCTCAGGTTCTTCATCTCCAAAAACAAAGAGAAAAAAATACTGAGCCTCCCAGCCCCATCAGGTGATGATCCCAAAGACCACACTATTGACTGAAACATAATGTTTTCCCCAGTAACACTTGGTTCTAAGTCTACAATGTTTTCTCCCAATAATACTCGCTTCTAAGTCCACCCTTTGGAAATTTTCTATTTGGATCTTTATTTTAAATCCCCAAATTTGAGGCTATTTTTAATATTAAAAGGAAAGCTTCTATGAGAATTTCTAGCTGGGATTCTGAATGAACAGCATTATAAAGGCAAAAGAGTGACAGTGCTTATGTTGGCAGGCTTTATTATTGTCATTATTATATCTTTTATTACACTTAATCAAGAGGTATGAACAAAAGTACAGATAGAGTGTTGACTGAGCTCATGAACACTGCCTGGGTTCAAATCCCACCTTCTTCACTTACTGTGTATACAGTCTTGGACAAGTTACTCAACTTCACTGTGTGTTTTAGTTTACTCATCCATAAAATGGAAAAGTTCATAGTATTTCACTCATTTCATCATTATGAAGATTAAATAATGTTTGTGAAGAATATAGATTACCTGGCAGATGGTAAGTGCTATATATCCATGTATTGAATAATAAATTGAAAGCAAATGTTTTGCTCAGAAAAAAATTGTGTATGGCCTTCCTATCCGATCTGGCTTTTCATTGTTGGCTATGCAACACTGTCCCCTTATTCAAAGCAGGTCTTGTGCAGAAAACAGTAATGTATTTTGCTTGTCCAATCCAAGCAAAAAAATTTCTGGATTAACCACTTTGATATTTAAAGCTCCCTATAAAACAGACAATAAATAGCTCTACTGTATAATCTGTAGAAAAGAAATAAAGCTCCATGAGTCAAGTACACATGTTCTTAACTAACAACATAATTAACGATTAGCAGGGCAGGGAGGGGAATCTGCTGAACACCCCCCCCACCCCCCGGCAAAAAAAAGACAAAACAGAAAGAACAAACAAAAAATCTCATTAACATTGAAATACTGTCTGAAGGATAAAGGGAAGCAGTCTCATCTTTGCAGTCAGGTCTTCAGTGGACTATTCCAACTGATAATCTGTAGTAAATCAATGGAGTGTTCAGTTCTTCCACTAGATTTACCTCTGCAGATTCAGTCCATAATTCAGTTGAAGATGACATCGGAGAGAGAAGAAAGGCCATTTTTACTCAATTTTATCCAATTAAAGTTGAATCCAGAGACTAACTGACCCTCAGAGTGCCCCTGCCCGCAAGCACTTCGCCCATTCCCAGAGGCACCCACTCCCACCCTGAGGTCTCCAGGAACGCTGCATTTACAAGAAACACTATTTTTAGCCACTAAACATGATGCTTTTGTTTATTCTATTTAGAGACCATTGCAGGATGCCAGCTAAACGTCCCATTTTACATCATCCCTCACCAGAACTGACAGTTGGAAACAGTTAGTTCTGCACTGCTTCCATTGTGTTTCTGAAGTCATTTGAATGATTTAAATCAGAGATAAGTATTTGCAAACGAGCTAAAGGAAAAAAGATGTGTCTGAAAACTCCAAACTGCCTCGTTAAGAAAGCACTTAGTTCTAGTTTAATTCTTGGGGATTTGGTTAATGTTTATAAATCGCAGGGGCAGTTCTCAGATGGTAACATTTCATGGTAACTTGTAAGGATTCCCTGTTTCCAAATCAAGTATTTATTTAAACTGAAAAGAAAACTGTATAAGAGGAGAGCCCTTCATTCACTTTTTAATAAGTCCACAACCTAATATTCAAACAACAATAATTTTAATAATATTATACTTTATTGAGCATTCGTCACGTGTCAGCACTAGTCTGTCTCTGATATGTAAGACATTAGCTCAATCCCTAAGGCTCAAAAAGTTAGTAGTATAAGCTTCACTTTCAGATGAAAACACTGTGGATTGCAGACATAAAAAAATTTGCCCAAAGTGAGAAGCTGACCTAGCATTACATCCAACACTTGAGTAAATGTGATCAAAAGGTAATGAGTTTCCTTCTTATACTTGACTTGTATACAAGATTCCACAGATCGGCATGACCAGTGACCTGCAGGTGGTATTTCTGGGACATTCCTTCTAAACGTGTCCAGGAATCCACGTGGGACCTCCCAGCCCTAATGATTCATAACTAAGATGGGCCTTTGATCTTTCCACCCTCTTGGGTTCCTTCTTTTCCAACAAAGCACTTATTCCCTAAAGTCAATCTCTGTAAATTGCAACCCAATGAAGTAATTTATTCTATGAGATTTATCCACTGGCTTCACATCCTCTGAGAGTATTTACGCTCCAAAAGAGGAATGTGTTAATCTCCACAAACCCCTAACCGTCCTGTCCATGGCAGACATGGAAGAATAGGCCCTCATTTAGGCTCCTAGGGTTCACTCCAGGGAGCATCCCTGCCCACCCTCTGCTACTGGCCTCTCATCATTAGGGGGCCACATTCACAGACCCAAGTTATTTTAGCAACCCACAAATCAAGCTTCCCACTCTCAGACTCTCTCTTTGCATGCAGCTCTATAAAAATCAAAGCTAGCCATTGCACTGGCACAGAAATGAGCATTTCAGTAGATAATCTGGACAGTTGCTAAAGGCTGAATCTACATGGCAGTGCATGTGAGGTGAGGACCTTAGGATTAAGGAAAAGATAAATAACAAGATTGAAGGGGGTTCAGAGAACCAGATTTGTGGTGATTTTGCCTCTGAATGCCTGAGGTCAAACCATAAACTAGAAGTCCCCTCGCCCCACCTCTCACACCACTAGGGGACACTAGTTGAGATAGCCTGGCTCCACTTTGCAGGAAGTAGCTCCTCATTCATTCACCACAGGTGGCTGAAGCTTGTGGAAAACCTCAACTGGCCGTGGACCTTAAGGCATACAGTAGAATGGAAACTCCATGGTTTTGACCCAGAAGTGCCTGGGTTCAAATCTTGACTCTACTGCATTGTTATCTTTAACCACTTTGAGTCCATTTCTCAGCAGGAAAAATGGGGCTCATAATGTTTGCTGAGCGTTGAGAGGCTTAATCAAGACAATAAATCTCAAATTACAGGCACACGTCCAGTGTGGAGCAAATGTTGAAATATCAGCTTCCCACAGAAAACTGTGAATGGCTCCTGTCTTCTGGAAAGGTATGGTTGAAATAGATAAGAGCATGGGAAATGTTGAAATGTCATGGTTAGGAGTGTAAATTCTGGATTCAAATCCTGGTGGGCAAGTTACTTCAGCTCTGTCTCATTTTTCCTCACCTATAAAATGGGATAATCCTAGTAACCAGTTCATAGGATTGCGGTGGGGAGTTTGTGAGCTCTTAGAACACTGGCCCACTGTAAGTGCTATTTATGATTATAATGATTATTATTATCATTTGCCCAAGACCAAGTGGATATACACTCACACACAAAGCATGCCCAATGAAGCCTGTTTGAAAGATTCAGAGATGTTTTTATCATAAAGGAGGCACCTCAGGGGGAGTGCGAGACCTGCCTTCCCTTTTATTAAAGGGCTATCAAGCATGACAAGGGTTTTGATTCATTGTGTTTGGCCCTCAGGGATAAATCAGCCTCGGTGGATTAAAGCAGTAGGGGATGCATTTTGGCTCCAGTTTAGGAAAAAATGGAAACTGGCCGAGTTGCTCAGAGATGAAACAGGCTGTTCCTAGAGGGAGGGAGTTTCAGGTCACAGGAGGATTCAAGCAGCACCTGGACATGCCTTTGGCACAAGTGGTCCCTACAAGCCTCCACTGAGTGATGGGAACAGACAACCCTCACGAACCCTCCCAAGACCAAGGCTTATGACGATATGAGAAATAATGAGTCCAGGAAAATCAATGCTCCATAAATATCACAGGTATCACTGTTGGGGACACTAACAAAATGCCTTTGAGTCCATCAGTCATGTTCCCCCTTTTCTGCTGGACCAGAACTTACTTCTTTGCGTTTGCCAGTACTGCTCACCCCTCACAGTTGGAGAGCTGGCGTGGAAGCTTGTTCACCTCTCTGTCTGAGATGATCTTTCAAGAAAACAGCAAGAAATGCTATTCATTTGAGATGAGAACCTGGCCTTTGGTGCACCGTTCCATTTTAATTCATGGCTTATTGGCAATCACTCATCTCCTGCTGGAAATTAATTAAAGTTTGTGTTCCACAGGAGCTGGTATTTGCTTTGAATCCTAGACCCCAATCGAAACTTTGAAATGACAAAAACAGGTCTCCAATTTGGGGCTCGAAGAGGCATATTTCAAGAGCCCCCTGTCGTTCTCAGTTATTCTGCTCTGAACAATGTGCTATAAATGTTCTCTGCAACAACATGTGGGGTGGATTTTAGCCACCTGGAAGTTCCTGCTGATTTTGCCAGAAAAAAAAAAATTCTACCTAGGACTGGACATAAAAGGCCAATTTGGAGGAAAAAAAAAATAGAATGTTCTCTGGAGATTTAAAAATGATCCTCTTCGCATTGTGCTTCTCTGGTTCTTTTTGAAGGAAGTAATACACCATATATAAGAAGGGTAGTAAAAAAATGATTTATCACCCTTGAATTTCCCTTGTTTCTCTCCCAAACCCCTTTTAAAATTTATATCCATCTTTATGGTATTCTTCTAGCTTCCATCTGCTCAGGAGGTGAAACTCAGCCCTCTTGGCAGGGTCAGGAAGTAGCGGCTCCCCTTTCTGTAAAGGCAAACCAACCCAGAGACAAAATAACCCAGGAGATGGGCTTCCCTGGTGGCGCAGTGGTTGAGAATCTGCCTGCTAATGCAGGGGACACGGGTTCGATCCCTGGTCTGGGAAGATCCCACATGCCGCGGAGCAACTAGGCCCGTGAGCCACAACTACTGAGCCTGCGCGTCTGGAGCCTGTGCTCCGCAACAAGAGAGGCCGTGACAGTGTAGAAGCCCTCACACCGCGATGAAGAGTGACCCCCGCTCGCCGCAACTAGAGAAAACCCTCGCACAGAAACGAAGACCCAACACAGCCAAATATAAATAAATAAATAAATAAATAAAATTAAAGATCTTAATAAAGACTAATGTAACAAAGAGGGAACAGGAAGCCTTCTTTCAGCCCAGATGTTCTTCTCATATTTTCAGGAGCTGTTCATGGGAGGAGACCTTCCATTTCAGGGATACACGCAGGACACTGAGATGGGGTCAACCCTGCCTGGTCCAGGACAGAATATTCCTCACCTCTACTTGTTCTCCTAGGAGAGACCACCAATTCTTTCCATGTACACCAAGGCTTGTAATAGATTCCCTACCTGCAATCAATGTAATCCATTGTAATTCTATTTGTCTACTTTCCTTTTTCATCTTCTTACACCAAGACTGTCTCCTACCATCTTCAAGACTCCATCCCATTGTCCAGATACTACATTAATGACACAATATGATATTTGATAAATAAAATTGTTCTTTGGAAAATAAAAAAGAACCCTAGGTTTTACTTGAAAGGGAAGACAGAAATAATTCATCTCAGACACAGTTTGAATATGAATAAATAAGAGTGTTAAAAAATAAAAGAAAGTTAAACATTGAAAGAGGCATCAGAGCATGCAACTAGCAACTACTCTCAGCAGCTGTGATTAGAATGCTATTTAATCGAAGGAGAGAAAAAACTAGAAAGCTACATTCTGCACATGCAATGAGAAGATGCAATGCATTGCTATTACATTTCTAATTGAAAGCCAAAGTTTTAAATAGATAAAGCACAACACTGACTCCTGATGTTAGATACAGTATAATTAAAAGGCTAATTTTGACCCAATCAAGCCTGTTTAAATTGTACTCATAGTAATTTAAATTGACCACATATCTGGGCCTATTATCAAGTTGCCAGTGTCTTGAATAACTATCATGACATCTTCAGATGATATCAGAAAAGAGAAGTAGTTTCCCCAAACTAGAGAGTTGGCATGTGTTCCTCTAAGAGAAATTAGTTTAGTTTAAGAATCTTCATTATTTTTCTTGACAAGTTAACAATTATTCATGGAACATCTACACTAGCTAAAGCCCCACGTAAAAGGCCTCAACAAAGAGTAGGATCTAACTGTGCTAGTAGTAGCAACTGCACAAGAAAAAGGAAGAAAAATCCAAAAATAATGGAAACAATAAGTGCTCATATGCACCGAGTTCTTACTGGGTGCCAGGCAGTGTTCAAAGTACATCATGTTTACTGATACTTCAAATCTTCCCAACAACCTCTGGAAGTAGTTGCTAATATTAATTCCATTTTATGTATGAGATACTTGGGGCAAAAAGGTTAACTGATTTGGCCAAGGTCATGTAGCTGGCAAACAGTGGAGCCAGGATTTGAATCCAGGCAATGTGATGTCAAAGCCACGTCCCTGGTCGCCATATTCCCACCCCTGGAGATGACAGAAATACTGCTGATGTTCTGAAGTCTTGCCATGCAATCTCAAAGCACAACTTCAATTCCATCCTTAGAATAAATCCTTCAAGACAAATGCACTGGGTCAAAGCATATGCACGTTTAAAATTTCCATAATACCTAGTGCCTAGATGTTGCATAGACTCTGGACTGGCAGGAAGGGAGGAAGAGGGTATTCCAGATGGTGGAAACAGCATGCACAGCAGGATGGTGGGGAACCGGATCCAGCAGCAGTGGGAGCTTCATTTGTTCAGCATGTGGGGGATGGGATGGGATGCATAATGGCAGGTCTTGG
Source organism: Neophocaena asiaeorientalis asiaeorientalis (assembly GCF_003031525.2). Classification (NCBI taxonomy): domain Eukaryota; kingdom Metazoa; phylum Chordata; class Mammalia; order Artiodactyla; family Phocoenidae; genus Neophocaena; species Neophocaena asiaeorientalis. The sequence goes on from NW_020175089.1 coordinate 1,314,416, forward strand.
TAGAGCAGTGGGTGGGGGCTCTCTTTACCAGAGTTCTGGCTGCCTTTTCTCTCAAAGGATATAGATTCCTCTTGAATCCATGCAACTGTACTCAACTGTTCTAATGAAGCTTGCATTCGCTATTTGGTCAGAAAAAAAAGAGTATTATGGATCTTTCAAGGGCATTCTAGTTCTTCATGAATTCTCTTGAAAACTCTTTACAATAGACAGAGAATGACTTAACTATTAAATTGTGAAGTACCAAACTCAGTCAGCTCTTTGAAATGGCCTATTTTTGAACTGCAAGAAAGTTTTACTAACAAAAATGTTGCCCTTTGAACAGAAGATGATACTGCCTCACCTGCCATTAGCAGGGTATACATTGCCTTAGGATACATTCCTCGAAGGAGAGCTGAATTTCCAGGGAGCTGAATTTTCAGGGAGTGGTAGGGTTTCTCCAGCTCCCTTGACTGGTTCCTGTGATTCCAGGCAGGAGTCTAACAGGCAGAAATAGGCAGGGAAGGTGCCTCTGAGTTCAGTGTTATAGTAATGACTCCTGCCTGCATCTTTGGTCCATGGAGAGAGGGACATCACAGCCACAGCCTCCGGAACTGGGGCATCTCTCAAAAGGCTCATGATATCAGAGGTCTCATGGGGGATGGGCCAATTCACTGATCTGAAGTTCTCTCTACCTGCAGATGTAAACAGCACCCTAGTCTGGGGCACCCTGAGACGCCCCACTGCTGATTCTGCTCTGTCACATATTCCACATCTATCAAGTACTTACCATGAACTAGGCATTGTGTTAGGCTCTGAAAATGAAGAAACAAAAGGGAGCTCCTTTCTCTCCTTTCTCAGAAGGATAATAGTTTTAAATAGTAAATAGGTACTGAAAAGTAACCACTTCCAAACATATGGATATGATGTAATTGAAAGGATGCTGTGAGACAGTATAAATGGGGGAGGTGAGACTCTAATCTGGGGGGAAGAGCATCTCTGACCCAGTGTGGTAGATTGATTGCCTTAATGGCCCCAATTCATTGTCCTCCTCCCATCCATGCTCCTCACCATGGAATCTGCTGATTTTCACTCAGGAAACAAAGTCTAATACCCTGCCCCTTGATCCCAAGTTCAGAAATGTGATTTGCTTCAGCCAATAGGATGTTAGGAGATGTGACAAACCAGAGCACTGAACAGACGTGGGGTGTCTACTTGTGCTATTGTGTCTCTACCATACACCTGGAGAATATTCTCCAGCTGGGCTGCTGGAGGATGTTGTGGATTAGGACCAAGCCATCCTGGCCTTCCTAGTTGAAGCCATCCTAGATCAGCCAACACGCTGTTGGGCACCAGACAGGTGAGTGAGCTCAGCTAAGACAGGCAGAGTTATCAAGGTAGATACCACCCCCTGAAATGTGTGAACAACAAATGCCCACTGTTGGATTGTATGCGAGGGAGGTTTTGTGGTTAAGACACAGCATTAAGTGGCAAGAGATCACTGATACATAAGGTGACATTAGAGTTGAGCCCTAAGGAAGAGGCAGCCAAGAAAATCCAGGGAAGACCTTGAGCCTTGAGAGAAAGTACAAATGGGGGGTCATGTGTGGATTCTAGATGGATGTTGGATATAAATAAACAGGACACTGTGATAGATCAGATAGTGGGAGACAAGGGTTTAAGAGGTACCCAAGGGTGATCCCTACGTATCCAGTTTAGGCAAGTCAGTAGATAGTTATGGAATTTATTAAAAAGGAAGGAAGGAGGAGCAGCAATTTGGGGGTGTATGGAAACTGAGGGTTCAGTGGCAGATGAGGAATCAGGGTGCATGACAGACATGCAAGTGGCAGTGTCAGACAACTTCAAGATCAAAAGAAGCATAGAGAAGGAATGGTGGTATGAATTTGGGAGTGGATAGCAGGTATATTTCCATCCATGAGATTGAATGATATGACCTTGAGCAAGACTATTGATTGAGAATAAAAGAAGGTCTGGGCATAAAAGAAGTGTGTGTGTGTGTGTGTGTGTGTGTGTGTGTGTGTGCATGTTCATCTGTACCTTGAGGTACACGATAGAATATGTTTTATTGGGACTTCATCAAAAACAAAACCAAACAAAAAACCTCAAAAACACTGTTCTAAGACATAGTTTTTGGGTTGCTTGACTCCTAAGCCTTTATATGTTGATCAGCATAATGGATAGAATAGTCTAAGAAAAGAGTCCAAATAGATTTCCATCAGAAAAGTCATGGTGACACACCTGGAGGAAAAGAGATCTAGAAAGCAGTGGTTGTGGGAATGAAGCATGGGAAGAACAGCTGCTGATAGATTAGGACTTTGACTTAAGAGAATTTAGGAAGTTTTACAGTCTCCCTTTAGCTATTTTTTCAGTAAAACATAAATAAATGTAGTTTGTCTACCCCCGCTCCCTCGACTTTCCTCCTTCCCTCCCTCCTCTCTCTCTCTGTCTCTCTCTGTCTCTCTGTGTTTCTCTAATTGTACTGAAACATGTTTATAGTTAGGGTGGTACTTTAGATATCTTTTCCTTTTAGCAGAACACATGCCCCATCCCTCTGTTGGGTCCTTTGGGATGCTCCACTGCACTTAAATTCCTGTGTGCTTATATACAATGGAATATTACTCAAACATAAAAATAAATGAAATTAAGTTATTTGTAGTGAGGTGGATGGACTTAGAGACTGTCATACAGAGTGAAGTCAGAAAGAGAAAAACAAATACCATATGCTAACACATAGATATGGAATCTTAAAAAAAAAATGGTTCTGAAGAACTTAGGGGCAGGACAGGAGTAAAGACACAGACGTAGAAAATGGACTTGAGGACACAGGGAAGGGGAAGGGGAAGCTGGGAGGAAGTGAGAGAGTGGCATGGACATATATACACTACCAAACATAAAATAGATAGCTAATGGGAAGCAGCCGCATAGCACAGGGAGATCAGCTTGGTGCTCTGTGACCACATAGAGGGGTGGGATAGGGAGGATGGGAGGGAGATGCAAGAGGGAGGAGATATGGGGATATATGTATAGCTGATTCACTTTGTTATAAAGCAGAAACTAACACACCATTGTAAAGCAATTATACTCCAATAAAGATGTTAAAATAATAAATATAAATAAATAATTCCCACGTGCTGTGTAATACCATCAAAGCTTGCAATACAGTTAAGTGCTGAATAAATACTTCTGAAATTAAAGAATAGATGGTTTTTACATGCAGTTATTTATTTTTCTGACCAACAAAAAAAATACCACATACAAAGAGCAAAAACAAAACAAAATTCAAATACTCAAATGAATAAAGAATCAGTGCTTCACACTGGCTCATTCCATGGTAAGGGGAAAATAAGCCCAGATTCCACACTTCTAAATAGAAGTCCTTGTTCAGTCAGTGAATAAAGCCTTTTTCAGTACTTTAAAGTATAACAGATTAAAAAACAAATATTAGAAATATGACTAAGTCATATTTCTTAAAATAATGAAAAGTTTGAGGAACAGGGAAACAAAATGTATTTTTCTCTCAGTACCTGTGAGCTGCAAGGACTCTTGAACAGAGAATGGAAACTATTAATGACTCTTCTGGGTTTTCAGTTTTATGATCTTGATTCAAATTCTTGCTTCATCTTATAAAAGAGCACAGGCATTTGGTGGGATTTTGATTTAAAATGGAAAATGAGGAGGGTGTGAGTCTGCCAGATCACACAGGGAAGCTTTGGGCAACAAAATGCAAGAGAACACCACTAGGGTAGTGAGACAGAAAATGAACGTGGAGGTTCAAGATCAAAGGTGGCCCCGCAGGGGAACTGCTCATAGAACACACGCAGAATGCATTGAAATTAATAGCTCTTGACTGACCAGAATGCCTTGAACCTTCCTGAAAAATGTCTTGCTTTTATTTCTAACAACTGTGTCTGTACCTCACCTTTTAAAATCCTTCCCCATGGTCACGCATTAATGATACTGACATCCTCAGAGTCCCAAGAAAGCTTTCTTCAGCCAAACAACAGCATCCTTGCTCAGCTGTCCCGCAGTGGTTATCATTACTATGACTTGCCATGAAATTGCCCTTCCCCATTTTCTCCCATTCCCCTTCAGAATTTTTATCAATAAACAGTTAAAGAGAACATGTTATTTAGTGTGTTTTTTTCCTATGTTACTTTGGTATTGACTGTATGGGACATCAATGTACTCAGCTGATCTCTGCATATTGGACATTATTACCACTCACATGACTAATCACCCTTTCTGAGTTTAAATTTATCTTTCCTGCAGATAAGGAAAAAGGCTGATAGTTTTCAATATAAGGAAAAAGTCCTCAGGTGATACAGTTCCATACCAGAGCCATCTAATCCTTGCTTATATATATATGTATATACATGCATATATATACATGCACAAACATACATAATATATATACATAAATTATATATATATATCATATATATGTGAAAATAACACAGCATAGGCTATATCTGAATAAAAATTATTTTGGATCAAAAAAGTCAACTTTTAAACCCTCTCATTTTCTATATATATATGGTTACTCCAACATATGATTGTTTCATCATCTACAAGTCATATCTGGATGAAGCTACAGCACATGCAAAGCTACTGTCATTTTTATAACCTTTCTCTGTACCTGTCCCACGCTTTATGAAGAAGCCCAATTGCTCCAGAGATCTTCCATCTGCTCCCTGATTTGCTGGTGGGAGAACAGGATCAATAAAAGTTGGACACACCTTGGCTGACTTAACACCCAAAGGAAGGAACACAAAACAAGGAGACATAATTCAGGAGAAAATGACTCTTCACATCTTCCCTCCCTTTCCTCCCTTGTTTTCCTCAAATCACCTTTCCTCCTAACCTCAAGATCAGTGTTTACAACTAAAAAGTTAATGGGAAAAGGGACCTAAAAGAACTTTTCTAGGCCAATAAACTTGTGTTATTGCCTCAGTTGGACAAGATGTAGAGAACTCACAGTCTTTGGTGAGCACGTATTTGTTTCTATGCCCCACTGTCATGACTACGTGAAAGTTTAAGGGGAGCAGGACACAGTACGGGAAATTAGGACAATGATAGTCCTTATGATTCCCTAAACGATACTAACAGGCTATGGGAAATGACTTCAGAAAATTTTGCAGGATAGCGGAACACATTCTAAACACATACACACACATTATTAAAATACAACATTGCACTAAACAAATGTGTATGTTTCTCATGTCAAGCCACAGCAAGGCTTAACTGATGTAATTAGATTGACATATTCAGTGGCTGGTTACTACATATTTGTTTGTAAAATGTGGCATCGTTTGGACAGATGGTCTTATCATGAAAATAACTGGAGTAACTATCTTAGCATACATGTCAATTCCCTGTCTTAGCTGGTTGAGGCAAACTCACTCAATAAACAGTTAAAATCAGCCCAGCAATCTTTCTCCTACTTAAAAAAATACAAAATTTATTCATCGCTGCATTAGGTTGAACAACTAGTATTAAACCAAATACAAAAAGACATTCCTTCTTGTGTGCATATAAACTGTAATCCTCAGAATATTTACCTAAAATCCTATGCAGGAAAAATAATTGAGGATTTTATACATATTCTGAATACAGCCAAATGAAAAGTCAGTGAATTTCTTGCTTACAGATCAATACAGAAAGTAGATTCTGTTTATTTATTTATTTATTTATTTATATTAATTATTTTTGGTCAGCAAACAGATTTGGTGCCTTACATATCCTAAAAATCAGCGTTTTTCTTTAAGACAGGATAGAAACGTGACTAAAATTAGTATTTTGCCCTGGAAGTTCTGGTAATTATCAGGAAACATGCAGATAAACTCATATTCACAGTACAATGTGAAAAATACAAAAATGACTAAATAAAAAGGAACAACCTTAACAAGGAAACTTTTCCTTTATTTCATGTTAATACTATTTTGTTACAAATATATATATTTGTATACATATTTTATTACAAATATATACGTACAAAATTTGCATATATTTTGTTACAAACATATATATATACTATATGATATATGAACATATTCTAAATCATTAAAATAAAATAAACACTGATTTACCCACGTTTCTAATATAAAACATAGATTACCAATACTATTGTATGACCTGTATTTTCCTCCCATATCACAGCTTTCTGTCTACACACCTGCCAGAAGAAAACATTTCCTTAAAATTTTGGGTTGATTGCAGGCCTGTGTTATTTCTTGTATAGTTTTATCAAATAGGTACGTATCCATAAATAACACATTTAAGTTTTGTTTGCTTTGAACTTTATAAAAAGTGTATCTTACAGTATGTAGTCTTCTAGAGTTTTCTTTTTTTTTTGAGCTTGTATTTCTAAGATTTCCAGATATAATTGCATTTAGCAGTTCATTCCTTTTAACTGTAGTATAGTATCTTGATGTAGGAATATATCACTAGTCTCCAACTGATGCTCATTTATTTTATTATTTTTTTAAATATCTTTATTGAAGTATAATTGCTTTACAATGGTGTGTTAGTTTCTGCTTTATAACAAAGTGAACCAGCTATACATATACCTATATCCCCATATCTCTTCCCTCTTGCGTCTCCCTCCCTCCCACCCTCCCTATCCCACCCCTCTAGGTGGTCACAAAGCACTGAGCTGATCTCCCAGCGCTATGTGGCTGCTTCCCACCTGATGGTCATTTAGATTGCTACCCCCATCTTTTTTTCTTTTCTCATCATGAACGTGCTATCATCCATTTTCTTTTAGAGATATCTTGGTGCACCTGTGCCAGACTTTTGGTAGGGTCTCTCCCTAGCGGATTCTCTGGATTGTAGGGAATATAATGTTCAATTTCACAAAACATTGTGAAATTGTTTTCCACATGGCAGTACTCACCTCCTCTCCCAACTGGAAGGCTATGAGCACTCTTGTTAATGCATACCATCCTCAACCCTTGGGATTGGCCAATTTTAAATTTTCACCCATCTATTGAGTAGACACCATTTTGTGTGATATTTGCATTTCCCTGATTAATGATGAGGGTTAGAATAGCTGTGTATATTAATCTGACCAGGGATAAAGGAAGGAGGAAAACTGTATGTTATTGTGGGGAAGCAAGGAGGAGAACATTGTCTTTGGCAAACTGGGATAATTTGTCATTGCCTGGCACCATGATCGGGTCATAAAATTTTTTTTCTAAATGTACAATTTAGGTCATCCTCTAAGGAAGCTTACAATTTCACTAATAAAATGACTCCTGAATGAAAAAAGTTTGGAACGAAACACAGTATTTTTGTCCCCAGCACCACTGGGTGCTCCAGAAATCTTTCATGAATGAACAATTGCACAAGATGTCCTAAAATGAACAACTCAAAAAGGATATCTTCGAACCACCTCATGCTCCAAAACGGAAATAATCTTTTCTACCCCAAATCTATTCTTCCTCTAGTCTCTGCCTTCTCTGCAGTGACATCTGTGCCCACTGCCATTTTCAGAATGGAACACTAAATCATCCTTGACTCTTCTATACCTTTCATGCCTTCATTCATTGAAGACAGAATCCTGCCAGTTTTACCTACTGAATGTGTCTACAGCTCAGTGATTCTCAAAGCATGGTCCACAGATCACTGGGTTATCCTAAGACCCTTTTCAGAGCATCCCTGGGGTCAAAAGGATTTTATAATGATCCTAAGAGGTTATTCCTTTTCTCACTATGTTGACATTCACACTTTATACAAAAGCAATGATGGATATAACTGCTGGTAAATTCACAAGGAACAAGATGACGGCACCACAGTTTTAGGGTACCAGCAGTCATTGGATTCTTCATTCTCACACACTGTTGGAAAATATGTCCTTCTTGAAGCAGTAACAATTATCAATTTTCTTAAATCTTGATTCTTAAGAGCATGTTTTTAAAAATACTTTGTGTTGCAAAACAGGAAGTATGCAGAAGTATTACTCCTGCAGGATACTGAAGCATAATGGGATTGTCTGAATTTTGAACTAAAGTTGTTCTTCCCATGTAAAACCTTTTTTTTACTTGAAAAAATGCCTGACAGGGAAATCAGGGTTATTCAGACTTGGGGACATGGCAGACATTTTCTTGAAAATTAATGAAGAGAGTCTGTCACTTCGAGGTAAATAACTAACAGTATTTGTTTCCAGAGATAAAATGCAAGCTACTAAGCAAAAATTATTTTGGAAAACTTGTATCCATCACCATGAGCTTGACAGCTTCTCAACGCTTACAGACTTTTCTGATGAGATCAGTGGTAGTAATAATATTAATGAATGGGCCTACATATGAAATCAGTTCATGCTAAGACCACATAATATGTCCTGGGAACTACAGTATCAACCAAAGATGACACTTTAATGTGAAAAGTTCTTCTCTATCGTGGCTATTGATTCATTACTGAGCACCTACTCTGGGCTAGGTTCTGGAATAGACTAGTAAAAACAAAAAGACAAAAATTCCAGACACTGTCCTAGAAGTTTTGCATATATTAATTAATTTAATGCTTAAAATAATGTTATGAGAAAAGCAGTATTAATAATCTCATTTTGCAGTTGGGGAAAATGAGCCATAGGGAAGATGAGTATCTTGATTTTGTCACAAGCTTGCAAGTAATGGAAATAAGAGCTTATTAAGTCTATTCATCATAGTACTATTATGCAAGACAATATGATAGAGTTTAATCTCATCACAAACACTTTAAATTACCCTCTGACTCTAGAATAATAATAGCATCAAACATTCAGAGCATCCTAACTAAGTTCCAGATACCCTTCAAAGAGCTTCATGGAAGTTAATCCTAGGAGGTAAGTACAGATCATGTGCCTATTTTACACATGAGGAAACTGAGGTTCAACACTTTATGTAATTTGCCAGTGTTAAATATCTAAGAAGACAAGAGTTAAACTCAGTCCTTCTGCTCCTTGAGATCCTTTTCTTAACCACTAGGCTATACTTGTAAAGTACTTGTATAGGCTATACTATACTTGTAAAGTACAATCGTGCTTGAGTTCACATTCTCAAAGGTGACAAATAAACCAATTACCAGTAATTAAGATTTATAAGCTTGATGTGAAAATAGAAGGGAATCTACTTGGCAGGCAAGCAAAACCTTTTGTGATTCATTCATCCAACCCTCATTTATACTTAGGGATTTGATGGTTATCTTAAAAGTTGCTGATTTGAGAGCCCAAAAATCTATCTAGACTTTTTGTTCCTTCCTTTAGTCAAGTTCTTTTGTTCTAGAATTTCAGCATCCTTAGAGTTACTACAGAGGGTTGTGCACAAAAAATCATATAGAAGTGTCTCGGAGATGTTTGGGAGCATCTTCAAGGGCAACTTTGACTCTGTGGCATTTTCTCTCCTACGGACTGACTTTAAAACCATCCTTCACTATAACTAAACCAGGGCAACATTTTTCTTACAATAATCTAGAGAGAACACAGAAAAACCCTCTAATATGTATTGATAAATAACATACCTAAAGCCATCTGGAGTGGGAGCAGGGAGGGGTAGAAGGATTAACCTCGGAGTCAAAATGAGTTAATACATACATTTCATCAGTCTTAATGCTGTTTTCATGAGAATACCACCATGCTAACTTCTCAGTGTTTCAATTTACACAACTGTAAAATGGGGATAAAAACAGCACTTATGTCATGGCAAAGTGATGAAGAGGAAATGAGGTTAATTTGCCAAATGCTTAGGATATTGTCCGGCATATGGTGAACAACTAAGCTTTGTTAATTAAAATAAAATGAAAATGTGTTATTGAGTTATGTAATGAAGCACAGAAAAATGGACGTACATTTCCAACATCAAAGTGTAAATCAGAGAGAGGTTGTGAATCATTCTCCTGGTCTGTAGGGCCCATAAAGCACGTTATTCCTAAGGAAGTGGTTGATGCCTACAGGTCAACAGCTAGATATTCCCAGGCCTCTCTGAGTAGCTTCATGCTGGGGACAATAGAACCAGAGGGCAAAGTCTTTCTTGAACCTTGAGTCTGGTGTCAGATCGCACTGTTTCTGTTTTGTTTCTCTTCCTGTGGGCAGGACGAAGGCACACAGGTGGGCAAACAGCAGCTGGGTCTGAGAGGTGGTAAGACGGCCTGTGTGGTGCCACTCCAAAGACCGAGGTAATGACACCACAGAGGTAGCAGCCCCTGGGAAGGAGCCAAATTTATTTCTCCTTGGCCTGGAATGCACTTTGTTATTCCTCCTTATTCTCTGATAACATAAATGTTATATTTTCAAGATTAATTTTTAAACCCATTAAAAAGTATTGCAACATAGAAGCTTCTATTCAATTTTCAGTTTGGCTGGGAATTCTTTCTTCTTTTTTTTTTTCAAAACACTGTTACTGAGGGTCCACCCCAGGCCAAGTCGTCATCATGATGGCTTTCTGAATAAACTGATGAAAACAATCCCAAAGCATTTTACAGTCTGCATAACCTCATCCATAGCTGTAGTCTAATTTCTATTCTTCTAGACTGGGATACAGTGTTGTACTATAAAATGTAAGACAGGTAACTGCTTTAGTTAAATGTCTCCAAGTCAGTGGCATAGTCTAGATTCTGGGATCTATGCAAGGTTAGGTGCAAGAGGCTGGGAACTGGGGGTGGGGAGTGGGGCGTTTCCTGTTCACAAAAGAAGATCAAAGCAACACAACTGATTTATGGACATTGCAACAGGTGCTGTAGGTGACCTGCCCACATCCCCTTGGCATTGACCACCCCTCTGCAGGCCCAACCTTATGACTCCAAGTGAAAATTCACTTCCATCTCTTTGATTAAGGGTTTTCTCTGGCTGCCTTAGCCTGCCAGGCTATGGACAGAAGTGCTGGGGGTTCATGCCCTTTTCCCCAAGGCGCAGCTCTTCACCCATGACTGATGGGAGGGTTGAATAAATATCCCAGTTTACTTGTTCCTTCGTTGGACTTACTCTGAAGTGGAAGGTCTACACTGTGTCCCAGGGAAGCCCAGAGACAGAGCTCCCACAGCGGTAACTAGTTTGACAACGCACCCACTGTGAGTGTTACGGACTCTTCTTTCCCTGTCCCTCCTTCCATTCGTTACAGGGGTTTTCCTGGCACTGCCTTCCAAATAAACTACTTGCACAGAAATCCTTGTCCCAGAATCTCCTCCTGGGGGAACTCAAACCAAGACAGGGTAATCCACAGTGGTCTGCTGAGTTTTGGAGTCAATTTTCTTCCTTTATGTCTGGACCTCAACAGTAAAATCAATTTCTATTTAACTACCAAATAAAAGCCAGGTCTCAATTTTTCATAACTGTGATACAGCTGCCTTCTAACAGCTTTCAGGAAGCCTACTGCACTATTTTAGGTACACAGGAAAAGTTAATTAGACCCAAGGAAGCCAAGAAATCAATTAGAGTGAATCAGGTTATAAATCTCCAGTTGCCTGCTTTTTAACATTACATGTTGAAATATCACAATAGACAAATCAAATGATCTTTGAGAACTTATTTACAACTGTTGTCATTCACCTCTATTAGGCACTGGCACTCACTCATTAGTTACTTTCAAGCAGTTGGGAAACACTGTCAGAACCCAGCACCTAATGGGTCCAAGTGATGGGAGGCTGGCAGAGAAAAATGGTAGAAAAGTCTGTCTTTGAGTCACACAAGCTCAGTGACTGAGTTTCCTGGGATAGTATCAAGGCTTTGTTCACCCTGAGATCACTGGCTTCACTTATTGGCCTGATCAACCCCACTCATAACTTCATCTTTCAGCAGAGACCTTCCTTTATAGCACTTAAGATGATATATTTGGGAGTCAGGCTGCCTGGGTTCAAACCCTGGCTTCACCTCTAACCAGCTGTGTAATTTTCAGCAAATTACTTAACCTCTCTGCACCTCACTTTTCTCTACTGCAAAATGGAAATAATAACAGAATCTACATCATACAGCTGTTATGAGGATTAATGAGCTAAGCTACATCCGGCAGCATCGGCACTGGGGAGCTGGATAGAAATTCCTCAGGCCCCATACAAGAGCCCCTGGACCAGAGTGTGCATTTTAACAAAATCCTCGGGGGGAGGGGGTGTGCACATTAAAGCCTGAGAAGCACCGACTAACACACGTCCAGTGCTTGAAGCAGAGCTCGACAGGATGAACGTGCCCAATCAATTTTCGCTATGATTATCTCAGCTGATGAGACACTTCCCCAGGAAAGTCTTTAGTGATCTCCAAGAGTCGTGTAAGTGCTTCTATAAGACCATTCTTTTGTGGCACAAGTCATAGTCATCCTTTTACATATTTTTCATAGCTACTTGATTCACGTCTTTCTCATGGACTTATTACATGATATCACAGATCTGATTTCCTAAAAGGAGACCCTTGAGGGAGAGGTACATACACATGTGATTTGTGACTTAAGGAGAAACAGATAGTGGAGGCAGGAAAAAACAGGGTAGAGAAGAGAAAGAAGCTGAGCAAGTTATGATTTCAAGCAAAGCCCTGGCCTTAGCCTGATCCTACAGGGAACTCCATAGGATAGATTAAATTAGTGTTTCCAGCCTTGAGGCAAGGGACCTGGACTTCATCCTCATACCCCAGTCAATCACTGGCCAAGACTTCCCTAGGAGGAAACTCCCAGGCACTCCTGGCACCTTGGAAGAGGAGCTAAGGGCTATCTTCTGAAAAAGGGAGCAGGTGTTAGGAGTGAAGCATGTGACAGGTGGGGATGGGAACCCAGGACCAAGAAGCAGGGATCTGCGGCGGTCGGGGCAGGGAACTGACATTGTCCACTACAGCTGGGCACTACCCAGATGTCTGATGGTCCCAAATGGGCCCCTTTGCCATCCTACCTCACGCCACCCCCAGGCACTCATTCCTGTATTCAAAAAATTATGTCCTGGGGCTTCCCTGGTGGCACAGTAATTGAGAGTCCGCCTGCTGATGCAGAGGACACGGGTTCGTGCCCTGAAAGTGCCAGGCACTGTTTTAGAACCTGGTGATAGAGTATTGATGCAATATGGTATGGGGTTTATGAAATCTAGTGGAGAAGAGAGAGACAATAAGCAGTAAACACAGAGATATACGAGATACTTCCAGCCACTGATACGTGCTAAAACTATATTCACAGAGTAATAGAGTGACTGCCGGGGCAGGGAGAGGAAGGTGAAGTCAGAAACTATAGCTGGGCACTATAGTGCCCCACTTAGGTCCCCTGTGCTGGGCGGGCGCCCCAACTCCGCAGATGCCGCAGGTGCTCGCTAACAGTTCCCACCCACATTCTTCTCAGGGGGGAATTATCCTTTTCTGAGGAGCACCACCTTGGCTGGAGGTGGCTGGAACCCACCCCTGGGTTGGGGAAGCTGCTGGTAGCCAAGGATGGGCTGGGGTCCACATGGGGCAATTCCTACTCCAGAGCTTCCTGAGGGACAGGCTGAGGCGAGACCCCTCCCTCACCTTCTTTACTTCCTTCCAGCTCTACCCTATTCGGATTCCCTCACTCTCTTTCTCCTGAGAGGATTCACTCAATACATTACTTGCAGGAGAATCGCACTCTCTGGCTCTGCTTCTAGCGGCCCCGACAGAAGACAGTAACTTCTCTTCTCTCCAGAATTCTCTTTCCCTGCAGTGTCCCACAGCCAGAGTCCCAAGCTATATGAGTAGCCACTTCTCTCTCACTTCCTTGTAGCCTCCAGGCCCCTCCAAGAGAGGAATCAGGGGAGCAAAAGGCCTCATTTCCATTTGTACTGGCCTCCTGATGGGAATGCAAGAGTAGGGAAGGGCAGAACTATAAAACAGACTTCAAGATCTGCCAAGAATTCTCAACGGACCAGTTGCGAGGGTCCCCTGCTGTCCAGCTTCCTGGCAACTAGCCTGAGTCGTGGAGAGACCCATAATTGACAATTACATCACGAACAGAGAAATCCTCTAGTTTATAGTGCACTTAATATGTACAGTTGCCAACTTCACATATCAAAATGGCCAAATCCAGGACATACCCTTGGTCCTCTTCCTGATGAAAACATCTAAAGGCTTTCATAAAAGTGACATCAGTAAAAGCTACCTAAACCCCAATGCTTAAGCTTCACTGGTCATAAATTTTTAACTGTCCAATGTACTTAAGGTTTCTGAGGCAGTAATGAAACAAAACTCATGGTCACATGTAAATGTCATAAATTCTTTGAGCAATTACTAGTCTGTGTAGGTGACGCTGAGGTGATGAACAAGCCAAGAGGGTCCATGCTGATTCTCTGTACATCTATCAGGCGGATGCTATGATTCTGTTGGCTTAATTATTACACCTTGTAGAGATGAATGCAGGGAACATGATTGCCTTGTCGGCAGCTTCCCAGGGGACCAGTGCTGAGTAATTGCTTTCCATCCCTGTAGGAATCATTGACATGGAACCACAGGCACCATTTGGCTCTCTGTCCCTCCCCCACACGCCCAGCAAGTCTCCTGGGGTCAGAATGAAGTATTTTGGGTGGCAGTACTCATCAATAAGCTGGTGGCATCCTGTCTCCTTCTTTATTCTAATCACAAATTTTGTATTATTAAACATCCCTGACACCTGCAACACTATGCTAAATATATATATACACAAATACATAAATTTATGTTCTTATTATATCAAATAATATTATATCATAAATGTATTGTATGCCAGTTTATATAACATTATAAAAATATATGTATACATAAATATATACATACACTATATATATATATACACATATAAAATATTGAAGTGTGATCCTTTTGGGTACAGGATAAAGAAAGTCACATATGAGCAGGTAAGAAATACTTAATAAACAACACTGTAAAAATTGGCTGGTGATTTCTGAAGTAAATACATTCATTTGAATCTCACTTACCACAAAAATTCAAAATAAATTCCTGTTAGATTTTTTAAAAGGTAAATATTAAAATAATAGATGAAAAATATGGATCTGGGTATATATCAGTCTTATTGATTACTTGGATATTTTTTCACACATAAAGCAAATGGAAGAATTAAAAACAAAGCCACTGACAATTTCAACAGTAAATTATCAACTTCTCTAGGCTAAAACCATCATATATCTTACAAAGAAAAGAGAAAATTAGGAAGGCATTTTATTAGAAATAAAATAGATAATGGCCTTATTATGAAGAGATCCTCTCCTTAATATAAAGACCTCTGATCAGTGGATCTCTGGAGGTTCACTGAAGGAAATCTCTTACAAATATTCAAGATCTCTAACATGTAATAGGCACTATATAACTATTTGTTCAGTAATTAACAATTAATTAACAAACAGGGACATGGATAAAGAGCATACACATACAATTCACATGGAAGGAAATGCACAGGATTCATACATGAGATTCTGTGGGTGCTCCCCCTGAGGTCCACCTTCCAGCTCCTGAGTGTTGTCTGCTAACCGCTCATAGTTACCCTTTCTGAAAACTGCCTTCATCCAAATGGGAGCTGCCTCACCTGGAGCCTACAGATATATCCTGGAGTCAACCTTGGCCAATCCCTGACTCTTATGGGTGGAACTGGGCCAGGTGACAAGAGAAAGTAGAAAAATTATGTGTGATAATTTCATGGACTAGAAGGAAATCATCTAAATAATTTTTGTCAGAATATCAAATAATATGGAGATGTGGTCATTATATACTATGCAGGTCATAAAAGTATTTATAGGCTAAGTTAATGGCATTGATATAAACTTGGCCCTTAGATGGCAGCCTAAGAAGACACACTTTACTATCTTATGCTATGCCTCTCAGATCCATTCTAAAAACACCAGTGGACTATAGTATGCAGGAAATAATAGATTAACCCTAAAACAACACCAACAATATTCAACATCAAACTTCTGCTACACAGAAGGGAAATTGAAGGAAAACGCCAAGGGCTAGCTTGCATGCTTCCATATTCAGAAATAAACATAACATGATTGAAAGTAATCCTTGCAGGTTCTTAGGAAACCACCCCCTCAAATGGTGGGTACAAGTGAGGAGGCTGCAAGTAGCTGCCCCAGTGGAGAGGCCCTGGCCTTACGAACCAGCTATCCAAGAAAAGTTTTGATCATCTTCCTGACCCGGAGTATATCTCAGTGATGCAGCAGGTAGAAGAAGGCCATGTCTGGTCACATTGTATACCTGATAAGGAGGCCAGGCCAGGAAGAAAGTTAAATAGAGAAAACCACCATGTCCTTCAAGTAGCTAGGTCACTGAACTAGCAATATAAATATATTAATATAACACCCAGAAAAGGATTCCTTTAAAATTTTTCTTTTACTATAGATACATGAAAGGATCCAAGAATCCAACCATCATTATTTCATGGTTATGGGCAAATGTCAGGTCTACATCTAGATGACTCTTTGTTCAAAGATGAATAAATATTAAAAAGAATTAAAAAAAGTTTTAAAAGCTTGAGCCCTAAAGATACTGCACTATATATAAATAAGACAAAGAAGAGGAACATATATTTGGAGAAATATATAGAGAGAGCAAATATATAGAGCAAAACAAGTGAGGAATCTGTTTTATAGGATCAATAAAATTCCTTGAAATAAGAAGCATATAAACAATGAGAGGATAGGGCCAGAGGATGAGATAAAACAGGAGCTAAGACACAGGCAGAAACAAAGCAAGAGCTGAATAGCCAAAGAAGGCAACATCAAGAAAGGAAAATACCATAACAAAATTAAAGTCTTTATTAGAAATAGGGCACATAATTGTCAGAGAAGAAAAATCGAGTCACTGGTACAGAAACAAACCTTTTAAACTCTCACAGAATGGGAAGGAAAAAAAAGATTAAAACAATGAGGAATACATATGAAAAATACACCCAAATAGTGCAAACTGATACTCCAGAGGCTAAGGCCAGACAGACCAGGAAGTAAGAATTAAGGACAAGGCAGAAGGAAACATTTCCAAATCTGTCCATCTAAAATAATTCCCAAAATTCTAGGCAAAAGTTATGAAACATTATCAATGTCAACACATATTATAATGATGATTTTTTTTTAATATTTCAAAGGGAGAGAAAGAGTCCTTAGAGCTTTCAGGAAGATAAAAACAGCAACAATCTCTTACAAAGAAATAAAAATCAGGATGCCTGCACCTCTCCTATCACATACCAGAAGATAAGGGAAGAAGGTCAACAGAGTTTTGAAGGGAAATAGCTGTAATGAAGGATTCTATACAATCATCCAAGTATTTGGGTAAAGTCAATAGAATGATATTTTGATATGCATGAGAACATCAAGCTTAATATATATGAAATCTTTCTCTAAAGTATCACTAAAATATATATTCTAGTCAACCAAGATACAAATAAAAATTAAAGCTTCAGAATGGGGGAGCCCTGATAAAAAGAAGAAAAAACTAGCAGTAGAATCAAGTACCATAAAACCTGTTAATAAACCTAATTGCTTACTCTTTCAGCGTCTCATTAAATGAACATTCATTTTTTTTAAATACAACGTTGTGTTTAATTTCTGCTGTACAGCAAAGTGACTCAGTTATACACACACACATATATCACACACACACACACATATATATATATATATATATATATTCCTTTTCATATTCTTTTCCACTATGGTTTATCATAAGATATTGAATATAGTTCCCTGTGCTATACAGTACGACCTTGTTTTTTATCCATCCTATATATAATAGTTTACATCTGCTAATCCCAAACTCCCAATCCTACTCTTCCCCACCCCTTTGACAACCACAGTCTGTTCTTTATATCTGTGAGTCTGTTTTTGTTTCATAGATAAGTTCATTTCTGTTGTATTTTAGATTCCACATATAAGTGATATTACATGGTATTTGTCTTTCTCTTTCCGACTTACTTCACTTAGTATGATAATCTCTAGGTCCATCCGTGTTGCTGCAGATGGCATTATTTCTAAATAAACATTTACTGATTGCTTACTAAATGTGAATAAAAACTTGTAAATATGGTAACAAAACAAATTTCTAAGAATATAAATAATGAAACAGAAGACTAACTTGAAACTGGGAAATTATTTGAATATAATTAAAAACATTAATAATATTTTTATCATACAAAGAACTTTCATAATTTAAGTAGGGAAAGAGATAAATGTCATACGCAGGAAATTTAAACTAGATGCTCAAATTACCAATAAAATGTTTTAAAGTTTCAATAGTGTTCACTGGCATTGACATATATACACTACCAAATGTATAATAGATAGCTAGTGGGAAGCAGTTGCATAGCACAGGGAGATCAGCTCCGTGCTTTGTGACCACCTAGAGGGGTGGGATAGGGAAGGTGGGAGGGAGGTGCAAGAGGGAAGGGATATGGGGATATGTGTATTGCTATACAGCAGCAACTAACACAACAATGTAAAGCAATTATATTCCAATAAAGATGTTAAAAAAAAAACAGTTATAAGAGACCACTTGTTAACTCTCAAATCTTAAAAATTATACTAAGTAGTGGGAAATGCTTGGTGCAATAAGTACTCTTAGACATAACTATGGGAGTATAAGTTTGTATCACCTTTGTGAAATTATTAATAACTTTAAAATGTTCATTGTATATCTAAGTTAAGGATTTTGCCACAAAAAGATTTATAAACACTGATGACTTCAGAAAAACCTAAATATTCAAAAGTATGACTTCAGTTAAATATATGATACATATATAGTATGTAATACTGTGCGGCCATTAAAAAGAATGCAGTGAAGGTCATTAAATTTGGGGGGAGGTGTTCAACAGTAAGCTGTCACAAAAAACAAAAACAGCATATTTTAACATACAGTGTAATTCTGTTTTACAATATTGAATGCATTAAAGTAATGAAAGGAAATGTGCCATAAGTTAAAGGTGAGATTATCTTTAGGTGGTGAGTTTATGGGAGATAATTATTTTCTTCTTTATACTTTTATGTATGGCAGCAAAGATTGCCAGCTGTTTCCCAATATTCAGTCTTCCTTCTCTTCCTGTAGTAATAGGACCACTAATTTTACTGAGCATATGACTATCTGAAATTAGGACTAAAATTTTCAGTTTCTGCTGTGTGACTAAGCATAGACTAATGGAATTTAAATGGAAGTTATGTATAAGGCTTCTAGGAATGTCCAGAATATTCTTTTCTCTTTTCTGCTTCTTGCTGAAAGGTGACTGTGAAGGCTGGAGTGGAAGCAGCCATATTAGACCTTAAGGCAAAAGCAATGTTTGAGGAGGCTAGCATAGTAATATGGAAGGAGTCCAGGTCCTCGACACCACGGGGCACTACATCAGCTCTTGACTGCTTATCTCAGAGTAATATGGGACAGAAATAAACTCTAATCATAAGACACTCGAATCTTTGTTACAGTAGCTAGACGTTTTCCAAAATTTCTACAATGATTCCTTATTAATTTTATGGGGGAAAAAAGCAGTATTAAAAGAAAGAGAAATGGAGGTTTAATTGAAAGCAGTTTGTTTGACCTAATTGGGAAGCACGTAGTCAAAAAAATAAAACAAGCTATTGGGTTGGCCAAAAAGTTCTTTCAGGTTTTGTACGTTACGGAAAAACCCGAACAAACTTTTTGGCCAACCCAAATATAACCATTTTGATTGACAATTTTCCCTTATTTTGCTCATTTCTTTTTTTTCTCTCTTTTTTTTTTTTTTGCGGTACGTGGGCCTCTCAGTGTTGTGGCCTCTCCCGTTGCGGAGCACAGGCTCCGGACACACAGGCTCAGCGGCCATGGCTCACGGGCCCAGCCGCTCCACGGCATGTGGGATCTCCCCGGACCGGGTCACAAACCCATGTCCCCTGCATCAGCAGGCAGACTCTCACCCACTGCACTACCAAGGAAGCCCTTGCTCATTTCTTTTTTAAACAAGTAGATTTGAGGTAATAAAATCTACTTATACCCTGCTTCCATATTGCTGCTGTCATTTTCTTTGCAGCATATAGCACAAAGTGAAGATTATTTCATTTTTAACCAGATATCTGAACAAACAGTTGACTTAAGACAGCTTCCTGCTGAAGGAAGGAACAGAGAATATGGTTTATACGCCTTCATTGCCTCCCAATGCAAACTGAAAACATCAGATGACTAAAAGCTGAGAGCCAAAACGTTCTCTTACCCAATACGGCCAGCTGACCTAACCTAGGTCTAATAGCATGGGTATACATAACCTTGTCCCCAAATGAGGCAATAAAAGCCAAGATTAGGATCATAAGGGGAGAAAGCACGATTTACACACTTTGGATTGCTTCTATTTCATCTTTATCCTCTTCCCCTTTTTACCATAAACTAAAACCAGTAGGAAGGACAACATAAATGCTGGATGTACAGCTGATCCCCATAGTAGGTATTATCCACACTGCTAGAGAAACTGTACTACATAAAAATGGTACATTCTAATAAGAGATCATGGTGACTGTATTACATGCAAACCAATGTATATAACAGTTACAAGGTATTAAATATGAAATGATAGCTTGAGCATTTGAACACTTGAATTTTTCAAATGTTTTTTACAGGTTCCAGGTCAGATTTTCCTATGATAGTTTATCCAAACTTTTCTTTTTAATGCAAATAATAAGTAGATGCAAAACATACTAGGAATACACAACAATAAAGTGAAAAAAATCAAGCATCTCAACTTCTGAATTACTAAATAGACAGAATTTAGAATACTGCCTGTTATTGTAATATATATGCAGTATCTTCCACAAGTAGAATGTTAAAGGATAAAAGGAAGGGAGACTTCTAGATGGAAACATGTATTTGTTGAATAAGCATAGCAGTTATTATTTGTTAATTTAAAAGAAAAATTAGGAAAAAAGTAAAAGGCAATAATTAAAAACAACCATACGAAGACAATAACACTAGGCAACATCTTCATCCAAATTCAACCTACACTGTTGAGAATTTTTTTAGGCCAAAGACACAAAGTCAATTTGGAAATGAATTAAGGAGAGAAAGAAGGGTTACCTAATTGAAATCTTTGTGTAGATCTTTGTTTTTTGATGTGTGAAGATTTATTGGTAAAATGAGTCTAAAAGTTTAAAAGTATCTAATAAACAAACATCCTCACTTCATATGCACTTTTAACATCCGATCTTTGCTGCTGAATTATTTACTGAATATAGTTCATGGTGTCTACAACACAGTAAAATGATTTTCAAAAATAATTTAATCAAACACATAGCCCAGGAGAAAAAAAGGATTAAATTGCTCTAAAAAGAGTCCTACATAGAAAACAAACTTATGGTTACAAAAGGGGAAGGGGGGAAAGGGATAAATTAGGAATTTGGGATTAACAAATATACACTAATGTATATAAAATAGATAAACAACAAGGACCTACTTCATAGCACAGGGAGCTGTATTCAATGTCTTGTAATAACCTATAATGGAAAAGAAGCTGAAAAAGAACATATATGTCTCTATGTATATATATATACACACACACACACACATATGTATGTATGTATGTATAACTGAACCACTTTGTTGTACACCTGGAACAACTATACTTCAATTAAAAAAAAGGGTTCTAGGTTTACTCACATGACTTTTTTTAAACATAAATAAAAAGTCCCAGTGATTTTTTTTTTTTTTTTTTGGTGGGGGGTTCGCGGGACTCTCCCTGCTGTGGCCTCTCCCGTTGCGGAGCACAGGCTCCGGACGCGCAGGCTCAGCGGCCATGGCTCACGGGCCTAGCCGCTCCGCGGCATGTGGGATCCTCCCGGACCGGGGCACAAACCCGTGTCCCCTGCATCGGCAGGCAGACTCTCAACCACTGCGCCACAAGGGAAGCCCCCAGTGATTTTAAGTAAAGAATGGCTCCCCAAATATAACCCATAAGCTTCCTAAAGTATATATCTTTTCTTAAACTGGCTGTCCTTGATAAGCCATTCTCTGGATTTCCAACAGGATGCTGCTTTCAGAACTAAATGTATTTTTTCAAAAGAAACATGTTAACATTGTTTACCCTGATTTTTTATTCAACTTTCAATGCCATCTTACCCCAAAATAAGACTTTTACTTTTAGAAGGGGTTATTAATTTTTTGTGTAGCCATTCAGAAGGGCACCTGAACAAGGAACATAGACCAGGGAAGAAGTAGCCGCCCAATGGGCCAAGGGTAACAGATGATATTCTCAACTTGGAAGGCTAACCTTCTTGCACATCAGTATTTCCTGATCTTCGGTAGAGAAATGGCTTTATTCAGAAATGTAATGTGTGATCCAAACAAGGAAGTTAATTTGGCTTGCTGTGAGGCCTCTCTGTGGGGAGAACTGCTACCCTGGTACAGGCCCTGGCTAAGCGGTGTTTGGTCTGAAAAAGGAACAAAGAAATTCATCTTTCTTTAAAGTTTTCCTTTTATCTGTAATAATTAAATGCCTAGTGTTTAATGACCTAGGTCAAAAAGTAGGGTTTCCAAGTGGAACTTAATACAGAATGTTGGATTTTGAAGAGAAACCAAATTTAATACTTACCATTAAGACATTTGTATTTATATTTGCACAAAAAGTCTTTGTATTTTCTGGAAGGTGATAGAGGTTGAATATGTAAAATCAAGATTTTTTTGCAGTTATCTAATCCAGGTCATTTGATGGCTTACTGATATAGTATTTCAAATTAAAAAAATAAATGTAATAACCTCATAGTTTAAAACATTAAATAGAAATGGCACAAAATTAAAAATTAAAATACTCACTCCATCCAGTTCTTCCACTAGCATCCTTACCACATAACCACTTTTATAATTCTTCATCTTCTTGTGAAATATAACACATACAGAAAAATGCATTTAAAATGCACACTTAAAATTTTATCAAGTGAATAACTAAATAAATAGAGGGCCAGCACCCCAGAGGACCTTTCATTTGCCCTCCGGATCCTTACACCCCTCACTAAAGATAATCTCCAATCTGCCTTCTATGGTAATTGCCTCAGTGCTTTTCTTTTTACACTAATCACTTCACTTACACCCCTATACTGTATATTTTAGCTTTGCCTACTTTGTCATTTATATAAATGAACTTACATACATTTGATGTTATACATTATGTTCTATACAGCTTTCTTTACTCAGCATTATATTTGAGAGATTCATCATACTGAGTGTAGCTGTACTACCTTTATTTTCATCTCTGTTCTTTTCTGTTAATATACTATAATTTGTTTTTTTGTTTTGTTTTGTTATGGTAAAACATCCATAACATAATATTGACCATTTTAACCATTATAAGACTACAATTCATTATCATTATCAGCTTCTGAGTCATACATTTAAAGGTCTTTTATATCCAGGTTTCTTCTGAGTGTTACGGCTTCCCCTATCAAAGAAGGTCTCAGCTACACTGGTACTATAACATTGAATATTAATGTCTATGTGAATTTCTGGTGAATCTTGGAAAAATGAAAATTCTGATTCAGAAGGTCTGGGCTGGGGCCTGAGCTTCTGCATTCCTAACACCGTCTCAGATGGTGCCCAAGCTGCAGATCCAAGGACCCACCTGAGTATCATGGATGGTATAAAACAGTTGCAGCAACTTAACGAAGAAATTCAAAGCAAATCAAGTAAAATAATCACTTATTTAAAATAATCCAGATTTAGGATGCTATAATCAAAATACCTTCTCTTTTGTGGGTGGCTCGGTATGATGGCATCCTCATACATAAATGACTCCGTGTATAATTTTCATGTGTGCAAAGGGAATAAACCTCTTGGAGAAATGCAACATAATGAACGGTGAACTACGCTTGAGTGAGGTGAAGATTGAAGTCACGGATATAGCAATCCAAATCCTCAATTCCAGTGACATTTTTCATGGAAGGGCTATGGGTGTGTTGTCGTATATGTGGTTTCCTTACTTCCCTGTGCCTGGACACAGGTTAAGAAGACTAAGCCTGTTGCTGGGGACCATTATAAAAAGTGCACCTGAAGCCTGTCCTCAACGAAACCCATCAACTTTACTTACATCGTGTTTTAACCAATGAAACCAACATGTTCCAGACAAAAGTTCAAATGGAAAACCAGTAGAGTTTATGCTTTAAATACTGTGCAAAATCTCTTTTAAGGCCAAAACACCTCAAGGAGAATGTTCAATAAGAACAAAGACAAATGAGGAAACTCCCACTGTTGCCGCTGCAGATAGATAATACTCATCAAGCATTTACCAAGTGCTCTCTAAATATTTGCTCACTTAATCCTCATAGCCATGGTATGAGGCAGGTTTCTCAAGCAGTGCTCTTCACAATGAAGAATACGGAGGAAAACCTAACTCCACCCCGTTATTCTCATACGTGAACAAGATGGATGCTTAGGAAAAAAAATTAATATTATTCAATTAATAGCATTTGAAAGTAAAACAGAAAGCTACCTCTCCACCTGGAGATATTAACCTGATATAATTCTGCCTTTCAAACCTGAGAGAATTCCTGCAGAAACACACTTTGGAAAGGAAAAAGCCTTCCAATTTTAGGCTTACTTTATTTTAGCTACTTCTTTTTTAAAGTTTTGCTTTCCAATCATTAAACATGCTGGAGTTTTAAACAATCTTGATAGTGTGTCTCATCTGGTTGCTCCCCATCTCCCTTTAGGGTTGTAAATCTCAGAGCAAGAAGAATAAATCAAGAGGAAATATAAGAATTTCCCAACCACAGGAAAGTCAGAGAGGTGTGAGTCTTCTTTCTTATTCAGCTTCTAAGCAGTAACAACAACAACAAAACTGGGAAAAATACAGGACCCTTGACACTGGTGAGAGCTAAGAGTAAAAAAATAAAAGAGCCTGTTGGTTAAATATCCTTCTCAGAAGCTTAGCTCACACAGGAGGCTCTACTCTTACAGAGAGTTTCCCCCCAGGGACAACACACCACCTTCAAAGACCAGAGAAGCTTTCTGGGCTTAGGTCAAAATCCTGTACTGATTTTCAGGTTAAGATGAAAGACGAAAGCTGCCTTGCAGAATACATTTTTAAAAAGAGCAAAAACAGTTAAACACAAAATACAACCAAAACAAACAAACAAGAATTGAAGCTTGACCCAGTGCAGTAGCTCTGGCAGCTAAGAAACTAAGAGAAACTTCTGGGGCAGAGAGTTGCTGTGAGTCACTGTCTGACTTCAAACACTGATCCCTCCCCCAAGCCAATGGTTGAGTCCAAACTTACTAAGAATTGGCATCCATAACCACAAATTGAGAAAAAAATAAGTTGAATAGGTTTCCTTACAGTTTCCCTTGTCTGAGAAATACAGACATGCCTCTGAGTGAGGAATGTGGGTGAGAATGCTTCTCTCTGAAATAAGGGAGGAATCCATCCACTGCTTCATAATGAGTTGAGAAAGTTACCTCAAGACTGAGGATGTCTCCCTATAGGAAAGGGAGATACCCATTCTCCCTGATACAGGACATTTACCAAAATGTCAGAAGGGAAAACAGACCCTAGTGTTCTAAGAAAGAATGTATACGGCCATCAGTACTCCCTCCAGCCTTCTATCTGAAGAGAAACAGAAAGAACTAAAAACTCTCAGCTCTCAAACCATAGCCTGTGAAGGGAAAGCACTCTGGTCTCAGATAAAGGGAGACAGTCAAGAAGTCAGCAATACTTTATTAGGAAAAAAAACAAAAAACAAAAGAGAATGTTTGAAAAGGGCCATTCAAACAAGATGAAGAAAAAAAGCAGAGCAACTATGCAAAATATCCCAGTCTAGAGGAAAATAAAGAAAAGAATGTTTAAAGCATCTGGGCATAAAAAACAAATAACCCTTTGCAGGGAAAGTTCAGGTTCTCCTTAGACTTTTGTGCAGCAACATCTAGTGCTAGAAGACCATGGAACAATGGCTACAAATGTGACCCAAGAATATCGCATTGAGGTTTAGTATTATTCATGTTTAAGGTAAAAGAGTGACATTGGCAAACATGGAAGACCTCATGATATACAGGCGCCTATGAGCCCTTCTGAAATTTATCTTTACATAGACTTTGACCATGAAACAGAGCCAATTTAGAGAGACGATAAACTGTTTAGAAATGCAAAGCCATGGTGAATGATGGATGGAGAACACTGATTTCATTGAAATATACTCTTAATACTAATCAAACATGGAAATCATGGTTCTAGGACAATGTGAATTTTTTTGTTTGTTTTTTTAACTTTTTACTTTACATTGAAGTATAGCTGATTAACAATGTTGTGATAGTTTCAGGTGCACAGCAAAGGGATTCAGCCATACATGTACATGTTCCATTCTCCCCCAAACTCCCCTCCCATCCAGGCTGCCACATAACATTGAGCAGAATTCCCTGTGTGAATGTTTTAATGTAACAATGTAAACATAACACAAGTAACAAATATGGAGACATGGGGCCAGGTGGAAAGGGTGAGACACACTAGGGTGAATGTTTTCATGCTTCATAGAGAGGCATTCAGTACAAGATCGAAATTTTAAGGCCTCATGTTAAAATAATACCTTTGGAATGATCCTATTTTTATAAAACAATTTTTAATCCCTTATCTATATTTTTATCTGCATATATGCTTAGAAATATATCTGGAATGACATTACTCCAATGTTAATGATGGTTATTTCTGGGTATTAGGATTTCAGGTGATTATTTTTAACTTGATTTTTGTCCTATTTTCATTATCTGAATATACATATACACATACGTGAATATATGTGTGTGTATTACAAAAACAATGCCACGTTTAAAAAAAAACGACTGAAAGTAAATATGGAAAGTTGCTAACACTGTTTATTTATCATTTAAAATAAGTTTTTATACTGAAAGTCCCAATCAGTTTCTCCTGTCTGTACTCATAGCATCTATTAATATATGATTTTTCTCCTATACTTCCCTTTCTAACACTTTCAACAGTGTTTATATATGGAGACATCTTTACATCTTCTATGTTGTTACCTTTCGAACTATTGGTATCTGAATGTTACAGACCAGGAAGCAGCTTTGCCCAAGTACACCTTATACGGAAGAGGTGACATCAGTACCCAGATCTGTCTCAAGCCAGTGCCTGCAGTATTTACACCATAACATTTTAGGAACAATTTATTTTCTTACTCTATTTTTTTAAATGAATCTATGTAGAAAAGTAATACCTTTGAAGTCTACTGGAAATCAACTTCATGAAATAAATGGAAATTGTTACCTCTCCTAAAATCCAATATTTTGAAGGAGGCTTGAAAAATTAATATATAAGGGAATGCATGGGAGGCAGTTCTTTACCTCGGTTCAGCCAGTGGGCAGTTTGCCTGCTTATAAACATTCTCAGGCTGGATGCTCTGAAGCAGCAAAGAGGTAATTTCACTGATTTAGGGCCTATCTACATTACCACCAAGTTTGTGATTTATTTTCCACTGTAAAAGTTTAGAAGCAAATAACTGTTGCCAAATGACATATATGTAAAATATAGTCCCATCTTAAAACAAGTCAAATTAACTGTCAGAAATGAGTTTAAAAAGCAATTCAATTCACTCTTGCCAATTTCAATTTGTGAGACATTCAGATTTAAGTCCATCAGAGCCAAAAGTAAATAGTTTTTGGTTAATATTAATGAAATAAAAAGCCAAGTCATAAAATGAGAGATAAATACTATGAAATTATAATATTACCCGCCAAATGTCTTTAAATACAAACTTGGTTATTTGCCAGCCTCCCTTGTTAACATTTAGTTCATCCAACATTAATGATGGTAATTTCTAAAGGGTAGAATTTGAGACAATTTTTCTCACCTGTTTGATAACGTTTATTTACTGCTACCTCTTTAGCTGGTTTCAGGAACTGTTACATGTTTATTGTCACTGGTTAACTCCTATTTGTTCTTTGAGTTTCAAAATTCTATTGCTGAGTGAATAGTTCCCTTGAAAACAGGGAAGTCACACATGCATTTATCTTCATCACCAGATGTTTGGCATTCAGAGGAAGCATCAATGTAGGTAGCAAAATAGCTATGTATTAATTACAGTGTTGTCAATTTCAGCAATTACATGTAATTCATCAGGGACTTTAAGTTGCCACTCCAAATTTGAGATAAGCAAAAGACATTAAACTCCTGGTGTCTGACAGAGATGGTATCAGGACATACTTCTAGCTGGTTCATCACTGTTGATAAGCTCCAACTTTGGAGAAAATAATAGAAACAATCTGGAAATCAGTTCAGATTTTTCCAATTTGGGTGTACTCAAGGACAGTTAGTACACTTCCTCATCAGGAATTACTGTTGTTTCAGATTTAATAGCACAGGAGAGAGAAAAGCCTTATTAAGACTGCTACTAAATAAGAGAACTGGAAACAACTGTAAGCATGGTGGTTGGAATGATTCTGCTGTATTGATTGCCCCTTAGAACCAGAACCATTGATTACTATAATAAAGCCTCTTATTAGCATCTTCCTTTTCCTTCTCTCTTTTGTACCTTACCATGATACTGTTGAACTAACAAAACATTCCATATTACCTGCATTATCTTTAACTGTGCTAATAATATATCAGTCCAATTTTCTAGCTCACACAACCCAAAGCACAAGAGATGTGCTCTCTACACACCTAATAACTCTCCTTCCCAATACTAAAGACAATCTATCCAAATAAATACGTTCTTAGAGGTTCTTGCCTTCTTTCCTTAGACTCAGCTCTTAGGGCAAACATTGGTTGTTTCTCAAATCACTGAGTTCATTTTTTTTTGCTCCAAAGACCATCTTGATCAAGAACTTTTAGGAATGAAACTGTAGGTCATCAGGCACCTGAGTGATATTCTGCGTGATACCAAAAAAAGTTTGAAAGGATGAAACCAATGCACATATCAAATTGTTCTTAGTCATTATTCCTTAGAAATCTTTCCCTATCCACCTCCTCCCTCTTTCTTCAGAGCCTATGTAGGAGGAATGGGCTGCTTGATAAATGCAGACTAATTATATAACTTCACTTCTTCTTTTACAAGATGTTATACCATGGTTACCTCATTTTGTCCCTGTTATGTAATTGGGTTGTAGGATGCTTAAGCCCATACACCTACATTAATATTAATTTTATTTCTGTCCTTTGATTCCAAGACATTCAAGCTCTAATTTTACACTTTTAAGGACAACTTTTTCTTTGAATACAAGACACTCTGCCTTGCCTCTTTTCTCTATTAATCAGACAATTTGTAAGTCAAACTCTCTTATGCCCCAACTATTTTATATGCTATACTTCTTAGATAATCTTATGCAGAAATTTCTCTGCCTTAGATCAAAAGAGAGTCAGAAAGAAATAACAGTGTAGGGAACAAAGAATAACCACAGGTTTAAAGCAATATACATTGTTTTCTTTAAAATAAATTTAATCTGATTTTCAGGTTTTAATTAATTTTAGAATATGGTTAATTCTCTCAAGGGTGACAATGAAACAGTGGGATTTTGTGATTATACTGGGGAGGGATATAGCAAAAACTTCATGAAAGCTCAAATTAAATGAGTCAGATGGCCAGAAATTTCAATCATATAACCTGCTATTGAATGCCTTAGTGGTTAATATTATACAATCAACAAAAAATGATGAGATTAGACCAAACCCCAGGGGGAAATATGGGAGGAAGCCAGAATCATCCCCATCTCTCTTTCTCTCTCTCTTTTTTTTTTTTTCCTGACATTTCTTCTAGGCAAACCAAAGCTTCAGGGGAATGATTCCTACCACTTTCAGTGAAACTTATTGTAAAGAAAAATTTTTAAATAGCAAACAAAACACAATGGTATGACAAGTAACACACGGCCATGGTTGAAGAATGTTCAGTATTTTCATCTTGAGTTTAGGTAAAACAATGCATTCTACTGTGTGGCACGGGGGTTGGTGTCTGCTGTGGACAATTTCTTCCATATTTGCATAGGTATGTTTTTGCTATATCAGCAGAAGGGGCACAAGATGTGATTGAGGCCAATTATATAACAGCAGCTCTATAAGTTTTAAATGCTGTTATATGACTGAGGCATTTCATCCAAAGGCAGATGACTTATTCCAAACATTACTGACAGAAAGAAACAAGAATCTTCCACCAGTTTTCACGTTCAAAAAGTAGAAGAGCAAAAGTTGGATTTTAATCACAGACATCAAGATTAGCACACATCAGAGGGCAAATTCAAAGAAAAAGAATTTTAAAAATCTTGATCTTAATAATTCTCATCACTAGGTTTTCTTTGCCAAATTCCATCCTCTTATTTTTCCCCAGATTAATCAATCTCTTGCTTGATCAATCAATTTATCAATCTAAACACATATTTTTTCCCTCATTAAAATGAATGTGCAGTAATACATATGAATATCTGTGTCCAAAGTTCCCACAAACACTAGCCAGTCTCAACAGTCTTGGAGATTTTCAAGCCCATTTATTACACACCCACCATTACATCATAATCAGCATCAACCTTTATTGGAATTTAAGTCTACTATCATTTTGGCCTTCCCTTGAATTTTTCAAATTCCTAAAAAAATATTTTTGAACAGAAAAAGTATTTAAGAAAGGAAATACAGTGTGTATTTCACCAAGTAAAAGGGAGGAAAAAGAAAGATGCAAATAAAAATGCAGTGTGATTAGAATAGTGATTGTAAGAGGGGATTTGTTTGCAGACACTAGCATTCTGAGTGTGTGAATTTGATTCACAGTGTTTTGCAAAATCCCGATCAGCATTTTATTTTCATTAAGAAAAAATGGTTGTTTTGGTAGATTGTTTACTAATCATTCTGGCCACAACCCTAAAAAGGATTATTTTCAATTTAACCCTACACTAACTCAAAATACATGCAAATTTTACCACCAATGCGGTACCGAGAAAAGTGTCATTTTCAACTTGAATCTACAATCTGCCAATCTTAATATACAAGAATTATTACAGCTCAGTAGAATTAAATAAAATTCACTGAATTTTGTTTTTAGAAAAATATCTAGGAGACCTTCAAGATGGCGGAGGAGTAAGACATGGAGATCACCTTCCTCCCCACAAATACCTCAGAAATACATCTACATGTGGAACAACTCCTACAGAACACCTACCAAACACTGGCAGAAGACCTCAGACTTCACAAAAGGCAAGAAACCCTCCATGTACCTGGGTAGGGCAAATAAAAAGGAAAAAACAGAGACAAAAGAATAGGGACAGGACCTGCACCTAAGGAAGAAAAGTTTCCACAAACTGGTGGAGATGGGGGTTGGGTGGGAGGGAAGCTTTGGAGCCATGGAGGAGAGCACAGCAACAGGGGTGCAGAGGGTAAAGCAGAGAGATTCCTGCAGAGAGGATTGGTGCCGACCAGCACTCACCAGACCGAGAGGCTTGTCTGCTCACCCGCCGGCGTGGGTGGGGGCTGGGAGCTGAGGCTTGGGCTTTGGAGGTCGGATCCCAGGGAGAGGACTGGGGTTGGTGGCGTGAACACAGCCTGAAGGGGGCTAATGCGCCACAGCTAGCCGGGAGGGAGTCCAGGAAAAAGTCTGGACCTGCCTAAGAGGCAAGAGAACATTGCTCAGGGGGCGCCAGGAGAGGGGATTCAGAGCACCACCTAAAGGAGCTCCAGAGACAGGTGCAAGCTGCGGCTGTCAGCGTGGACCCCAGAGACGGGCATGAAATGCTAAGGCTGCTGCTGCAGCCACCAAGAAGCCTGTGTGCAAGCACAGGTCACTATCCACACCTCTCTTACCAGGAGCCTGTGCAGCCCGCCACTGCCAGGGTCCTGTGATCCAGGGACAACTTCCTCGGGAGAACACACGACGTGCCTCAGGCTATTGCAACCTCACGCTGTCCTCTGCCGCTGTCCTCTGCCGCTGCAGGCTCGCCCCCTGCCGCTGCAGGCTCGCCCCACAATCTGTACCCCTCCATCCCCCTGGCCTGAGTGAGCCAGAGCCCTTAATCAGCTGCTACTTTAACCCCGTCCTGTCTGAGCAAAGAACAGAC
This sequence comes from Neophocaena asiaeorientalis asiaeorientalis, assembly GCF_003031525.2. Taxonomy (NCBI): domain Eukaryota; kingdom Metazoa; phylum Chordata; class Mammalia; order Artiodactyla; family Phocoenidae; genus Neophocaena; species Neophocaena asiaeorientalis. Next base: position 1,346,322 of record NW_020175089.1, read on the forward strand.
TACCTCAGGCGACCTACACGCAGAGGTGGGTCCAAATCCAAAGCTGAACCCTTAGGAGCTGTGTGAACAAAGAAGAGAAAGTGAAATTTCTCCCAGCCGACTCAGGAGCAGTGGATTAAGTCTCCACAATCAACTTGATGTACCCTGCATCTGTGGAATACCTGAATAGACAACGAATCATCCCAAAATTGAGGCGGCAGACTTTGGGAGCAACTGTAGATTTTGGGTTTGCTTTCTGCATCTAATTTGTTTCTGGTTTTATGTTTATCTTAATTTAGTATTGAGAGTTTATTATCATTGGTAGATTTGTTTATTGATTGGGTTGCTCTCTTCCTTTTTTTATATATAGATATATATATTTTTTTCCTTTTTCTCTTTCTGTGAGTGTGTGTGTAGGATTCTCTGTGTGATTTTGTCTCTATAGTTTTGCTTTTACCATTTGTCCTAGGGTTCAGTCCATCCATTTTTTCTTTTTTTTTTTTAATTTATTTTTGTACAGTTTTCAGAACTTGATATCATTGGTGGATTTGTTTTTTGGTTTTCTTGCTCTCTGCTTTCTTTCTTGCCTTATTTTTTTCTCTTTAATAATTTTTTTACTCTTTATTTTTCTCTTTTTTTTCTCCCTTTTCTTCTCAGCTGTGTGACTGATAGGGTCTTGGTGCTCCAGCTGGATGTCAGGCCTGTGCCTCTGAGGTGGGAGAGCCAAGATCAGGACATTGGTCAAACAGAGACCTCCCAGCTCCATGTAATATCAAATGGTGAAAGCTCTCCCAGAGATTGCCATCTCAACACTAAGACCCAGCTACACTCAACAACCAGCAAGATACAGTGCTGGACACCCTATGCCAAACAACTAGCAAGACAGGAACACAACCACACCCATTAGCAGAGAGGACACCTAAAATCATAATAGGGACACAGACACCCCAAAACACACCACAGGACATGGTCCTGCCCATGAGAAAGGCAAGATCCAGCCTCATCCACCAGAACACAGGCAACAGTCCTCTTCACCAGGAAGCCTATGCAACCCACTGAACAAACCTTACACACTGAGGGGAGACACCAAACACAATGGGAACTAAGAACCTGCAGCCTGAGAAAAGAAGACCCCAAATACAGTAACTTAAGCAAAATGAGAAGACAGAGAAATACACAGCAGATGAAGGAGCAAAGTAGAAACCCAGGAGACCAAACAAATGAAGAGGAAATAGGCAGTGTACTTGAAAAAGAATTCAGAGTAATGATAGTAAAGATGATCCAAAATCTTGGAAATAGAATGGAGAAAATACAAGAAATGTTTAACAAGGACCTAGAAGAACTAAAGAGCAAACAAACAATGATGGACACAACAATAAATGAAATTTAAAATTCTCTAGAAGGAATCAATAGCAGAATAACTGAGGCAGAAGAATGGATAAGTGACCTGGAAGATAAAATAGTGGAAATAAATACCGCAACGTAGAATAAAGAAAAAAGAATGAAAAGAATTCAGAACAGTCTCAAAGACCACTGGGACAACATTAAATGCACCAACATTCGAATTATAGGGGTCCCAGAAGAAGAAAAGAAAAAGAAAGGGACTGAGAAAAGATTTGAAGAGATTATAGTTGAAAACTTCCCTAATATGGGAAAGGAAATAGTCAATCAAGTCCAGGAAGTGCAGAGAGTCCCATACAGGAAAAATCCAAGAAGAAATACGCCAAGACACATATTAATCAAACTATCAAAAATTAAATACAAAGAAAAAATATTAAAAGCAGCAAGGGAAAAACAACAAATAACATACAAGGGAATTCCCATAAGCTTAACAGCTGATCTTTCAGCAGAAACTCTGTAAGCCAGAAGGGAGTGGCAGGACATATTTAAATTGATGAAAGGGAAAAACCGACAACCAAGATGACTCTACCCAGCAAGGATCTCATTCTGATTCGACAGAGAAATTAAAACCTTTACAGACAAGCAAAAGCTAAGAAAATTCAGCACCACCAAACCAGCTAAAGAAATGTCTCTAGGTAGGAAACACAAGAGAAGGAAAAAACCTACAATAACAAACCCAAAACAATTAAGAAAATGGTAATTGGTACATACATATCGATAACTACCTTAAATGTAAATGGATTAAATGCTCCAACCAAAAGACATAGACTGGATGGATATGTCTATGAATGGATACAAAATCTATGAATGGATACAAAAACAAGACCCATAAATATGCTGTCTACAAGAGACCCACTTCAGACCTAGGGACACATACAGACTGAAAGTGAGGGGATGGAAAAAGATATTCCACGTAAATAGAAATCAAAAGAAAACTGGAGTAGCGATTCTCATATCAGAAAAAATAGACTTTAAAATAAACACTATTACAAGAGACAAAGAAGGACACTACATAATGATCAAGGGATCAATCCAAGAAGAAGATATAACAATTATAAATAGTTATGCACCCAACATCGGAGCAGCTCAATACATAAGGCAAATGCTAACAGCCATAAAAGGGGAAATTGACAGGAACACAATCATAATAGAGGACGTTAAAGCCCCACTTTCACCAATGGACAGATCATGCAAAATGAAAATAAATAAGGAAACAAGATGGACTTAATTGATATTTATAGGACATTCCATCCAAAAACAACCGAATATACCTTCTGCTCAAGTGCTCATGACACATTCTCCAGGATAGATCATATCTTGGGTCACAAATCAAGCCTTGGTAAATTTGAGAAAACTGAAATCGTATCAAGTATCTTTTCTGACCACAATGCTATGAGACTAGATATCAATTACAGGAAAAACACTGTAAAAAATACAAACATATGAAGGCTAAACAATACACTACGTAATAACCAAGAGATCACTGAAAAAATCAAAGAGGAAATCAAAAAATACCTAGAAACAAATGACAATGAACACACGATGACCCAATACCTATGGGATGCAGCAAAAGCAATTCTAAGAGGGAAGTTTATAGCACTACAATCCTACCCCAAGAAATAAGAAGCATCTCAAAACAACAACCAAAACTTACACCTAAAGCAATTAGAGAAAGAAGAACAAAAAAACCCCAAAGTTAGCAGAAGGAAAGAAATCATCAAGATCAGATCAGAAATAAATGAAAAAGGAATGAAGGGGCTTCCCTGGTGGCGCAGTGGTTGGGAGTCTGCCTGCCAATGCAGGGGACGCAGGTTTGTGCCCCGGTCCGGGAGGATACCGCGTGCCGCGGAGCGGCAGGACCTGTGAGCCGTGGCCTCTGGGCCTGCGCGTCCAGAGCCTGTGCTCCTCAGCGGGAGAGGCCACGGCAGCGAGAGGCCCGCATACCAAAAGAAAAAAGAAAAAAAAAGAAATGAAGGAAACAATAGCAAAGATTAATAAAACTAAAAACTGGTTCTTTGAGAAGATAAACAGAATTGATAAACCATTAGCCAGACTCATGAAAAAAAAAGGGAGAAGACTCAAATCAATAGAATTACAAATGCAAAAGGAGACGTAACAACTGACACTAAGGAAATACAAAGGATCATGAGAGATTACTACAAACAACTGTATGCCAATAAAAGGGACAACCTGGAAGGAATGGACAAACTCTTAGAAAAGCACAACCTTCCGAGACTGAACCAGGAAGAAACAGAAAATATAAACAGACCAATCACAAGCACTGGTATTGAGACTGTGATTAAAAATCTTCCAACAAAATAAAAGCCCAGGACCAGATGGCTTCACAGGTGAATTCCATCAAACATTTAGAGAAGAGCTAACACCTATCCTTCTCAAACTCTTCAAAAATACAGCAGAGGGAGGAACACTCCTAAAGTCATTCTACAAGGTCACCATCACCCTGATACCAAAACTAGACAAAGATATTACAAAGAAAGGAAACTACAGGCCAATATCACTGATGAACACAGATGCAAAAATCCTCAAAAAAGTACTAGCAAACAAAATCCAACCGCACATTAAAAGGATCATACATAATGACCAAGTGGGTTTTACCCAAGGAATGCAAGGATACTTCAATATACACTAATCAATCAATGTGAGAAACCATATTAACAAATTGAAGGATAAAAACATGATAATCTCAAGATGCAGAAAAAGCTTTAGACAAAATTCAACATCCGTGCATGACAGAAACTCTCCAGAAAGTAGGCATAGAGGGAACTTACCTCAACACAATAAAGGCCATATATGACAAACCCACAGCCAACATTGTTCTCAATGGTGACAAACTGAAACCATTTCCTCTAAGATCAGGAACAAGACTAGGTTGTCCACTCTCACCACTATTATTCAACATAGTTTTGGAAGTTTTAGCCAAAGCAATCAGAGAAGAAAAAGAGATAAAAGGAATCTAAATTAGAAGCAAAGCTGTCACTGTTTGAAGATGACATGATACTATACATAGAGAATCCTAAAGATGCTATCAGAAAACTACTAGAGATAATCAATGAATTTGGTAAAGTAGCAGGATACAAAATTAATGCACTGAAATCTCTTGAATTCCTATACACTAACGATGAACAATCTGAAAGAGAAATTAAGGAAACACTCCCATTTATCACTGCAACAAAACGAATAAAATACCTAGGAATAAACCTACTTAAGGAGACAAACGACCTGTATGCAGAAAACTATAAGACACAGATGGAAGGAATTAAAGATAATACAAACAGAAGAAGAGATATACCACTTTCTTGGATTGGAAGAATCAACATTGTGCAAATGACTCTACTACCCAAAGCAATCTACAGATTCAATGCAATCCCTATTAAATGACCAATGGCATTTTTCACAGAACTAGAACAAAAAATTTGACAATTTGTATGGAAACACAAAAGACTCCAAATAGCCAAAGCAATCTTGAGAAAGAAAAATGGAGCTACAGGAATAAGACTCCCTGACCCAGACTGTACTACAAAGCTACAGCCATCAAGACAGTATGGTACTGACACAAAAACAGAAATATAGATCAATGGAACAGGATAGAAAGCTCAGAGATAAGCCCACGCACATATGGTCACCTTACTTTTGATAATGGAGGCAAGAATATATAATGGAGGAAAGACAGCCTTTTCAATAAGTGGTGCTGTGAAAACGGGACAGCTACATGTAAAAGAATGAAATTAGAACACTCCCTAACACTATACACAAAAATAAACTCAAAATGGATTAAAGACCTAAATGTAAGGCCAGACACTATAAACCTCTTAGAGGAAAACATAGGCAGAACACTCTATGACATAAATCACTGCAAGATAGTTTTTGACACAACTCCTAGAGAAATGGAAATAAAAATAAACAAATGGAACCTAATGAAACTAAAAAGCTTTTGCACAGCAAAGGAAACCATAAACAAGACAAAAAGACAACCCTCAGAATGGGGAAAAATATTTGCAAATGAAGCAACTGACAAAGGAATAATCTCCAAAATTTACAAGCAGCTCATGTAGCTCAATATCAGAAAAACAAACAACCCAATCCAAAAATGGGCAGAAGATCTAAATAGACATTTCTCCAAAGAAGATATAGATTGCCAACAAACACATGAAAGGATGCTCAACATCACTAATCATTAGAGAAATGCAAATCAAGACTACAATGAGGTATCACCTCACACCAGTCCGAATGGCCCTCATCAAAAAATCTACAAACAATAAATGGTGGAGAGGGTGTGGAGAAAAGGGAACCTTCTTGCACTGTTGGTGGAAATTTAAGTTGATACAGCCAGTATGGAGAACGGTATGGAGTTTCCTTAAAAAACTAAAAATAGAAGGACACGGGGAGGCAGAAGGGTAAGCTGGGACGAAGTGAGAGACTAGCATGGACACATATACACTACCAAATGTAAAACAGATAGCTAGTGGGAAACAGCTGCACAGCACAGGGAGATCAGCTCAGTGCTTTGTGATCACCTATAAGGGTGGTATAGGGAGGGTGGGAGGGAGACACAAGAGGGAGAATTTATGGGGATATATGTATATGTATAGCTGATTCACTTTATTATAAAGCAGAAACTAACACACCACTGTAAAGCAATTATACTCTAATAAAGATGTTAAAAAAATAAAATAAAAAATTAAAATTTAAAAAAAGTATGTACATTTCACACAAAAAGAATATTTAAATCATCATTTATTCCTCAAAGCTTACTAATTTTGAAAGTTTATTTTGCCATATGCTTGAAGTAGCATTTATAAGAGGAAGTCAAAATATAATGTTAAAATGAAGTGAACATTCCTTTATCTTACTAAACTGATGTGATTAAAGCCAAAAATGTGTCTTCATATCCCCTGGATAGAGATATAAAACTTATGTTTCAATTTCAACTAAATGATACAAATAGTAAGCAACAAAATCATTTTTAAAAACAAAACAGTAAGCAACAAAATCCATTTTTTAAAAAAAATAGTAAGCATAAAATCAGTTTATTACTCCATTACTCTATTTTATTGGCACACTACAAGTAAAAGTAACATCTCTGTTGCCACTTAACAAAGTCCTTTGATGTGCATTATCACATTTAACAATTCTCAATGTAATCTCTCACAATAGGAATATTATTCCTATTTTGCATATGAAGATATCGAGACTCAAGTTAAATGATCTACCTATGTTCTCAGATGTCAATGCCAAGTCTGAGTACTCCCACTCTCTCTTTTGCTGCTTTGTGGTTGTCACGAAAATATAACTGGGGTAGCCTGAGAAAACGGCAGAGCTAGCCTGCTGGAGTATGAGTTGCCATGTGGAGCGGAGCCTAATCCTCTCTGATGAGGCCAAGCCATGTGAGCACCTAGCCAAGAACAATGACACCACCTAGCTAACCCACAGCCGACTGCAGACGCTTGAATGCATCCTGCTAAGACATGCTCAGATCAGCAGGACCACCACAACTGGACTGCAAGAAGCAATAAGTGGTTGTTGTTTTAAGCCCTGAGTTTTGGGGTTGTTTGTTACACAGCATTACTGTGGCAATAGTCAACTGATACATAATTCAAAGTTTTCAACACACAAAGCCTCAGCATTGTCACTGCCTGTCCAAGGAGAATCTGGAGGTTCAGCAGCATGTAACCCAGCGTTTGATAAAGTAAGGGGCTTTAAAAGTTAGCCAATCTTACTTATACTCTACGTAAACATCCAGATAAATATGGCTATTCTTACAATAAAAAATGAATTATCTACCCTAATCTGATGACTTAATTTCTACCATGACACTCATATGATTTCCTAATGGTGATTGTAGAAAAAATAAAAATAATAAAACAGTGGTTCAAAAATCACTTAAAACTGTTATTTCTGTCTTGGTACACGCTCTTTCTGTTGTCACTGTTGCAGTGAAAAGATTATGATTTCGATAATAATATTGTGATGACATAGCAAACATGGTCGAAAATGGATACATGTATTTATGCTCCACAATTCTCTATTTTAGAAATTACTGAAGTGCAGGCAGTGCAGAATCAAAGAAGGTTAAGTACAAGACAACATTAAGATGTAAACTTGGCATATACCCACAACAGTATGTGCTCCAAAAACATTTTTTAAAGTATAAATGAAAGGATGAAAATACTTATGAAAGAGCTGGCTTCTACTAAAAGTTCCCTTGCACTAAAAATATGGAGTGACCTCAAGTTAATTAGAAATTATCAGTGATATCATTACTTGGATATTAAAGAGCTCTCCCACTCTTTGGCAAGTCTTAAATGATATTTCGTCATTCCCTTGTAAAATGAAAATGTTTTGAATCAGACAATTCCAACAATAATAACTACCTTAGTGCTACCATATGTCAGATTCAGGACCAAGTGTTCTATATGCATTGCTCATTTAATTCTCACAACTGTCCTACAGGATAGACACTGCTATTCCCATTTTATGGATGAGAAAACTGACACTGCCCCAAATCACACAGCTAATGACTGGTAGGACTGAACTCAAATATGCCTGTCACCAAAGCCTATGCTCTTAAACATTCAGAATTATGTATAATGTTAGACAAATAAGTTATTCTTGACATGGCCAGGTCCTGGACTTATGAGGAATTTCCTCTCTGAGAGCTGGTGAATTTGGGTCCAGCTTTCAAGACTTCCTTGTTAATCATTTCTCATAATGCAACCACAACTATACATGTTGGTGAGTCATGGAGAATTGCTAAATTTTCCTTGGGAAACAGGAAGAAAGAACAAAAACTTTTTAGCATGAGACATCATATCTGGCTCCTGCTAAGATGAAAACATCCTTCGATGCCAATAAATATTGACCTTCTATATCACATTAATGAAGAAACCTAATCATGCGTGAGAGAGTAAGAAATATATATATACACATATTATATATTTATATATATATAAAACTAGAACTGAATTCTCAACTTTTGTGTTACATTATGTAGGCACTCAACTTTCTTCTGAATTGAGTCAACTGATGCTGTCATGTTTAAGGAAACAACCTCAGGACATTTAATGTCACTATTTGAAATATCAGATCAACAGAACATTTTGTTGGTAATACGATGCTCAGCATCTCCTTATTAATGAAATAATTGTTATTTCTCAATTAACTACTCCAGAGTTTGGTCTAAGCTAACAATTAAAAATACTGAATATTTAGTATGTGTCAGACACAATTTTAGGTGCTGTAGACATTAGAATTAATGTAGACATTAATTCTTCCCCATTTAATAGATGAAGGAATTAAGTCTTAAAGAGATTAAATAATTTGTTCAAGGTCACTCAGGTAGTCAGTTTACAATGCTGACTCTATTACCTCTATACTGCATTAGAACCAGAAATATAGGGGAACATAAGAAATTCAAAAAATGAAACTGGGCTTCTAGGCATCTAAAAGCATCAGTCACACCGAAGGTTTTCCAATGACTGAAGGCAATTCTAAATTTGATTCTCTTCTGCTCAGTCCTGTGCTCTAAGCTGTGTCTTCCTGTTTCTCTCCTTTCACTGGGATTTTCATAAAACAAGGACTTCATGGTTATGCATTCCCTACTCTTTCTTTCCTCCACGTATCTGGGTATTTCTTGTGCTAAGCAAGGAAAGAAAAAGATCCACCTGCTATCAAGAAGAAAGCAACTGGGCTTCCCTGGTGGCACAGTGGTTGGGAGTCCGCCTGCTGATGCGGGGGACGTGGGTTCGTGCCCCGGTCCAGAGGGATCCCACATGCCGTGGAGCGGCTGGGCCCGTGGGCCATGGCCACTGAGCCTGCATGTCCGGAGCCTGTGCTCCACAACGGGAGAGGCCACAACAGTGAGAGGCCCATGTACTGCAAAAAAAAAAAGAAAAAAAAAGCAACTAAGAGTGCCCTGTCAGTGACTGTCATTAATAATACAGCATTAGATACCTGAAAGTTGCAGAGCAGGTCTTAAGCATTCTCACCACACCCACAAAGAGTTAATGATGGAAGGTGATGGATGTGTTAATAATATTGATTTTGATAATCATCCCACAGTGTATATGTAAATCAAATTATCATGTTATGTATAACTGCATTTGTCACTTATTCCTCAATAAAGTTGGGAGAGAAAGAGTTCCCTGTCAGATGTATCTGTGGGACTGCCAAGATGACTAGGGCATAGAGACTTGTGTGTTTAACGGAATATATCTCACTGAGAATTAATGTCATTACTAATTAGAATACTCATACCCTCAGCTTAAGAAGGAAGGCAAGTTCTCTGCTTTCATCTTTCAGGGTCCAGCAATTTATTATATTTTTGCCCTTTCAATTATTCTAGGGTAACAAGTAACCAAATGGGCAAGACTCATGAGATATAATCATTAAGCACTTTTCTCCCATCTCTCCTTAAATGGACTGGGTGAGTTGATTATTCTCTAGCTCCTAGATGAAAACTAGGCAGACCCCATGAAATTTTGGTTACACTTTCCCGGGTCCCTCAATCAGTATCCTGGATCATGGAAAAGTCATGTTGCTTTTGCATTAAGGCTTCTCCTCCTAAGGCACAAGGCCAGTGAAAAAACCGGAATCTTGGAGGAAGGAAAGGTCCATGATTGACTTATGCTCTCTTTCCCTAAACAGCTTGGTTAGGTATCGCCTTCTTGCCCTGCTATCATGGTTTCTGACACTTCGAGAAACTTACTGAAGAGATGGGGGAGGTAGGAAAGTTCTTACCTGACTGCTATAGTAGCAAGCTGAAATTAACCTCTGTGAGCTCGGCACATGTTTAAAATGCATGATCCCTATCTGTGTGTGTCTCTCTCTCATTCTCACTTTCTCATGCTTTTGTGGATTCTTCAGAGACCCCTATATTAAGTTAGGTGCCCTAGGTGTAGAGCCTGAGACAGGGATTCTTGTGCAAATAATTTTCGAGGGAGAACTCTCAGAAGAAACCTCTAAGGGACTGAGATGGGACAAGAGAATGAGCTTGGCAAAGAGCTTATTTCAGCTGAAGTTTATTATCAGCCTGAGCCATGGAGAGCTCTGGAGCATGGCTCTAATGCCTTGAGGCAAAGATGCTGAGATTTTACACTTCTGGATTTTTCAGTCAGTGGACATAGGCAGCCTCCAGATTGATGGGAGGTATAAACCACAAGGCATCTCTGGGCAAGGAGGCTCCTGTCAGCCAAGGGCAGTCCTCCAGAGCATAAGGTCAGCTGTGAGTTGTTAGCAGCTGGTACCCACAGCTGCTTGAGAATGGACGCACCTCCTCAGGTAAAGATATGGACAGAGAACTAACAGGTGCTAACCTCACTCCCCCGACTAGAGCCCTTCTGTCTTCAGCTCTTTTGATGTGTACGATGCATTTTCCTGTAGCTCATTTTTCATTCCCTCCTCAACACTAAGCATAGATAATCCTAGCTTTTATCTGCTAAGCTCTCGTTGCCCCTCCTGGAAGCCCCATGGAAAGGATAAAAGGAGACCCCATGCTAGCTACAGGCTATCCTGAAAATAGTCCTACTGAACCCTGGCTCATGACACCAAAGGTGTATGATGGGAATCAGAGAACATTAAGAACTCTCCCGCAAGTCCTCCACCAAGCTCTAGTCTCCACTTCCTCAGACTCTCCAAGCCTCTCTTCTGTTCCTGGCGATCTTCATGAAGCAATGTAGTGGCCATTGTCTTTACGCCTTGGCCAAAACTGGCACAAGCAGAGTCCTATTTTAACACCCTGATAGATTAATTTAGAATCTTTTCCATATGGCATACTCTTTTTGAGGGATGGAGCTCCTGGCAGTTACATGATTATATGGTACACCCCCAAATTACTTGATTCAATTTCAGGAAAATCAGTGTAATGATTTGTGCCAAACCAGGTATAATTTTATGCTCTGTGAGTTACCAAGGTATTTCAAACAGTTCATTAGAGAAAAACTTAAGATTTGGAAAATGCAAATGGACTGAGACTTCCCCACCCCTACGCTCACCCCTGTACACACAAAGTACTTCTTTCACCATCTTATTTGACCTTTTCCAAAATGAGTAAAAACATAATTAAGTGACAATACTTGTTATTAACAAAAACTGGAAACAAATGTCCCTCAAATGGGGAATGGATAAACAAACCATATTGTATCCATACAATGAACTACTACTCAGTGATAAAAGGAATGAATTACTGACAAAAGCAACAACATGGATGAATCTCAAATTCCTTATGCTACATGAAAGGAGCTAGACTCAAAAGGCTGCACGCTGTATGATTCCACTTATACTACATTTTGGGAAAGTCAAAATTATAGGGAAAGAAAACAAATCAGTTTTTGCCAGGGACTGGGGGAAAGGGCTGATTACAAAAGGGTCCATGGGAATTTGGGGTGGGGGGGTGACAGAAGTATTCAATATGTTAATTGTGGTGATGGTTACAACACTTCAACATTTATTAAAACTTACAGAACTGTAGACTTAACAGAGGTAAATTTAACTCTATACAAATTATACCTAAATTTAAAAAAAGAAAGCACAGCTTACCAATAAACCTATTGTTATATAAGCCAAAAATAACAATAAAATTAAAAACATGATTCATAAATTTATTGATAGACTTAAAAATCTCTGCCCATTTTTAATTTGCAAGCATCAGAATCTTGAATTCTAAGAGAAATTTCAAAATATTGTGTCCTCAAAAAATTAATTTTAATCTGTAATGAATTCTCCTTCATAGTTAGTCAAATCCATTGCAGATCAGATTGTTAGAGTAAAACACATTCAAAGTAGCCCTCCAAAAAGTCAATCCCATCTAAATATCTGTTTCAATACACCTCTTTGACAAGGAAGTTGCCCAGACGCTGCATGTGCTGGACCTGTTCTAATGATCCAGGAGCACATAAAAGCCAAAGTGAACCCATCTCTGATTTCTCTACAGGCTTGCAGTTATGGGAGGTCTTTGTCAACTCTACATTTTGGGGACTGACCCTAGGCCTGGGACTTGGCAGGAAAAGGTTGAACTCAAGACCCATTTCTTCAAAGAGCAAATGAAACTCATACACCACAATTTTTCCTACCACATAGCTCACCACGCTCAAAGCAAATGTGAATCCACTGCAGGGAAGGGGATGCAACCGAACCAAGAGTAGCAAAGTTGGTAGTAAAGATTTTATGCTGTTGACATAGCCTGTTCTCCAGGCAAGCTCCATAACCAACCAGTGCTTTTTACAGGATCCCAGGATCTATAAAGAGAATTATAATCACTTCCTTTCCTTTTTGGCAGAATTCAGTCAATGTTAAGGTTGGCATGGAGGGGTCATTTTCAGGGGACAATTAGGAACCACCAAATGAAGATTAAAATCCTTAAATACTGCAAGAATGAAGAATTGTGCCCCTTGTCTAAGGCTTAATATACTCTATCTACAAAGCATGCCTTACATAATATTGGGACATTTCTGTATAATAATTTAAGATATTTAATAATATAATATTTAATAATATACTTTATGTATATTTCTGAGAAATATAGAGGCTGAGTGTAAACTTCAGTAAATCCAGCTAATTCAATATACTTTAGTTAACAACTGAAAGTATGCACCTTGGTTCAGGGAACTATATGTGTAAAATCTTTTTTTAAAAAAAGAAACAAGTCTCATGGACATTCTCAATGACCTTCAAGCTTGATATCCCCTTTATGGGTGCATCACCATGTAAACATCCGGGGGTGGGGCACTCATCTAATGTTTCCAGCTACTTGGGGGAATGCCTTTGTTTTTTTGGGTTTTTTTTTTTTTTAATGCCTTTGTTTTTCATCTCTGTCTCCCAGGCCGCTGGCACAAGACAGAACATGTGAGTCCAAACAAGCCTGGAATGAATCCGTGAAGATACATGAAGTTTGAAATAAAAGCAAACCGTAAGTATTGATAGTGAGAATAAACATTTATTGAATGTTTACCATGCATGGTCATTGCCTGTGCCTTATTGAATCTTCACAATAACTTATGAATTAGGTACCATTATCATCCCCATTCTACTGGGAGGTGTAAAAAGATAAAGTAATGTGGAACGCAAAAGTAACACATGATGAAGTTCAGATTCAAATCCAAGCAGTTTGTCTTTGGAGTCAGTCATCTTCTAACTACTTCATATTAGCTTGCTAATTCTAATAGACTACAGTATTCATAGGCAAGACAGGTATACACAAATGCTATATTTTGCTTAAGTTTTCCTTATACTGTAAAATTATTACCATATGGATAGGTATTTAGCACCACCGTTTCTAATTTTCCTTCTAGATTCCTCTAATTTTCTTTCTAATTTGTTCAAAATGAAACAAATGATTATGTAAAAATCACTCGAGTACCTAGTTATTTCTAGACTTAGTTGATGAAACTATTCTCAGCAGATTATATTCATTTTAACTGCAAGTTTTAAATGACACATTAGCCCTTCTGGCCCAAGTTTTGGGCTAAATATAGCAATTATGTTCTACAGGTGAAGGTCACTTTGCGGAATGTGCCATCTAAAAACTAGGACTTTCAGAGACACCTATGGAAAGAGAATACATGTAAAAGGATCTCTTTAAATTTTAGTCTCAATATACAAAATCTGGTTTGAGTTACAATTTTATTTACCACACCCTTTTAGGAAAGCATTTATTAATAAGTAAGGCGTGCTTCATAATGTTCTCAGAGCAAACACAATCCTTCTGTTAGCAATATTAGACTTTCTAACGCATAATATTTATTACAATCAAATTGAGAGAAAAATTGACCAGTTTAAGTAAAGGTTCTACTTAGTAATGCATGGATTAGATTAATTTCCACATTTATCTTCTTTTTACTAGAAGCTCAGACAGAAGCAGGAAAGAGGGTCTTTATGGACATTTGTCTGAAGAATTCCTTTATATTGTGCCAAAGAACAGGATGGCAAAGAAAAAACAATGTTAGGTTGACTGCACCGATGGTCCCAATTAATGACTTTCTTGTATCTCTATCCTTTGCCCTGTGACTACTTTGCCATTTCTCTTATCAAGAGGTAGTCTATCTGCCCTCCCCTTAAATCTGGCTGACCTGTGACTTGCTTTAGCCAGCAGGGTGCAGCCAACGTAACACCATTCCAGTTCCAATTTAGCCTCAGCATGCTTTCTATTCCCAGTCTCTCTCTCTGTCTCTCTCTCTCTCTCTGTCTCTCTGTCTCTCTCTGTCTCTGTCTCTGTCTCTCTCTCTCTCTTTCTCTCTCTCTGTCACTCAGGGCCCTGTCTCTGTCTCTGTCTCTGTCTCTCTCTGTCTCTCTCTGTCTCTCACTTTCTCTCTCTCTGTCACTCAGGGCCCTGTCTCTGCCCTCTGAAGAGACTGCTCTCTTGAGGATGAGAGATGATTGGGGTAGGGGACAGCTGAAGCACCCCAGCCAAAAGCCAACCAGCTCTTAGAACCAGAGCAGCTTAGCAGGCTCAGGGCTGACCATGCACATAAGGGAGCCAACCAAGACCAGAACAACCCAGGATAGCCCAGCTTAAATTACTGACCCATGGAATTGGCACTAAATAAATGGCTGCTGTTTAAGTCGCTACGTTTTAGAATGGTTTGTTACACAACAATAGCTAACTGATACAGGAAAATATTTGTAAAAATAATTCAAATAATATTTTAAAATTTGTGTCAGCCTTTTAAATACTGATATTTATGAAATATTTATATCTCACAGATGAAACTAAATTGTTATTTAACATATAGTATAATTACATAATTAGCTTAATTCCTCTTGCTTGATGTAACTTTTATATATGCCTAATTCTCAATAAACGTGTTGAATCGAACTGGATATCTGGTTGTCCTTAATAACTCAATGATTTATGAGAAAAATATTAATTAAAAAACCTTTATTCTGGATTCAGAAATAATGATCTTATAATACACAAAACCCTTAAGAATTTTTGTCACAATTTAAATTTAATAAAATAATTGCCAAGTCTAAGGACAACTGTAATGTTCTTAAAATTCTGAAACAAGATTAGGGCAATGGTATTCATTGTTATAGGATTTGTTTTGCTTTGTTTTCAAGCAGTGATTCTCAGTAAGAACATTTTAATTTCCGTCCAGTGTTTGTGTAAGTATATATATCAAAACAATATGTGTCCATACAATCTCTAGTATTTTTTTTCTTCTATTTTCTGTTATATTCTATTCTCCTGTTCTTTTTCTTTTAATGCTGGTCTCTAACCAATAAACTGATTTCACAACCTACTCATGGGTCAAGACCTCTAGTTTGAAAACACTGGCTTAGGACTTAGTTTCCATCTGCTATGTATCACAATCGTTGGAAAATGTTTTGATGATAAAGTACTTGCCTAAGGGTTGAGCTGTTCTTTGCTCACAGTTAAAACTTTTTCTCCACTCTGAGTGGCCACAGGTAGTTTTTCCAATATAGTAATGACAACGATTAACAACTGCCTAGTGATTTTGAGATTACAAAGCAGTTTTCATATATATTACTTCAAACCTCCACTGGGTTAATTGGCAAAGGAAACACAATATTGTGCAATTAAGTTTAATTCTAGGTAGATCTGTAATTTCGTTATTCAAGATAAAGTGAAATTTCAGCAAGTAAGACACCTCACATCATTTTCCCATGTCCTGGTAAATTAGTTAGTTTTGAATGTGTGATGTGCAGGGATTTTCTGGAAAAGGTACACATTATTTAAACCAAAAAGCTTCTCATAGCCATATAAAATAAGGCAACCATGTTAGACTGCAGTTTTCAAATTGTTTAGAATTTACCACTTCGAACCATGGTCAAAAGAAGTTACAAAGATCTGTAGTCAGAGGCTTGTGGTTGACAAAGGGGAGTGGGGGTAGGAAAGGATAGACTGGGAGTTTGGGATTAGCAGATGCAAACTAGTATATACAGGATGGATAAACAACAAGGTCCTACTGTATAGCTCAGGGAACTATATTCAGTATCATGTGATAAACCATAATGGAAAAGAACAGGAAAAATAATATATACATAAAACTGAATCACTTCGCTGTACAGCAGAAATTAACACAACATTGTAAATCAACTATACTTCAATAAAGTTTTTTTTAAAAAGATTTCTACTCAGAAAACTATTATATAAGCCTGCCTATGTATAAGTGGTGACATTTTATTCTTGATAAGTGTCCCTCAGAAACAAAGGGCCTGATTTATATAGTCAGGTTTTAATAAAGTCACTAATGTTACCATGTTTTCTTAATTACTTTATTTTGAACAACAGGATAATATTTGGGGATGATACCTTAGCCTAAAATTACTTCTATTAATCCTAGTTTAGATACCTTTAGAGGTTTATGTAAACAGAACTAGTATAACAGAAAGTAAGAGGATTATTCCTAGGTGGGCATGACCTCACAACTGCAAATGTTGTAGATAATTTAAAGGGGCCTTTTCAGGATCACTTCAAAAATAAATACAGTAAATGGTTTCACAGATCTCCTCCAATATATGCAGGATTAGTGGTCAAAAAACTATCATACTTTTTGCAAATGATATTTATGGCTTGGGCTAAAATTTCCAGTGGCTGTATCATATAGGGTTTCAAAAATTGCTGCATTTCAAACAATATAAATGGAAGTGGACAGATTTATCCTGGAAAACTCTATTAGATGACTCCAAAAGATGCTCCAGTGGTAAAAAATAAAAAGGCAATGTGCCCAAAAGTCATGTGAAGATTCGGAGGGTGGGGGAGGTTCTATGAAATGAGTAAGGTAAAAGCACTATTCATAAAAAATATTGCTTAATACAACATATGATTTAAATACATATGTAGCAGTCACTGTTATCTGTCAATTCAATACTCATAACTTCTTTGTGAATAAAATCCCAATTTCATTTAGATCAGCAATGCATTTAGCCCTAGGCAATGAATCATGATTTATCTTAAACAGTGATGCTCAACTCTGATGACAAATTATAGTCACCTGGGGATAAATACAGTTATCTTGTATCAGTATAAAGGTAGATCAATGGATTAGAAGAGAGTCCAAAAATAGACCCACAAATGTAAAGTCACTCAAATGGGACTGTCCCAGATAAACCTGAACATGCGGTCACCTAAATACAAGCAAGGCAAACGAAAACTATAATGTTACCATAGATACTGTTTTATCTCATGCCTGTTGGATTGATACTAATTTTAGCCTTGAGAGGAAGACACAGTGTAGATAAAGGTCATTCCCTACATGCACTTCTCCATCAAATGCTCAATGGAGTGGCCAGTGAAATTCTACACTCAGTGTTCTGTACTGCAGAGGTAAATGAGGGATGGTGGGAGGGTTAATCAAGTGAGAATTCAATTTGCCTTGGTGTGCTAATGAGGTATTATTAAAAGCAATCTTTGGAATAGTGTGGTCCAGCTGTATTGCTTATGCATGAAAACAGCTATTTAATAAAGCTGAAATGTCTTCAAAATGAAGCTCACATTTACTCTAATGTTATGTGAGATCACTGGATCAGAATTAGCCATTACTGATTTATAGGACCTTCTTCTCATTATTTTCTCCTCCATCGCAACACTCAGCAGGCATAACTGAAAGGAGTTACCATGTAAGGTTTTCTTGTTGTTAGTGACCGTTTACACCTGTGTTGAATTAGACAGTTTTTCCAAGTGAAGCCGGTAGTTTCACACAATCTGAGAGCCCTGTGTATCATTCATTACAAACTGGAAGAGCTATGTTCCCACTGGACGTGGGACCAGCAGCTGCCTGATTCCAAGCAGTGCCCCTTTGGAGTCAAGCTTGGACAAGGACAGCATCTCCATGCTTATTTGGGCAGCTGTATCAGGAGGCCCCCAAGTTCCCCTTAGGTTTCTTTTTTTCCTTTCCAGTCTATGGTGGATGTACCACTCTACCCTTGCTCTCTCATCATCCATAATTTCTTACTACCTTCCTCTCTCATCTTGAATATCGATCTCTCATTGAGCCCTCAAGCAACATCATCCAGGCCGTTCAGAGCCTCCTGCCTTTTCAAAGAACTTGCAAAGGGCAGTTGTCAGTGCTGACCCAACAATAAGAAAACACTCATACCAAGATCCCTAAGTCTAGAGCAATAAATATCCTTCATTTATGGCCATTCTCAATTCTAATCATCACTACCGCAACAAACAAATGAGCGCAAACTTTATCACAAAATCTATTCCAACTCTAAAGGTTTGGGGGGCAAGAAGATCTGGGTTTGAGTATCACTTGCAAGTATGTAATTTCTGCTACTGGAAAATTCTCTTTCCTGTTGTCTTAACCATAACAGTTGCCTCCTAGAAGGACGCAGGTAAGATATGAACCACTTTGAACAGCATTTACAGCTGTTTATGATCTGACCTCCACCCATCCATGCCTCTCAGCTGCAGCTGCTCCTTGACTTACACTTCATTCTCCAATAATGCAGAGTCACTGGTAGATCCTGAGGGCCCTGGCAGGCTTTTGTGCTTTTGACCGTGTTATTTCCCCTGCCTTAAATGCCCCTCCATGCTCTTATCCACCTGGCAAACTCCTCTCCATCTACCAAGTCTCAGCTCCAAGGCTGTCTTCCTACTCTCCCTGGCAGCTATAAAACCTTTCCCTGTGAGGACTTCACTGTACTTGGCCTAGCCCTTCACCAGAGTATATACCTTAAGTCTACATTGTCTTGTTTGTCTCTTCTATAAATTCTGTGAAAAAAGGGAACTATGTCTTTCCAGCTCCGAATCCCCAGCAGCTAACAAAATCCCTGGCATATTGTTAGGGCTCAATAAATATTTGGGGACTGACAGCCTCAAAGTAAGATGAAATGCATCAGTGTTCTTGCCCCGTGACCCAGCAGCCAGCAATGCCTCCAGTATATTGTTGGGCTCAATAAATATTTGTTGACTGACAGAGAGAAAGGAAGATTAAATGCATCAGTTCACTAAAAATTTAAAATGGAACTTGTCAGTATACTTTATAGGTAGTTTTTTCCTAATTTGCTTAGACTATACATTTAGGGATTTTTTTTTAAAAGGTTTAAAATACCATTAAAAGATGGCAAAAGGTATGATGAAGAGTATCTAATTACTAAGTACTTTACAAATGCAAAAGCATTTGAAGCACTAGGCTACAAAAGCCAACAGATCACAATAATAAAGTAAAATAAATAAGACATTGTGTCACAGCAGGTGAGGTATTTATAGCAGCGATATATGCTATATGATTAGTCAATGATTTTCTCTTTAACCAACTAAGGAAAACTTGCAAAGTATTAAGTGGGGAACAAAAGGAGTAAGACAGCCTTTGAGACACACCTTGAAAGCATCTATCTAAGCCTGCACATCCCCAGCATCAGATTTTCACAGATTGGGGTGATGCCCATCAGATACAGAATAACAGACTTAAACTTAAATCCTATTTTTCAACAACTCCTTATTTGTTTGATTTTCTGGTGTGTCAGAGAAAATGCACCCTTTCTCAGATAATCCTACACTAAATGTACCAAAAGCCAGGAACGGGAGTGACTTGGCCTGCCTGTTAATACACTGCAACTAAAACAATGACAATAAATCTCTGGCAGCAGACTTAAGCCTAAATTCCTCACGCTTCTAATCCACTGTCCTTATGGTCATACATTATGAACGGGTAACACTGGAAGCATGAATAATTAGGGAGGACATAGATAATATGCTCAGTTACATCAGAGAGCACAGACAGCAATCTGCCAATAATCAAAAGAAACAAATTGAAGCTTAAGGCCTTCTGGTTATGGGACTCTACAGAGTCAGATACACAGACAAGCTGTTTCGTCTTTGCTGCTTCAGACTGACATAGATGAAGACATGGCTTCCACGGAGGCTCAGATTTCAGAGTGATGAGACCCAAAATCACAGGGAAGCAAGGGGAAATGGAAAATGAGCTCTCCATTTATGATATCTCTTGTCAATCAAAATAGGCTGAAAAATGCCACATCATTTCAATAGCCTTCATAATTAATTTTGGAATCTTGCCACCATTCACCATTTAAGATTCTGATTCCAGTTCTCAAGCAGCTTCAGGCAAAGTTTTCTTTCCAACTGCTTCCAGTGATGGACAGGTCCTTAACCCAGACAAGAATAATGTAAGAAGGATAAAAAGCCATGAATCACAGATAAAGTGTTTTATTAACTTATCTCCAAAATATTCAAAATCAGTTATCAGCAATTTCTAATTTCTCACGAGACCCCAAAATAAGGAACATTAGAAATTATTACACTTAAAATAGTTCATTTTTTCACAAATATAAGTGCCCTTTTTAATATGTCAAACACCATGAGCAGCTTTTTGAAAATTTCCTTTCTAATAACTATTTCTTATTTAAATCAAGCCCTTGGATTTTTTTTTTTCATTATGACATTTCCTCAACTAAGACTATAATGGAAGATTTGTGTAACCAGAATATTTCATTTTTATTTTAACAAATATCCATGAAACTGTTAGTATTTCATTTCCCAAAAGAGGAATTTCAGAATTCCTTCTCAATCCTGAAACTTTCTTTGCTTTCTTTCTAAGCTGCTCTTTCCTAAAAGCTCCAGTTAAAAGTTTACACTTTTAGAAGTAAATCTCTCAGTTTAGCCATTCTTTTAGGAGGGAGAGCCCTATTTGGCCTGAAAATTAATCACCAGTTGTTTCCTTAAAAGGGATAGTAGTAAAGCTGATTCTTGAACACTACAGTAAAGCTGATTCTTGAACACTATCCGCCGTTATCACTAATGCGCTCATCAAATACCCCTAGCCACACTCAGATCACGTCTGGCAGATTAACAGGGGAGACTGAAGCTTGACACAGATTTCCTGGGTGTTTGATCTTCAGATATGGACTTATTCTTGCTGACTGATATTGCTTTAGTAGCCGCTTACAAAAATAAGGCGTGACTTTGACCTAAACGGTAGCCTTGCCTTTCCCACTGGAAGGCCACCATTTAACCAGAGACTGGTTACCTGGTCCCTATAAACTCCAAGAGGGTGCAGTGGACACTGCTCTTGCCCACCCAGATATGCTACCTCCATCCTTTTTGCAGCTTCCATGCACCTACCCCCAGCTTCTATGTGCTCTGTTTCTAAATGCTTGCACCCATAGCCTTCTTCAGGGGTTTTCCTTGGGCCCCTGGGACTGCCCATTCAGTACGGAGAGCTGGAAGTGTCTGGAAGTTACACCAGGATGGCCCATGACCAATAAGAGACGGGTGCAGGAATATGAAAGGAAGGGTCTTTTGCCTCAAAGCGGGACATATTCTGAGGCGTATTTATGCTCTAGAGCACCCCACAACATCATGCTGAGGCCTGGACTGCCCCCGAAATAGAGCCCTTATTTAGCTTCGTCCCCATCCCTGGCCTGTTCCCACCACTCCTTTGCCATTCTCTCCTGGGATCCGTTCCTAGGA
Source organism: Neophocaena asiaeorientalis asiaeorientalis (assembly GCF_003031525.2). Lineage (NCBI taxonomy): Eukaryota > Metazoa > Chordata > Mammalia > Artiodactyla > Phocoenidae > Neophocaena > Neophocaena asiaeorientalis. The sequence continues at coordinate 1,368,115 of NW_020175089.1, forward strand.
TTCCCCTGCACACAACCCACATCTCAGAGTCTGCTTCTGGGGAACCCAAACTAAGACAAAATGCTGGTGTAAGGACTGTTCAGTCTCCAGGAGGAGAGGGAGTAAAACAGGAAGGAAGCTAATCTGTACAGACCCAGCACTAAGCACTTCATATATATTATTTCACTGGCTCTTACCGAAGGGTGAGACATGGATCGTCTAAGGTAGAGAAACACAAGGAAGTCTGCACAAGTGATCCTTTGTCCTGTGGCCTCCACATCAGACGTCAGAAGGGCATATACCTATTCTGCCCCTTGTTTTCAAGAACAAGAATACTAAAGACAGGGCTTCCCTGGTGGCGCAGTGGTTGAGAGTCCGCCTGCCGATGCAGAGGACACGGGTTCGTGCCCCGGTATGGGAAGATCACATGTGCCGCGGAGCGGCTGGGCCCGTAAGCCATGGCCGCTGAGCCTGCACGTCCGGAGCCTGTGCTCCGCAACGGGAGAGGCCACAACAGTGAGAGGCCCGCATACCGCAGGAAAAAAAAAAAAAACAAAAAGAATAGTAAAGACATACAGATGGACAATAGGTCCATGAAAAGATGCTCAGTGTCACTAATCATCAGGGAAATGCAAATCAAGACCACAATGAGATATCACCTCAGACCTGTTAAAATGGCCATCATCAAACAGACAACAAATAACAAATGTTGGTGAGGATGTGGAGAAAAAAGAACCCTCGTGCTCTGTTGATAGGAATGCAAATTGGTGGAGTTACTATGGAAAACAGTATGGAAATTCCACAAATTTAAAAAGAGAACCACTATTTGATCTAGCAATGCCACTTCTGAACATTTATCTGAAGTCAAAAACACCCACTAACTCAGAAAGGTATACACACACCCCTGTCCCTTGCAGCATTATATACAATAGCCAAGATATGGAAACAACCTAGGTGTCCATCGACAGATGAATAAAGAAAATGTGGCACAGATATACAATGGAATATTATTCAGCCATAAAAAGGAAGCCTGGCTCTTTGTGACAACATGGATGGACCTGGAGGGCGTTTGCTAAGTCAAATAAGTCAGACAGAGAAAGACAAATACCATACACTCTCACTTATATGTGGAATCTGTAAAACAAAAATAGCTCATAGATACAGAGAACAGATTGTTCTTTGCCAGAGGCAGTGGGAGGGGAGTGGGCAAAATGGGTGAATGGAGTCAAAAGGTTCAAACCTCCAGTTATAAGACAGATAAGTCATGGGATATAATGTATAGCATGGCTAATATAGTTAAAACTGTACCACGCATTTGAAAGTCACTAAGAGAGTAAATTGTAAAAGTTCTCACCACGAGAAACAAAACTGTAACTATGTGTGGTGATGGATGTTAACTAGACTTATTGTGGTGATTATGTCTCAATATATCCATATATTGAATCATTATGTTGTATACCTGAAGCTAATATAATGTTATACGTTAATTATACCTCAATAAAAATAATAACAATAAACATTTATCGAATTTTTACCACAATGTGCCAGCCTAATATATGCTAATATGCGTGTGTGTATGTGTGTATGTGTGTATGTGTGTGTGTGTGTGTGTGTGTGTGTGTTGCCTAATGTCACACATCTTGTAAGTGGTGGATCTGGAATACAAATCTTAATCTGGTCTATTCCTGAATCCATACTTTCATCTACTATGCCATGTGACTAAAACAAAATAAGGAACATTCACTAACCAATTTTACATGGTTTCCTAAGGCTCCTTATGCAAAGACACCATCATTTCTCTGCAGCTAGGAAAAATATGTTGAAAGGATGAGCTAACCAATATATCATTTTAAGCCTTCAAAAGAAAAAGAAGAGGTGGTCTCTAGAATATCCTGGAACAACCTGAAAATCACATTAGACAGTGCATATGGTCAATAGCCAAGAAATGAGAAAATCTTGCATCTCAGTCCATGAACTCTGTATGAAATTGACAGATATTTTCCTGTGTCTCAGGTTACTTATCTGTTGAATGTGTGTCCTTCTTTAACACAATGGGGCAAGGATGCTGGGAACAGAGCGTATTAAAAGAGGGTGCTGAAGGTGTAGGAAGAGTACCTGTCTTGGAAAGAAAGCATGACAGTGCTCATTGTAAAATGTACAACTTACACATATTATAAGCCATGTGAATTAGAAAATTTGGTTGTGATACATTGATTATGTAGCCAAATAGTCCCGCTATTTGAAAAGCCATAACGTAATATCATGTCCTCTGGCTGCCTGAGAAATACAGATTAAAATCATTCAAGACAGAGGGACTTTAATCAAGAACATGAGGATGGCTCTAAAGCGTGGGAGATTTGATTCAGCTTAGACATTCAGAGTAAGCCACTATCTCAGGAAGAAACATCCCCCCAAAAGAAAACCAGCTATTTGCAAGCCAGAGGATAATACATAGGAGGCATTCTCAGCAGAAACACACACATACACAAACACACGCACAGTACTGATACTAATAAGAAACCAGTTCTGGGGCTCTGTGGGTTGAAAATAGTAAGACATTTTTTTCTTTCTTTCCCACATTGGATGAGACAGAAATTTTTCATCAGCCTAGATCTTAGCCTCTCTGCCATGTGAGTTGGTGGTTATTTCCATCAAGGGGCTGAATCTAGGTTAGGCTTGTGACTTGCTTTGATTTAGAGAATGTGGCAGAAGCCAGGGTGAGCCAGTATTAATTGTTAGCCTCAAGAATTCCCCTGTGTTTCCATTCTCCCTCTTGAAACCACACTATCACTGTTTGCATAAGCCTGACAAAGCCTGCTGGAGGATGAGACCTCCATGGTCCAACTGTCCCCGTTATCCCAGTTTACAGTCAGGAAATATCCAAGCTGTGCTGCCCTGCTGACCCAGCAGCTAACCACAGATTCTTGAGTGACCCCAGATAAAAGCAGAAGAATCACCCAACTAAGCCCAGCACAGATTGCTGACTCAGGATAGTGACCTATATACATGGTTGTTGTTTTAAGCCACTACATGTCTGATGGTTTCCTACACATAAATAGCTATCTGATACACGCCTCTGCTTTTGTTTTTAAATGTTTACAATTGACAGTGTAATTCCATCATTTTTTGAGAACCATTCTATTTTATGTGTTCTGTGAATATTTATGTATAAAATAAAATGTCTAGTGAGCATCACATTTAAGAGGCAGTGTTGCATGGTAGATAAAATCAAAGTGGGACATGCAGGATTCGAATCTGAGATCTTCTGCTGGCCTTGCCTAAGTTACCTCAACTTTTCTCATCTGGAAAATGGGAAACTTAACAACACACAGTGCCTCATTTGGTTATCGTGAGAATTAAATGAATACACTTAAAACCCTTAGAATGGTGCTTCATACATAACAAGCACTAAACACAAATACATCGTGATGGTTACAATGACAAATCTCTTCCCATCATGTCAAACATGTATATGCCTACATACCATCTTTCTGATTCATATAGTTTCCCTGTATTGTGGGTGGGCAGGTATAAATGCACCCCCTTTGGTGGATGAGGAGACACAGGCTCAGACAATTTTTTTTTTTAAATGGCATGTCAGTTTAAATCATTTATTTATTTATTTATTTTTGGCTGTGTTGGGTCTTCGTTTCTGTGCATGGGCTTTCTCTAGTTGTGGTGAGCGGGGGCCCACTCTTCATCGTGGTGCGCGGGCCTCTCACTGTCGCGGCCTCTCTTGTGGAGCACAAGCTCCAGACGCGCAGGCTCAGTAGTTGTGGCTCACGGGCCCAGTTGTTCCGTGGCATATGGGATCTTCCCAGACGAGGGCTCAAACCCGTGTCCCCTGCATTGGCAGGCAGATTCTCAACCACTGCACCACCAGGGAAGCCCAGGCTCAGACAATTTAAGTGACATCACCCTAGTCACTGTTTTTGAGTCCAAAACTCTCTCACCACAGTATGCAAAAGACCTTGCCCAACCAAAGCCCATACACAAAGGACTGGTTGAGTAAATTATGGTATATCCACCCCATGGACTATAAGGCTACCATGACATTACCACTTGACTTACAGGCATTTTCATGGAGTTTTATTGGGAGAATTAAAGCAAGATGCAAGAAAATGTGTATGGTATAATACTACTTTTGTAGCACAAAGACACTTGTATCTATGGACGTATACATATACATACATACAAATACCTATGTATATATAATAAGTGTGCCTTACTACATGAGCTTAAAGAAAATTATGTAAGATACACAGTAGGTTGTAACACTAAGAGAGGAAGTGACATGAGAAGAAACAGGAAAAACATCCCCCCAAAAAACTGTACTAAAGAATCCTACAAGCATGCATATGATCTTATTTATAGGAGATGGATATATATGGATATGTAGATATAAAATTTTTTAATATGCTTAAAATTAAAAATATTTTTTCTCTTTTTGAATATATCTGATGTGATGTGGTATCAAATATAAAAGTGTTATTACTTGTTCTACAGGCAAAAAAAAAAAAAATAGGATCTCTCCAAAGCCACACCGTTTTACTACTTTCACAGTAGAACTCTGCAATAAATACAGGGAAGTTAAAGCCCCCGTATTTGTCTCAATACTTCAGTTGCATCCATCTCCACCCCAATTTAGCTGAGGATCAATGGTTTACATTAGAATTAGCCTCTGCATTCTCACTGGAATTGGAAAGAGGAAAATAATGTGTTGTGAATCATCCTGAAACATACAACATGAATTCTATACATTTGCTGAGGTATAACATACACGTGGTGAAGTACTCTAAAGCAGAGTTGGGTGAATGTTTACATATGTTTACACTCATGGAGGCACCATCCAAAGCGAGATCTACATTTCCATATCACCCCCAAATTTCTCAGGTGCCACTTTCCAACATTACCTTCCTCAAGAGGAAAGTAGATTACTATTCTGATCTCTATCACCAGAGATTAGTTTTGCCTCTTCTTGAACTTCATACAAAAGGAATCTTCTGTATCTTTTATATCTGGCTTCTTTCATTCAACATGACATTTATGAGATTTCATCCCTATGGTAGCATGTATTAATAGTTCATTCTAACAATGTGTTTATGCATTCTCTTGTTGATAGACAATTGGGTTGTTTGCAGTTTGGGATTATTACAAATAGAAAACATTATGAACATTCTAATAACTGTCTCCTGAAGAACATATATGCTCATTTCTCTTAGGCTTATATGGTAAACACAAATATTCCTTTAATAAATACTAATAAACAGTTTTCCAAAGTGGTTGTGTAACCAATTTATATTCCCAACCAATTTGCTCTCCCACTGAATGAGACTTCCAGTTATCCACATCTTTGCAAAACTTAGTACTGTCGGTCTTTTCAGTTTTTGTCCTTCTGGTGGGCATGCAGCATATCTTTACACTGGGCAAAAGTATATGTCATTATAAGTTTGCTATATTAATTTTTACCATAAAAATCTCTGCTACAGAGGAGCATAAATTTGATATTAATTAGTAAAAACCAGCTCTTTTAATTCTTCAAAAATTAGAGGACTGGGGCTTCCCTGGTGGCACAGTGGTTGAGAGTCTGCCTGCTGATGCGGGGACATGGGTTCATGCCCCGGTCCAGGAGGATCCCACATGCCGCAGAGCGGCTGGGCCCGTGAGCCATGGCTGCTGGGCCTGCGCGTCCGGAGCCTGTGCTCCGCAACGGGAGAGGCCACAACAGTGAGAGGCCCGCGTACCACACACACACAAAAAAATTAAAGGACTAAAGCATTTGCACATTTAATTTTGATATAATGCATAAAAATGATGAAGAAATTGAAAGTATACTATACGAATACATTATTAACAGTATATTACTTTTGGGAAACTAGATAACATTTGTTTTCAATTCTAAGAGAACAGCTAAAAACAATTATAAGCCTTTAGTGTTTGACCTTATTACAAGTTTGGGGGAGGAAAGTATTGGTTTCTGATTCCACAGCCAAATTACAAAGCATTCCTATGTGCAATGCATATTCTTAATGAATAAAATTGAGTGGTTTTGGGAATTAAAGTGATTGTAAATCAGATCTGGAGTTAAATAAAGTAACCACTACAAAGCATATGGTTTGTCTCCTTAAAGGTTCTATTTATATCCATTGGATGACAACCACCAGGCAGTACATAGTTCCCTTAGCTCAAGTTATAGAGACCTAAAAATATATTTCCTGGCTTCCACCAGGAACTGGCAGAATCTCAAAAAGGAGTTCGTGGCTTGGCCAAAACACAACCATTCTTTCAGACCAATGTTGACTGCATTAGACTAAGTCCCATTAGTATTGATATAAGAGGAAGAAATGTTTATCCCGATATTTGAAAATTTAACCATTTCCTGTTTGCACTGGTGGTCTAAGGCACACTTTGGGAATCACTGACCATCAGCCTAGCACAATCTTTAAAGCAGGTTCCGGCATTGGTCTTATCCACAGTAAAATTGGACTTGCTTCTAGAGTTTTCCTCACTGCAGGGACCTCATCTATCATCACTGTTTCAGCACAGTATTAGGTCATAATATTTTTCAGGTGTTTCAGTCTTAGAAAACCACCTCATGACCTGACCTGTCCACCTGGAAGTTCAGTCACAAACCCAGAGACAGCTTGTCCTACAATGATGCAAATTTGGATGGAAGGCTATTGGCCACGGATTCGATTCCCCTTTTCCTCCAGAGTCCATCTCCCATCTCAACTCCTTAACTTCAGATTAACATGACTTCACATCCTATCCAATTCCCTTTGCCCACAGCACCCGTAGCCTATGGCCGGTGTTTACACACCTCAGATGAATCTGAGACAACATTCCCCCAAATAGATTCATTCTCCTTCTTCTTGAAATTACATTCCATCTCCTCCTTCTTTATCTCCCAAAGTCACACACTCTTGTCCCTGTCCCTGGTGGTGAAAGCTGCCTTTTCTTTACAACCAGTCAATAAATCCTGCTTGGCCTTTCAAAGTAGCTCCTGTCTCCTTTGCCATCACCGTTCCTTTCCCAACCCTCTAAGTCTAGTTACTATGTCCTATGCCATTATCTCTTAGCTCACCTCTGTGCCGCAGTCTCTCCACCCTTGCAACTTGCCCCGCACCAAACCCTTCCACCTTGCAAACCTTCCCCTCTCAATTAGAGAACCAAGTGCATGTGTTTCCACTGGCCTTCGAGATACTCTATAAGTTGGACCCTAGTGATCTCCCATTTCTCTTGCTCCTGTGATTCAAATGCCAATCATTCCTTCTTAGAGAAGCAGCCTGAGCCACACTATCAAAGACCCTGCTCCCAAGCCAAGGGAAGTGACCACTGAAAGCCATTCTTCTCATCACAGCTGACTAGACCAGAGATGGACATCTGGCCCTTGAAATCTGGCATCGAGGCTCGGTGATGCTAGTGCATCTCTGCTGTAGTGAGGTGGCCACACACGAGGCAAAGTAAACAAGCCCTTCTAAAGAGACAAAGAAGTAGGTAGCAGGAAGGTCAAAGAAGTAGGGAAGAGACACTAAATTTCCTAGAGAGACACAGGAAGTCATCTGAGCTCCTGACTCCTAGTTTCTGGCTGCTATTTTTCATGAGGGCCTACTGAGTTTCTTGTCAAAGCCCTTTATCCTCCAAAATTATACTGCCCAAAGCCAGTTGGACAGGGCTCTGTTCCTTGTGGATAAATCTGCCTAAGCCTTATTTGAGCACCATGCCTGCCTTCAGCTGTGCGTCTTCCTGCATCGGCAGGCAGACTCTCAACCACTGCGCCACCAGGGAAGCCCTCTCCCTGTCCTTAAATGCTCCCCGCACTCCCCCTGCCCCCCGCATCTGACTCTAGGCCACCTTTTTGGACTTTTCAACTCCACTCCACTTCTTCCAGGAGGCTCTCTTTGCTCCAGCTTTCACTGATTTCTACCAAGATGGGAGTCAGGGAAGGCTTGGGAAACTTTATATTTACTTTCCCCTCTCAGGCTCCATTTCCTGATATGGAAATCGAGTAAAATAAAATTTACTATATGAGTTTCTTGTGAGCCTACATTAGAGAACATACACAAAAATGCCTAGCCAGTTCCTTGCTCTATTCCATGCCCACTGAATAGTCCATTGCATTTCCTCTATTTTTTGATTCCTATAGAATTTTGCTTCAACATCAAGCTGCCACCAGGTAGCAACAAAGACATGTCAGTTATTCAGAAATATGTATGATGTGGGCCCAATTATCTTCAAATATCAGAAAGTTCTAGTGACATGTTCTTCCAGATCAAGAGGTGAAGAGAACCCAAGTGAGGTTAACTGAATGCCTAGCCTGGATCACTAGATGTCTATGACCCATCCTGACCCTAGGATATGAAAGGACTTCTGGAGAGTGAACCCAAACTCCATTAAAATGATTTTTTTTCTAGAAAGTAAAGGTTTGATTTTTCAAGTATATTACTTGTATGTATTTTTCCCATCAACTCACTCTGCATATTTTATTACTTTTGGAAACACATCAAGTGAAGAAATAAAGATGACTCGGTTGATAAGTATATGAAAATGAAATTTCTAAACCAGAAGAATTTCAATTATATTAGGAAATACCTCCACCATGAAAATTTTAGCAGATATAAGATTACACGATCACACAACCCAGAAAACATAACTTAAAGCCAACAAGTAAAGAATCTTGTGTTTTTAATAGTTTCCCATAACCCCTAAATTGAAAATTATATTCTTATTATTCTTCAACTCATTGAGTTAAATGACCAATCAGAAATGGTTTTGCAAAGTTAGTAAAGGATAAGAAAAATATAAAGCAAAGTTTCAAGGAAGCTAGCTTAATATATATTCTTTTCTTCTTTTATAAATTTGGAGAAGATTCGGTGCAGGCATTAGAAATCAATCAGGGAGATGGGATGTCTGATTCCTATTCCTTAGATTTTTAAGATATTTGGCAAGTTATATAATTTCTGTTCCTCATTTTCCTCATTCATGAAATTAAAAGATAGCTGATGGGAGAGAAAATTAGTACAATCCTTTTAAAGGGTAATTTGGCAATGCCTACTAAAATGTGAAATGCTTATAATTTCTGGCCCAGCATTTCCCTTCTCTATGCATCCTAAAGAAAGCCAGTGCAAGGAAGCACTTGTGTTCCAGCATTATTTGCAATCGGGAAAATTCTGAAACAAGCTAAATATCCATCTGAAGAGAATGACATGAAACAAACTATGGGGCATCCATGTGATGAACTGCTCTGCATCTGATAAAAAGTGTGAAGTAGCTCTATGCCTATTAATACGCAAAGGTCTCTAAGACATATCATTAAATATAAAAAGTAAGTTACATAAAACATGGTGCTAGTTATTGCACACACACTAATGGTATTTCATATTTCCTGCAGATACATGTATTTGTATGTCAATGTTCGTGACAAGTTTGGAAGGTTGCACAGCAGACTGACCACTGGTGCTCGTTTGGGAAACGGAAGTGCCAAAGAGGACGTTGACCTCATTTGTGTTGTTTTTGGTTTTCACATGAAGAAGATATTCATAGATTATATGTGTAATTACAATGAATTTTTTAAAAAATTAGAGTTCCAGTCTAGATAATCTCAAAGTCCCTTCTGAGTTCTCTGTTTGTTGAGAAAGTATGGATGATTTCTTATTTGGAAATCTTAATTTATATCTCATATTGTAACATACCTACACTTAACTAGTCTTTATTATCTGTTAGTCTAGTATTTTGTAAACCCATATCTGATTTACAAGCAAATAGCTGGGAATTACCTATCATTTCAAAAGGAAGTGACACAAATGTGAAATAGCTTTATAGATTTGTAGCCAAATCCTCAGAGCCTTGGGCAGGATATTTAACACGGTTTCCAAGTCAGCATCAACAAAGGACCCAATTTACAGTGTGTCAGTGGCTACAGTGCTGGGCTTTTCTGGACTAAAAGAACTCAAAGTACTCTGGTGTTGCCAATTCTACCACAAAATTCTAAGGCACAGAATGAAATGCTATTCTCTGTGTTTAATAAAAAGGATCTGCTATAAACCATCATATCTTTCTAAAGTGCTAACCAATCAACTCAATATCCCATTCAATATTCTTTTCTCAACAGTTATCTCAGAGTATACCTGACCTGGCTTTATCTTTTTTTTTTTTTTTTCAAGTATTAGAGAGAGGAAACACAGGTATAGAAAACATGAAGCACTGCTTGGTAAAACTAAACACAATTTACTGGAGGCAAAACATAACACTTTTGCAAACTGCATTTGGCACAATGTATCCATGCCCATCACTGGCCCATTTGCAAAACTGTAAATTGGTCCCCCATGTCTTACATCCGATGATGGTGACACGGTGAAAGAGTATTATTAGTACTGCATACAATGACTTAAAAGTATTTCTTCATCTATAAGAAACTTAGTGACTGCGAGCTTGCAAGAGACCTTGTTCGTGACTTCAGGTCTCTCCCTTTATTTCACATTCCAACCAGATTTTAAGTTGGATTCCACGACTTAACCCATTTCTCTTCTGGAAAGAGTTCATTCCTCGTCTACCTCAGTTTCATCCTGAGAAATGGGCACTCCTACTCTTTTCTAGGGCCAATTCTGGCCGCCTTGGTATATTTATCCAATTCCATCCCTCTTTCCTCGTGACTCTGATTAATCTTCCCCTCTTTCTCTTGCACCTCCAATTTCCTCCTTTCCCCTGATTCCTTTTGTTATACTTAGAAATGCTCAGGCTTCTCTAAATAGAAATACAAGTCCTTCAATCAGGGATATTACACTCGGAACCCAGAGTCTAGGGACCGGCCTCTGCTTCCCGGTGCTTTGATGTCTTCTCCGTTGCTCAGTGGACTCCACTGTCTCCAGGATTTTCCATTTCTTTATACTTTGAGGCCCAGTGGTCTGCCTCAGTTCTTACTATCTACAGTGTATCTAGAACATATGACACCACGGGCCTAACACTCCCTGAAATTTGCCCCTTTTCATTCTTCCCATTTTATACCAGTCCACTGACTCCTGTTTTCCCCTCTCTCATTTTACATGTAAGTGTGAGTCCTTGTACATCTTGTCTTGCTCTGCTGAGAGAACTCACCTAGTATGTGCCACCGTGCATGATGAAGGCATAAAAGGGGCATTGTTGTTAATACAGTTTATGTGAGTGGCTTGCCCTGGAGCATAACTTCAAAGAACAGAATAAGAAGAACTATTCCCGGACTGAGAATTGTGTGATCAGGGGCCTCTGAACCCACCTGGAACCCATATTTTCACTGTGCTTCAGCTTTCACTTTTGGCAACTGACTCCTCACATCAGGATCATCGTCCCTGACATGTCTGATTCAAGGGCCAGTTTCATATTCCCACATGCCTGCTGGATACTTCCACTGGGTAACCTGCCAGCTCCTCAAGTCATCTTACCGGAAATCACGGTTTTACCTTGCTTATTCCCACCTACACCCTCCAAGCCACCTCTCCTTCCAGTAAGTTTCTCAAGAGTACAAATCATCACTTATTCCACTCATTCAACTCTAATTCCTACAGGGGGCACCCTGAGGGCATAACTCATTTAGAAAATATTTTGTCAAGTCTTCAGAGCATTCATTTTCTTTTTGAGAAAACTTTTAAGTCCTTAGAGAAGAGGTAAATATTGAATTCAAATCTACCCATTTTTCAAAGGTCATCTTCAACTTGAACATTCTAAATCTTTTCTCAGGGCATTACACAAGCTTTTTATAACAAGTTAACAGACTTCATTTTACAAGTTGGTACTTCACTAGTTTTGCAAAGAAAAGGACATTCTTTGCATAAGTATGATTGTTGAAATTGGGATCCAGTTCAAGTAAACAGTTAACTAATTAATTCTATGGTTGGTGCCTAGATTATACTGTTAATGTTATTTGTGTCTGCAATGAAGTTAATGAAAAAGCCAGTTTATCCAAAAAATAGTAATGGAGAAACCAGTGAATAAAGATTCCTCTTTCAAACTCTGAATTTAATCGATAGTTCTAATCATTCAATTTCTGATTTCTATTTTTAAAAACCGAAACACATCTCTTGTAAAGTAAAGTATGATTTTATTACAATAAATTATGAAAGTTATGTATAGTCACTGTAGAGAAAATTGCAAGTGTGAGGCAACTACAAGTAAGTAAATTAAAATCATTCATAAGCCCACCAGCTAGAGAAAACCACTGTTATTTTGGTGCTTATCCATACAGTTTTTAAGCATTTTCTCTTTTTTAAAACATAAGATATTTTTGTTCATTTTCCTTTGTAGTCTGCATATTTCTCTTGACATTACAACATGAACATTTTTATGTATTAGCTAATTTGGCAACATCATTTTTAATGCCTGCATAAGGTTCCATTATAGACATATATCCTAATTATTTAACTGATTTCCTATTGTTGAATATTTATAGTTTATTTTCCAATTTATTATGCTATTGATCAGTACCACGATGAACTTCTTTATAATTTCTACCCACTTTCATGAAAATTTCCTTAGAATAATGCATTAAAAGTGAAACTGTTAGATCAAAGGACTTGAGGGTTTTTATGCTTTTGATAAATATGTCAAAAGCTACCCAGAAAAGCTGAATCAATTTAAATTCTCTGAAAATAGCTTAGAGTGGTATTTAACCTCATCACTGCCAACCACCAGCTCTCTTAGTTTTAGAAAAAAGGAAACTTTATGGGTGAAAATAACTGCTGTTTTAATTTGTATTTCTTTGGTTAGTAGTGAAGTTAATAATTTTCTTAAACTTATTTATGCTTGTATTTCTTTCTTCCTTTCTTTCTCTTGCTTTTCTTTTCATTAATTGCCCATTTGTATTCTTTGCACATTTTTCTGTTTTTCTTATATTCTAGGTACTGAATAAGGATCTAAATCTTCTAAATGTCATTTATTTTGCAAAAAATATTCCGTCTGCTTTGTTTCGTTGTGCCTTTGCATGTTGTTTTTTTAATTTGTGAATTGCTTTATGTGGAAGTATTTTTCATAATGCTGTCAAATTTAACTTTCCTTTTGTAGATTCTGCCTCTTATTGAATAATCCACTCTTACCCAACTGATTTAGTACTTTTATTATGTTAGTTTTGTTTGTCTGTTTGCTTCATAGTCATTAGGTATGTTTATGAACTTTCTGTTCTGTTTTACTGATGTGTTGGTTTCCATTGTCAATAAAATGCTGCATTAGTTGTCTTACACTGTGTTTGAAATTTTGATTGCCAAAATTCCCTCAGTGTTTCTCAAGTAGTTTCTCCAAAAAATTTCAGATTAACTTGAGTTGTTTTCCAAATTTATAAAATAACTTTCCATCTTTGAATTTGCATTAATTTAATTTGGGAATGATGTGTGTCTTTAAAATATTATCCTATCTAGAAATAGGGCATTTCTATTTATTTAAAACTGTTTCTTTTATTATTTTGAGAATGTTTTAAATTGTTTTTAATGTATAAATTCCGTATTCTCCATAAGATTTTTTAAAATGTAGGTATTTTATATTTTGGGTTGGGTTGTTGTTTTGAATATCATTTCCACAAACTTTTTATTACCAAACATAGGAAACTTCTCATTTCGTAAATTTATTTTGGAAATATCCTCCTTATTGAATTCTTTATTAGCATTAATCTTTTCAGATGATCTTGTGTTCTTAGGGTAGACAATCATGTCATATGCAAATTATAGAATAGCTTTTTTTCTAATATTTATAGTCCTTATTTCATTTTTGGGGCCAGTGTTCACTAATACGAATGACAGTGAAAAACTTGGCTTCTTCTTAATTTAATGGGAGGATGCCCCAAAAATGTTACTATTATTCATGATGTTGGTTGCCAGTTTGACATTAGTATCTTACTATCCTTAATTTGTAAGATCTCTTAAAAATTATTAGGAATAGATGTTGAACACATGTCTGTCACTTATCAGTATGATCTCGTGGTTCTCCTCCTTTTGTCTGTTAAAGTAGTGCCAATATAGATACGTTTTCCAATATTAGAATATTCTTACATTTGAGGATCAATCTCTACTTTATTATGTTGTATGTTTCTTATAATGCTAGATTTTATGTATAGACACCTTCAATCTTATTCACCCAGTAGAATAATTCTTCAGTGTGGTTTATAAATGGAATACCTTATATGAAGTAATAGGAAATAATGCATGTAATATTTTCATCTTCTCAAAGCTCCACACATATTTCTACATGGTTGGAAGAAAGGCTATTAAAATTATCTTGGGTAATGCTTTCCAAGAAAATCACATATATAGCGTATGTTCAGAAACGTCCAATGAACAGCCTCTTAACCCGAAAAGAAGTTACACGAATTGCACTTGGCAAAAAGGCACTTCTTTGCTACCTTTTAGGGGAAATGACTTTTTTTTTAAATGACTACCTCAGAAATCATTATTCACATGGCACATTCACTATGTAATTCTGAACCCCCCCAAAAGTAGATTCTAACAAAGAGAGAAAAGGAATTCTAACCATAATATTGTAGACAAAAAGGGGTTAAGCTGTCAGCATTACGTTCCCGGTGATACTTAACATCGTGGTAAATAGAAACAGACACTCACATTGTCTCCTGAGACACTAATAGTCAGCCAAGAGGTCTATTTTTAGTAAAATACTGTTTAACCTAATAATCCTCTACTCCAAAAGAAAAAAATTATCAATTTTTGTCAGATCCACAAAGTCAAAGCAAAGACAACTGAGGCCAAAAAAACTCTGGATTTTCAAACAAAAAATTTCACGTTCACTAGATCCTCCCATGACAACGAGTACGTGTATGCCTTTGAACAGGAGTAGCATTTTGAAGTATCATATCCGGCTCCAGGAACAGGATTTAATAGGATGTGGAAATTTTACAGTTGACCTTTAATGTGGTACTGCGTTGAGAAGGAAGAAGTTCAAAAAGGGTAAAGTGTTACATTCCATTAGTGGCTGGAAATTTCAGGCAAGAATAAGCAAGGCGAGCCCATGGCAGGATTTCAAATTCATGCACATGGCTCAACCAGCAACAAGCAATTCTGACAATCGCACACTGTGCATTGCTGGAAAACTATTTCCTGCTTTCTTTTTAACCCTCAGGCTCTTACTTGCTCCTTGAAACTGAGCACTGGGTAAAAGCACTTTGGAAAACTGTTAGTATCTACTAAAGCTGGACATATGCTCTGTCTGTAAGCAGTGGTGTGCCAAGCTGGCGCCCACCAGCTCATAAGCCCACTGTACACAGGTCCTCTCCACTCTGCAGTCGAGTACACCACTGCTTATAACTCAGTAGTTTCACTCTGAGGTACATGCCCAGAAGACAAGCTTTCACATACACAACATAGATGTGCACTAGAAAATCCACTGCAGTACCATTAATAACAGCTCCAAACTAGAAACTAGCCAAAGGCCCATAACTTTACAATGGATAAATGAAATGAATGTTGGAACATTCACACAACAGAATACTTTTCAGCAATGAGAATTGCAATTGCGTATGACAATATGGATGAATCATCCAAACACTTTGTTGAGTGATAGAACTCAGCACAAAAGAAGACCTGCCTTACGTTTCCACTGATACAAAGTACAAAACAGACACAGCTCATCTACGCTGTTAAAGTCAGGAGATTACCCTTGGGGGGAGGGGCAGTAGCACCTGGAAGGAAGCAGGATGAGTGGGGCAGGGGAACAGAGGGTTAGGTTGGGGGCATGTGAGGACTTCTGGGATGCTGGGAATGTCCTGTTTCTTAATCTGGGTGTCAGGGTGCTGGTTACATGGATATGCTCAGGTTGTAAAAGTTCAGGAACTGTGTACTTTTCTAAATGTATTTTATATTTCAATAAAAATATATAAGGAAGGAAGGAAGGAAGGAAGGAAGAGAGAAAGAAAAAAGCTCAGACAGGTATCAATTTCTAAAGGGGCTTTCCCTTATCTCAGACACCTGTCAACCCAACCAAATGGTTGTGAGACTTTAAACAGAAGTGTAACTTTTTTAATAAAATGACTAGTATAGTGTCTGGCATAAAGTCTGCCCCTCCAAAGAGTATTTATTCTTATCATCATTCTCTGACTCGCCCCTTATCTGTGTTACCATATCATTTTGTATAATTATTCCACACTGTACTGTAATCATGTTTTTGCTTCATTTCCGGTCCTACTGGATGACCAGCAGCTTGAAGCACAAGACAACAACTTAATCATATCCACAGGGGCTAGAACAGAGCAGGTATTTGATAAATATTTGATGGGATTGAATGAAAGTCTGTAACAAAGCTCCAGGACTGATGAGTAGGTCCCAGGTGACTTGTGCATCTTTCTCTCAGTCCATCTAACTGACCATGTAGTTGAGATGCAAAGGAAGCTAAAAACAGCTACCCAGAGCTGAGAGTGTGCTAGGGCTGAGAAAGGCATCTCCTGGGCTAGAGAGGGAACTCACTTTTGCTGTGAAGAACTGTATACACATTTCCTCAAGATAGTGATTTTACTTCCTTGGATCTCAAAGCAGTATCTGCACTCCCACACTCACTGCAACCTTCACAATAACCAAGATATGAAAACAAACTAAATGTCCATTGACAGATTAATGGATACAAAACATACACACACACACACACAATGGATCTTTATTCATTCTTAAAAAAGAAGGAAATCCTGCCATTTGCAATAATGTGGATGAACCTGGAGGATATTCTACTAAGTGAAATAAGCCAGACATAGACAAATACTGACTGATCTCACTTACATGTGAAACCTTTAAAAAAAAAAAAAAGTCAAATTCATAGAAAGAGAGAGTAGAATGGTGATTACCAGGGGCTGGGGTAGATGGTAGGAGAAAAGGGGAGATTTTTTTAAAAAGGAAGTATAGTGATGGTTGCCAGGGGTTGGGTGGAGGGGAACTTGGCTAGTTATTGTTTACTGCAGACAGTTTCAGTTTTACAGAATGAAAGGAGTTCTGGAGATGCATGGTGGTAATGGTTGCACAACCATATGAGTATACTTAATACCACTGAACTCAGGATAAAGACAGTATTTTATGTTATACATATTTTACCCACCACACACAAAAGAGAAATGTTGACACATTTCCATTTCAAGCCCAGACTCAAGGCAATGTCAGAGTGAGATGCTAACATAAGCTGCTACAAGGGTATCAGACGTCTGCGGGGATCAAATGTGATCAGGCTCTAGAAAGGCAGTGGCAAAAGTGATGAACCAAGACAGGGGAGAGGACTTCACCATCTTCCCGCCAGTCCAAAACAAGAGAATAGCAATGCCTTGACAATCAGAGCCTGACATAAAGACACACAGGAAACCCCTGGGCAGAAATGGTACCCAGCATGAAGGACAGACATTATGAAGTACAGGTTTTCAGAATGTGGAGGTGGGGGTTCAGTCTTTTCAGAGGATCCTAGAAAGAAGAGCAAAGCAGAAAAGCAGACCTCAACGATGCTAGAGACCTGGGATATAACTTCTGGGTCCTTTCTGCTTGGCTGGAGCAGTACCATAGAGCTAAGCTGTGTCACCATCCCATAACACTGTTCCAGTGCCAGGGGACTTCCTGGAGAGCAGCATGCAGCAGACTACAAAGCTTAGGGATTTCAGGTCATGAACTACACTGTCCTGCAACTTTGCATTAATTGGCTGTAAATGATGGAGCCACAAAACTCTATGTTCATCCAGGATGCTGATGATGACTGGAGTAGGACCCAGAAAATCATCCACATGTAGATAAAATGAGGCTACTGGAATGCATGATCTTTAAGGTTCCTCCAAAGTCTAAAATCTTTAGCTAATAGCTGCTTGAAAAGCTAACAGATCTGCCAACTCTGACTCACAGTTAAAACAGTAAAACTGAGCATCACAGGGGGGCTGTCACCTCCGATTCACTCCCAGCCCAAGTCTTCAGTTTAGGAGGTTGATGATTTTTGTCCATCCTTCTACTGTGGATCAGCCAACCAAACCAACTGACCGTGGGAGACACACCCGACCAGAGACGGTCCTTTCTGTTGAATCCTCCCTCCTGGTTGGTGAGTTCACTCAGGAAATCAAATTAGACATGAGAACTCATTGCTTACTGTGCAAAGAAATGGAATAAAAGAAAAAAGAAGAAAGGAACAAAGCAAGGAAAGAACTGATGATGACAAATTTTCCCGACAATCATTCATTTAACATTTGTGACAACATAATGCCAGTTGTGTGCAGAAACTGAAGTGTTATGGATTCAGAGTATCTCATACACCTTGAAAGACTCCCCTTACAGAGTTTATAGGTCTAAGTAGTGGTGCTCAACCTCTGGCGATTTTGTCACTCAGGAAACATACAACAATGTCTGGAGACACGCCGGGGGTGTTACCAGCACCCAGTGGGTAGAGGTCAGAGATGCTGCTAAACATCCCACAATGCACAGGACAGCTCCCTACTTTCCTAGCAAAGAATTATTTGGCCCCAAATGTTAAAAGAACTGAGGTTGAGAAATGCTGATCTAAACGGAGAGAATAAATCAACCATAACAAAGAATGTGATACATGCATACATAGGCCTCTACCTAAGAAATGAAAGGGGACCATCTAAATTGTGTGTGTGTGTGTGTGTGTGTGTGTGTGTGTGTGTGTAGGGGGTGTGGGGTGTGGATGGTTTCTAGAAAAGCTTTTTGGAGCAGATTACACATGAGATGAACATACAGACTAATTGAAGAATATGGGGAGGTGGGTAGAGAGAAGGAAAGGGAACAACTGTGTTCAAGACAAAGGACCAGCAGGTGTGAAGACACATGAGAACTAAACTACATGATCATTCGTCTCGGACAGAAGGGTCAACCTGGGGCACCACAGCATTTGAAGCTCAAGAGGTAGGCAGGGGCAGATAATGTTGACCTGTGGATGCTGAACTAGACACTAGATCAGCATTGTCTCATCAAGCTTTCCTCCACTGAGTGGTCTTCGCCACTGAGCATTAGCAAAGCACTAGCCTAGAGGACAAATGTGGAGGTAGGGATGTAAACATAAGGCAAAGAGACTTGCTAGGAAGCCATTCCAGAAATCAGGTGGACAGTGACACAGAGAAGCAAGTGAAGTTCCAAGAGGAATTGAAGGGGCATAATGAACAAGATTTGGTGACTGAGTGGATGCATGTGAGTGGAGGGTGTGTGCTTACATCAAGAATCAATGCTGGGGCTTCCCTGGTGGTGCAGTGGTTAACAATCCACCTGCCAATGCAGGGGACAGGGGTTCAAGCCCTGGTAGGGGAAGATCCCACATGCCACGGAGCAGCTAAGCCTGTGTGCCAAACCTACTGAGCCTGGGCTCTAGAGCCCACGTGCCACAACTACTGAAGCCCATGCGTCTAGAGCCCTTGCTCCACAACAAGAGAAGCCACCGTAATAATAAGAAGCCCAAGCACCGCAACGAAGAGTAGTCCCCACTTGCCGCAACTAGAGAAAGTCCACACTCAGCAACAAAGACCCAAAGCAGCCAAAAACAAATAAATCAATAAAATAAATTTATTTAAAAAAAAAGAAAAAGAACTAATGCTGGTCACTAAAACCAACATCCTCCTCCAGGGGCAGAATTTTTTCCTTTTTTTTTTTTTTTGTTTTGGTCATTAGAGTAACGCCACACTCCTAGGGGATATAGCTGACTTAATTTTTCAATTTATTGAAATACATTTAATTAGAATTATCACTTTCATATATTATCATTAGACATATTTTTAGACAAGATTTGGAGTTAATCTAGCCTCATCCTTCTATTGATAAATCATCCTTTTGAGTGGGTTGTTCCAGAAAGTTTCCTAATCCCATATACTTTACTTGTATTTTTGTGAGTGTTAAAGTCAAAGTGACCATTTCTGACTCTCATTCTTAAATCTTTGAGGCATGCTTTATTCGAGTCCTACAGTTTCCACTTTTATTGCACAGCTTCCAATTCTCTTTATTAACTCCCAAACGCTGCATAATGAAATCTTCTTCAAGTGTGGCTGTATGAACCTTAAACTAAAAAGGGAGGATGTACAGAACTGGGGATCTGGGGTTAGATAACTAAAATGTGCTCACTCAGAAGCCGAGATAGGCAGGCAAAACGGCATCATTCTAATTGCTTAGTTTATTTATTGTTTGTTTTTCTTTTAAAATTATCTAGTGTATTTCCTGTATAGGACCTTGGATTGCCTAGACCTGGGCTGTCCAATATGGTGGCCACACTAGTCCTGAATGCTGCTGGTCTAAATTGACATGTGTAAAGTATAAAACATACACACCGGAGTTCAAAGACCATGTACAAAAAAAGAATGTAAAATATCTCAATTATTTTTATATTATTTACATGTTGAAATTATAATATTTTAGATATATTGTGTCAAATAAAAATAGTTTTACATTAGTTTCATTTGTTTCTTTTTATTTTCCCTTAATGTGGCAACTAGAATATTTAACATTACCTATATAACTTAAAGGAAGGAACTAAATCAACCTTGGAAGACTGAAAAGCACAGAGCTTTACTACAGCACTAGAGAAAGAAGCAGGAAGTTATGATATAAAGGAGATAAGGAGGAAAGAGCTCAAAGAGTCCTGGTTATTTCTCCAAAGACACCTAGAAGATGAGGGAGAAGCACTCATCCAAGTTTCAAAGATTTCAAAACCAATGCTATTGGTTCCCTACTTCTCCATATGTGTATAATCTAAGCTCAGCCATCACCCTGACAGAGCGCTCAGTATGACTCAGGCACAATCAAATGGCAAAGGTGAGGGAGGTGACCGGGCTTCAGGGTGGCCTCACAGAGTCAGCACACCACAGCAGGTGAAGGGAAAGCAGCCAGGAGGGTACAAGTTCCAAGGATCAGTGGACAGATGAAGGCCTGAGGGTGGGGTAAGGAGTTCATAATGGGAGGTGAGCTTGTGACTAGAGGCGAAGGTGAAGGTCACCAACAAGGGGTGCCAGGATGACCTCCAAAAGATACTGAATTCTCAGTGACCACAGAAAACTTGGCTTGACATCAAACAATATGATAAAAGAATAGATACTTGTATAACTGAAGCACTTTGCTGTACACCTGAAACTAACACAACATTGTTAATCAACTATACTCCAAAATAAAATAAAAAAATTTAAAAAAAAGACAAGAAGAGAGCCCTCAATCAACCTGTGACCATTGTTAAGGGCAAGATGCCCCTCCCCCTGCACCCAGGTGCCATCTTGTGATGGAAGGGACAAAACGCCAAACTCTTGCACAGGTGACAGGTAAGGAAGCAGAAACCTAAGGCCAATGAGTGGCCTGAGGCTTAAATTGGAAAAAACTGAGAGATATTTAATTGGAAACTTCAAATGTTTTCTATGAAAAATCATTTCAACAAACATCTGATTGTGTCAGCTTTACTGTTAAATTCCAGCCCCACTCGGAGAAGTGATAATTTGAGGGTGAGAACACTTTGGCTTTCTCTATAGAGCTCCTTTCAAGGAACATTCTCAGGGCTCAGTGATGAATTCCTTCAGAGGAGCTGAACTAAAATAGCCCATTGTGCTTGTCACTTTGCAGGTAAATCAAAGGAATAAAACAGCAAAAAAAAAAAAAAAAGGACTCTATAATGCCAAAGGCAAAAAGATAGATCAGGCAAGAAGTTCACCTCCAAAGACAAAGAGAGACCTGAAGAATGCCAAGACATGTCAGGAAATTAAGACTACCTCAATTTTTAGAACTCCCCAGCAACCAACGTAATTTGAATATATTCAGAATTTCTCTCTATTCTTATGTGATAAAGAACCATATCCCCACTCAAATATTCAGTGTATATAAATAGAACACAATCTCCAACCTTACACTGGGCATTTAAAAGAAGGTTTACGCATACTTTATTCAGACCCTATTGTGAAAAATCTAACTGGAAAAAATAAATCGCTTCTGAGACAATGGGGAAATATTTGGTTCCTAATAGAATACTGATAGAATGTAGTTACTGTTAAATTTTTAGGTGTGACAAAAAGAATCCTTTTCTTGTTGAGACTCATACTGAAATATTTATGACAGAATGGTTGAGGAAAGTCATCCAGTGCTTTGGGGCAGGAAGAAATTAGGTGGCTGTTCTGATGAAACAAAGAAAGTTTGGTTTTAAACAGTTAGTGAACATGTTTGGATTCATTGTGCTTTCTCTTTATTTGTGTACATTTGAAATTTTCCATAATAAGTAAATCTTTAAAAATAAATGTCAGAGAATGGATAAATAACAAGGTCCTATGGTCTAGCACATGGAACTATATTCAATATCCTGTGATAAACCATAATAGAAAAGATTATGAAAAAGAACATATATGTATGTATAACTGAATCACTGTATAGCAGAAATTAACACAACATTGTAAATCAACTATACTTCAATAAAATAAATTTTAAAAATAAGTAAATAAATACCAGAAACATGATAGTGAGCTGAAGAAGCCAGACATCAGACAGTACACATGATATGATTCCATGTATATAAAGTTAAAAAACAGGCAAAACTAACCTCATGTATGAGAAGTCACATTACCCTTGGTGAGGAGAGGATAGAATGGGGAGAGCATATAGGGATTCCGGTTGGTGCTGGGAATGTCCTTTCTTGATCTGGACAATGGCTACAGGATTTGTTCATTTTGTGAAAATTATTGTGACTTGCACACTTATTACTTGTGTACTCTTCTACATGTATAACTCCATTAAAAAGTTTTTTTTAAAGTTTCCTCAAAACGCTGAAATATTGAGTAATGGTAAGCATTAACTCTATTAACATACATCTATGGTTTATGCATTATATGTGTGGTACATATTTAAGAATTAAAGAGATTTTAATATAAAGTCTCAATTGTTTCAACCCAGCAACATCACAATGAAAACAACCTAGAAATTATTAGTCATAAATAAAATGCTCTCATTTTCTGGTCTTGTCTATTCCCAATAATAATAGCATTTGTTGAAGACCCACTGGGTGCTGGCTGAATCTCTTATCCCTTAATCCACCCTAAAAGGTAGACATCATTTCTAACGTATAAAAAAGGAATCTGTGGTTCAAAGGAGTTAAGTGACTTGATCAAAGCCACAGAGCTAGTCATCCAGGATTCAAACCCACACTTACCTGGCTCAGAAAACTATGTGACTATTTCCATTTCACCACAATGATTTCCAAAACAAGCATCCAACAAATGTGCAAATTATGTTACATGTTTATTTTACATTAAGCAGGATGTTTGTTTAAATTTGGGTTTCTGTTTTTAACCAAAATAACTCAAAATGAAAACAATTTGAAACTGTAAGCAATGGTTTACTTTTAAAAATCCCATTAACCTCACATGTGCCAAATCTCACTATAATTCACATACCAATTCTATGCCTCTTGTGCTTTTCTAAAATTTAATTGCCTCCCTCCAAGCAAGTACTTTAGGGGTGATGCTAATTCTCCCACCTGAACGGAAGGTGTATTTTATTCTGCAGAACAGGAGTTCTTTGAATCGGGCTTGGAAAAGTCATTTTCAAAACTATTAACATAATATGCCTCCTTGAAAAAGAGGTTTAATCTACATGCATGTGTTTGAATTGAGTCACTGTTAAGAATGTATGCTCTTTCTGAATTTTACAAGTATTTGGTTAGATGTTTATATATCCAGAACTTAATCCTTTCCCATGGAATTTAACCAAGATTTTATGCCCTGGGAAATGAAGAGACCTGGACTTAATTCAACAAAAGCAAATGTGCACAGTAAAACAAGTTTACTGCTCAACTGCTGAATTTTAAAAGTTGATACACGTTGTAATCAATAGTAAGCAGTCATTCTTCTATTTTCTTAAGAAAAAGAAAAGAAAAGAAAGACTAAAAGGTCAGTGTTGGGACTCTACCAAGCCTTCAGGCTTGAATGTTCAATTAGGGTTCCTCCAAATGGCTGGCTTCCAGGGTATTTGCCAATGTGATGGTAAGAATGAGTTTTTAAGTCTTGCTCAGGACAGAGAGGTCTCACAGCCTTGCTCTAAATAGAGTTGTGAGACAATATAAATGTCCAAAGGCAGAAAGTTATTTGAATAACAAGTTTGCTAAAAGGGTAAGACTCCTCAGAACTGCCCTATGGTTTCTATAGTAGAAATGCAACCAAGTCCTTATAAGGGTGGTAAACAAGAAAACTTAACGAGGCTGGTGCAGAAGAGAATTCCACTTAAAAGAAGCACTGCTCAGTGCTACAGTACGGTTGGAACATTTACCTATCGGTGGAAGCTTGATCAGTGTAACTGAACGAGCTGTTTGTTTTGAAAGAGTCAATAAATATTGACCTATAAATATGGCTCATGAGTAAAATGGTGATCTAGCAGATTTACATAAAGGCCTGGTCACACATACTTGTTGGACAGCTGAACAGTATTTCTTTAAACAAACAAATAATAACCCATATGAAAAGGATATAGTGAAAGCATTGGATTTATTTCACTGAGAAAGCCACAGTAACCAAGGTTGAGAAAGCCAATTTATTTGTATCTGATTGCAATATTGAAGATATATGTTGAGTAAAATTATTTAAAATAATGTAAAGTGGGGCAATATAAAAAAGTCTAACATACATGCAATTGGAGCCCCAGAAGGAATGGAGAAAGTGGAACAGAAGATATTTAAAGAATAATAGCTGAAATTTTGCCAAATTTGGTGAAAGATATGAATTTGCAGTTAAAGCCACTCAACAAAACCCAAATAGAATTAACACAAAGAAAAACACACCTAGACTCATCATTTTGTAAATGCTGAAAACCAGTGCTATAGAAAAAATCTTGAAAGCTGCTAGAGTAAAACAAGGTATTTCCTACAGATGAACAATGATTTGAATGACTGCTATGGGTACAAGAATTAGACGAACACCTTTACAGTACTGAAAGGGAAAAAATGTCACCCTAGAATTCTATATCCAGAAAAAGTATCATTCGGGAATAAAGAGAAAATAGAGACATTTTCAAAGCATAAAACTAAGAGAATTTTTCTTCAACAGACCTGAACTGAAGCAAATTCCAAAGGAAGTTCTTCAGGTTGAAAGGAAATGATACAAAATGTAAATGTGAATCACCAGAAATGAATAATGAGCACTGGAAGCAGTAAATATGTGGGTAAATTTTTTTAAAGATAGCCTTCCTCTGAATTTCTTTAAAATATATAATACTGCTTAAAGCAAAATTATAACATTGTCTTGTTGGGATCAGAATGAATGTAGATGTAACTAACATACAACTACTAAGGAACAAAGAACTACATAAATGGGCCTATAGGGTTGCATGATTTCCATAAGACATGGTACAATATTAATGATGTTTTGAAAACTTTCAAAATAAACTGAAAAATAATGTTAAGTTAAGCCTAAATTTCCAGACATTTGATCTTTTCACTTCAGTTCAGTCTGACAAAACATCCAAGCAGATGTTGCAGAAGTACAGCTAAATATACAAACCTATGGAATACGGAATTTTCAGGTCTCAAATATTGAAAATTTGTGTGAATTTGAACTTCTTTGTAAGTTTCTCATAATACCTATTTTGTTAATGCATTTGGGTTGCTATCTGAGATTTTAAAGCTAATGAAGAACCGTTCATTGACAGAGGACAGGAAAGCCCAGCCTGACTTCACAGAAGGTAGTGATGGTGTGTGAGGAGGACCTGGCCTGCTTGTCTCTCAATCAAAAACACTGGCAAAATTGCACAGGGAGATCAGCTCCGTGTGGGACAGGGAGGGTGGGAGGGAGGGAGATGCAAGAGGGAAGGGATATGGGGACATATGTATATGTATAACTGATTCACTTTGTTATAAAGCAGAAACTGACACACCATTGTAAAGTAATTATACTCTAATAAAGATGTTAAATTTTTTTTTAATTTAAGAAAAAAAAAAAACAAAGCACTGGCAAAAAGCCAGTTTGGAATAAAATCTTGCTTTTAGGGACTTCCCTGGTGGTGCGGTGGTTAAGAGTCCACCTGCCAATGCAGGGGACACGGGTTCAAGCCCTGGTCCGGGAAGATCCCACATGCCCCAGAGCAACTAAGCCTGTGCACCACAACCACTGAGCCCTTGTGCCACAGCTACTGAAGCCCGTGCACCTACAGCCCGTGCTCCACAACAAGGGAAGCTACTGTAATGAGAAGCCTGCGCACCGCAACGGAGAGTAGCTCCCACTCGCCGCAACTAGGGAAAGCCCACGTGCAGCAATGAAGACCCAATGCAGCCAAAAATAATAAATAAATTTTAAAAAATAAATAAAATAAAATCTTGCTTTTATTTTGAAACATAAGCCAAGACTTTAAAGCAATTGCAAGGTCAAGGACTTTTTCAAATTCTTGCTTTCTATTCCTGGGTTCCTATTAAATAGTGGCAAAAAGTTGTTGCAGTAACTTAAAAAATATAATAAAAAGACATCTACAATTGGAATGGACACCAGCCAAATGCGGTTAATTTCTCAGTTCTGGTTATCGTCATCATGACAAAGGCGAATTCTGATGCTTTGAGGACACGGTGATCAAGAATAATGAATCAAGTTCTTTGTTGATACCTTGGTAAAGTAGAACTATATGGAATTGGACTATGGTTGCCTCAAGTTACCTAGTTTATAGCAATAACCAGTAAACCTTAAAAGGTATTATTCCAAGTTACATATACAAAATATATTCCAAGCTACATTTAATATTCAGATCAGCTACTATCACCTGGATTTTACAGCTGGAAGGTGGAGTGTGCGCAGCCTCCCAGAGTGCTGCCAATGGCAGAACCAGATCCCAACTGAGTCTGTCTCAAAATGCCCTGCTTTTAAACCCTGTGCTAGCTGCTTCTCTTTCCACGAAGGTCTGGTTAATGATAATGATGCCAAGGACACCAGGCAAATTTCCAGAAGCATGATTTCACCTCTGATCCTATCCAATTCTTCACAAGAGGAAAAAACGATTACCTTTTGTATCAGTTTCCTAGGGCTGCCATAACAAAGTACTACACACTGGGTGACTTTAAACAGTTCTGGAAGCTAGTGGCCCAAAGTCAAAGTGTCAGTAGGGCCATGCTCCTCTGAAAGCTCCAGGGAAGAAGTCTTCCTTGCCTCTTCCTAGCTTCTGGTGGCCCCTGACAGTCCTTGGCATTCCCTGGTTTGTAGCTGTATGATGCCAATCTCTGCCTCCATCTTTACGTGGGCCTCTTCCCCTCTCTCCTCTTTATAAGAACACCAGTCATTGGATTTAGGGCCCACCTTAATCCAGGATGACTTCATCTTAACTAATTAATCTTCAAAAAACAATATTATTTCTAAATAAGGTTACATTCTGAGGTTCCAAGCAGATGTGAATTTTGTACACTATTCAGCCTACTACACCCCTCATGAATGCACCATTCCTCTGTGAATAAACCCAAATTCGATTCTACACTTTTTGTGAGAATTATTAAAGCTTGCATTTGGTTTGGACTTTATTGTTTTCAAGTGGTTTTATCTGATTTATCACTTTTGATTTTAAAAATGTTATACATAATCTGGACAAGAAATATATTACCTCAGCTTTTGGATGATGAAACCAAAATACTAAAATTTGAACCCAAGTTCAAAACTCACTTGAGTGACAAATCTGTAAGTAAAACCTAGAATGTATGACTCCAGCTCAGTTCACCTTCCCAAACTCACCAGTGCCCCACACAAATGTTCATCCATTCCTCAAAGATGTACTGCATTCTTATTCTATGCCAGGCAGTTTTAGTTACAAGGTTCACAAAGAAATTCAAAATTGACTCCCTGCCTGCAAATAGTTTGCAACCTCGAAGAAAAAAATCACTTGTGAAATCCAGATTCTTTAAACTGACCATATATACTTATTAGGAATAACAATGTATTACACTTGTGAAAGAGTAAGTTTTTAATATATAACAATTCAAATTCTTATCTATCTGTGTAATAATGTCACACCTGTTGGAAGAAGGTAGGGGTCTAGGAAAACCATCTCCTGTTAGCAACCGAGCTTAAGTCCAGAAGTGAGTGAGTATGTGAATGCGTTTAGACATAAATTCAAGGCTGGTTTAGGTGTAGTGCCTGTTTTCCACAACAAAGATATTAACCTCTACCTTGTTTATAAGGGTTCAGAGAGAAGTGTCAATATCCTCTTCAAGTAAACAGAGCTTGGCAAGCTAAGACTACACTAAATCCCTCATGGGAAAATTTGTGCCCATTTAACAAATACCTTCCTCATGGACAGAAGCCATGGTCCAGCCTGCAACAACTGCCCAGGCTCCACACCTCTCATGGACGCTTCCCCAGGGCACTTGCTTGTACCACTGGATCCCACCCATATCAGTCCCAGTTCTGTCACCGTCTAACAAATATTGGTAATAAAATAAAATTCATTGAGGATGTAACCATTATCTAGCCATCCACTGATATAATGACTTAAAGACCAACATAATGCTCTTATTCTAATACCAAGAAATAAGAGAGTAAATTACTCCAAAAGCACATGTATTTCATTATATCAATGCTTGGCCACAGCTTCACTAGAACACATGGGAAGTCTCTGGATTTTTGTACAAATAAGGAGAACCACAGTGAGTGCTTCAGGCTGACAGAGTTGTCTTGCATCAGGACTCATATGCTGGGATTGATGTTGAATTAGTGACATTCTGAAATGGTGAATAATTCTTGGTAATGTTCTGAAACAAATAAAGTATGATCATCCCTCAATCTGCAAGGCAGTTGCAGTCCTGGAAAGTTCAGTGCATAATGAAACTCTGTAACACCTTACTCTTGCAATTACATGTAAGATGGAGTTAATGGAACTTCAGAATATTATAAACTTTTTTTTCACCTACTTGAATGTCTGCTAGGAAATTTGAAACTTGTGCAGGATGTGCTAGCCCTTTCCCATTATATTCACCAGTCAATTGAACAACCAACCCCCCACAAAATTCTAAAACATAGTCTAGATCTAGAGCATGGTACTGTCTCACACCCACTGGTTCATGCTCTATGTTCTCTATTATATCCTGAATTTTGTTTAGCTAACTGCCTATTGTTATTTACCAATACTTACATTGTGTTTACCATGTGCCAAGACATTTTATAAATATTAATTCAGTTAATCTTCAAAGCAACTCTATGAAGTAAGTATTATTATTCTTCTTACCAGTTTAGGTAAGGGAAAATAAAGATTTTAAAACCTGCCCAAGACCACAGAGCTAGTAAGAGGTGGAAGCTGAGATCTGTTCCCAGGCAGTATGGTTCTGGAATCAAAACCCTATACCAATGCCACCTACTTTAATGTACATCGAGTTGCCCATCTCTTACATCCTCCCAGGGAAGCAGATGCTGCTCATCTGTTCATTAGACTTGGAATAGCAAGGTACCACGCCACATTCCCCACTGACGTAAACAAGGATTACACCTCCCTTGCTCACTGCACGTGTCCCTCTGAGCCTTGGGTATGTAACGATGAGAAATCTAAATACTGTTGAATAGATGGATGAGTAAGTGTGAATTAAACGTTCACTTCCCTCAGCAGTTAACCCAACCCTTTCCAACTCTCCTCAGGACCTTCAGTTGTATGCCTCATGCTATTGTCAGATGACTTCATCTCTTACTTTGGCAAGAAGTTTATAGTCATTGATATCAAATGCCCACAAATTCCTTTCTATCTCCTCCAGGTTAGTGCATATATCCACCCATCCCCCCACCTGCAAGTTCCTCTGTACTGTTCTCCCCCTACCCACCCTCCTTCCACCCTCAGGGAGAGATGGGGTGTTCCATCTCCTGTCACTTTTTTTTCTGCTTGACTCAATCCCTTCAATCTCATCTGAGCTTTCTTCCCTGTCAGCTAATCGATCAGCTTATTTTCAACTCTTCCCATCTCCTAACACCCTTACTCTGTCTCTTCACCCCAACTTGCTGTGGAGACTCTCTCCTAACACTAACCTAGACCCCTTGCATCCCAAGGGGTCTTTACTCAGAATTATATAACACACTTTGGTTTCAGTGTCAAGGTTCCGATTGCTTTTAAAAAGATGTGGATAAGGAATGTGGTCTTGGAATGACTGGGAATAACGTCACCTTTAGTAAAGTAAGGTGAATTTGAAACAAGATTTAGGAGAGGTAGACCAAGGCTTCATGGCAGCCACTCACCATCGTGTAGACTGAAATTATGTAGAGAAAGGGAGTGAGTCAACCCACCTCAGAGGTAAGTTGTATACAGATGACACATTAGGAAGAATGTCTCTGGGGAGGCAGGAGGACAGGGAGGCTCTGCTCCTAACTGTGTCAGGTCAGAGAAACTGGCTGACTTACCATTTCAGTTTATTCTGGCTTCTGAATGTTCCACTCATAGACTTAGAGCTCTAAGTACTTGCGTTTCTATATAGTAGATAACAGATATTTTTGTGTTCATGTATAGTGAGGGAAATCATCTGAATTTCTCTCTTTTATGCTATATCCTTTTTTTGTGTGGTTCTGTAATAGACGTTGACCTCTTTGAGGGCAAGGATCTTCTACTTCCCACAAATCTACCCTGAGCTGAGTGGATACCCTATATCTTGATCAGACTTTTTACTTCTACTTAAATATACTCACTTCCTGTCTTTTCTCCAAATTTTCTTTTGAAACTCAGATGCATCTCTGAAGTCTGTCTTGGTTTTAGAAATCCCTTTAAAACTGTGAAGACCAAAACAGAACACAAACTCTGCTTTGGCTCTTTGGAAGACAACTTCACAATTCCAGTGTAGTCCCAGGTTCCTGTCTGTTTCAAGTGTCAGGAGAAAATCCTACAGCCTGGTTCTGAACCTAAGACCCACCATGCCCTTAGGTCTGTATAGTACTCTCTCCTTTCTCTAACTGCATATTCTCTTTTCTCTGATTCAAATTCTATCTTTCTCAGTAGATTTGCTGTATTCCTTCTGTGGCTATTAGTCCATGTACAAAGTATGGACTTAGTTCCATTATAAAGACTCCCTGGGTCAAAAACATACAGTTTACATAAAACTTTGCCAAGAACTTCCAAATATGGCAGTTCTGTGACTGAGAGCCTTCCAGTTTTTCTGAACTTATGTCCCTATGTCCTATAATCATGTAAAATGTCAAAAGGATCTTAAAATATCAGCTAATTTGAACAAACCCCTCAAAATCACAAAAATAGCTTTTTAAATGATAAGAATAAAAGAAAGAAAGCCCAACACTGAATTATTGAGTGGTTAGGGTATTAGCAAATTAACTCTGCATAAACTAGATATTTCTCTTATATTCATGGTGTGTGTACTGCCCCCTTCAATAAATGTAAAAAAAAAAAAATATATATATATATATATATATATATATGTAAGTATATACTACATATAAAATTTTAAATATGGTAGATTATCTAATATTTTGCCCCATTTAAGTACTCAAAGATTTTCAGGCTTCTTTCCAGGGCTGATCATTTTGTTCAAGTTTTGGATCCGAGCCCAGAGCACTTGGTCTATATAACCAAAACAGAACATCCAACGAATTCAAGTTTGTCAAGACAGACCAAAGCTCTCACTGTTCACAACCCAGCCTGAGCCTCAAACTAGGACTGCTGAGGAAGAATTCCAAACAGATTGCATAATCTAGGGCTGTAGTGCTCCAAAGGGGGCAGGGGCAGTGAACTGTCAGCTATCTGAAGGGGAAAAACTGGCCTTCACCACCTTACAAAACAAAGTATGGCCTTTGACTGGCTATAACTCAAAGGGATTGTATGTCCTGCTATGTGACAGGACTCTGTCATTTCTAAGCCCTCAGCAAACAACAAAGATGCTCCTCAAACATCCTAGCTTCAAAGTCATCCAGGAATTTAACATTTTATTTCTCTGTTAGCTATTTAAGTTTAATATTTTTATGACCTTTTGAGATTCACAAACTGACTTAGAAATGTAAAATGCCTATGGGCTGGCTTCTACTCGTAGTGTGGTGGCAGTAGGTGGGAGAGAAAGGGATGATGGGAGCTTTCTGGGAGTCAAGAGATCAGAAAAACAAAAGTCTTCTAAGTGGTCTTAAACTCACATGGCAAACACATAGCTTCTGCATTAGGCCTAGTAGATGAGATGAAAATAGTCCCGAAGAAGCTGGTATGGAGCTGTTAAGGAAAGCCTTTCTTAGCCAGTAGGACACAAAGGATAGATGGTGGGAGACATATTTCAGCCGTAACTGCACCATTTTCAAGTTAGCTTGGCTTTTTTTATAGTCTTAGCAACCCCACAGACACAATCCTCAAGCGAGAAAGTGCAAACAGTCTTCCAAATAATTCAGAAGTGGTGCCTGGGCCCTTTGTATCTGAGAGAATAAAAGACAAGTTAAATAGCACAGTACCCCCAAACCACCATTCTAAATCCCACAATTTCTTAATGGTCAACACAAAGGCCACATCAGAGAATATTATCATATAAAAAAGGAATGAGGCTACATTTGTCCATAAAACAAAAGACATTAGTCCTAAATAGGGGAAAAGCAAGGCTGCAAAATGTAGTATGAGGTACATTTCAGGAGCCTTTTAATGAATGAAGACACAGCTACTTTCATCAGCATATGTTGGACCCATTTCTACCAAGTCATTATTTGTACATCGTTCCCGAAGCTGAAACATTCCATCTAAAGCTGTTCTTTACTTCCACCACCTTGGTTTAACTTTTGCTTTTCGCAGCCTTAAGGACGAGGATTTAAAAAACATGTTTACCATCGTCCCAGCTTTGATCGAGTAGTTAAGGATTAAATTATACTGAAACTGTTAGTTATGGACATTAAATTGGACTGGGACTCTCTGCCCAGTAGGAAAATGACTTTATTAGTATTTCTCTGCTAACTCTGGAACATCACTGCATTGTTGAAAAGAACTACTTCCAAAAGAATTATGAACTATCTGCTAACATGGGTAACTGGTACAAGGTAAGCAAAATCATAACTTTTTAAAATCTAAGCGTTCTTTTCATATTTTATTACAATTTATGTTAATGCATATCTAATCATGTTACTTGCCTGTAAACACACACACACACACACACACACATAACACCCATCCCTGCCTGGACTTCCACCTTTGCTTAAATTCTTCACTGGCTTCCTACTGAATTTAAGAAATAAGTCTGACCAACAGGGCAGGCTTAATTCTTGCCCCTGTTCTGGCATTACCTTTCACCAAACTTCAACTTGTGTTCTGAGCTCAGCCACACACCTTTCTTTCAGCTCCTCAAACTCACTTTGTTGCCTCCTGCCACAGGGGCTTTGCATGTTCAGTCTCCTCTGATTACAAAGCTCTTCTTCCCAGCCCGTTTACTACCCCCACCATGACGAGCAATTCGCTTTTATGCATCTTCAGAGCTAAGATCTCTTCCCAGTGAACTCTTCCTTGCCAGCCACCACCATCAGACTGAAACCGGTCCTTCTGTACTCACAGGTCTCTTCCCACAGTTGCAAAATCCACATGCATTCCTGCAACTATCTCAGTGACATCTGTGTCCTGAGCACCTGGACTGTAAGTTCCATAAAAGCAGCTGTGGGAGATACTGCTTTTGTTCACTACTGTGGCCTCAGCCTCCAGTGCAATACTGGACCCAGTAAATTCTTGGGTGAATTAGTGAATATACTTTTGATCACTATCAAGTTTTGAGACAATATAGAGTCTTCGAGTACCAGCAGGAAACATGGTGTACAATCTAAAGGGCAGCTGGAGAGCCTTTAGCGGGTGGAGGAAGTGACTCAAGAAGAGAGAGAACTTGGCTTCCAGTTTTCAAATGTGCAAACAATAAAAAATTCATAATGTTGATTTTTGGCATAGCTTTGTGGTAGCACAGGTAAAAAATTAAATTCTCACATACTTTGATGAAGCATTTTCATGTTAGAATTCTAAACTGTACAAGAATGTACTTTAGGAGTCTCTGTGTGGGGGGTGTAACTGAAACTTAAAAGTGCTCTAAATGTCCTTTAATAGGTAAATAAACAATGGTGTATTCATGCAAGGGCACACCAGTCAGTTGTCAGCAGTGAACAGTGCTTTTATCCAAGGTTGGAAACTGTGGAGATATTTTGCCTTTTGTGTTATGTATATCTATATGGTTTGTGTTTTCTATATGATATTACGTTTATAATCCTAAGACACAATAGCAATTAAACTTATGACTCTGTGAGGTCCTAAAATACAGGACTTGGAATAAGAATAATCACCATGATTCAATCATTTCATTTTATAAATTGGGACAAAGAGACTCACCAAGAGACCCAGAGATGGGTTCACTGGGCAAAGGTCACAGAACTGAAGGAAAAGCTGGACTCTTATGCCAGTGCTTTTTCCACCTATCACATTTCCTTGATATGAATTTTGTTTAGAATAAAATATATTTAAAATGTATAGATATTCTTTTTGAAAAAACTGCATATCAATTAATATAATGAACAAAAAATTCAGATGCTGTGCTGAACTTTTTAAGTCGACTTCTCATTTATTTATCCTCAAGGTTTTTATGTTCTTGAACATAAAGTAGGATAATAAAGTTTCAGCTTTTCCAAATGCACCAATAACTGTCTGTGTGACAATTCTGCATTTTGCTGTCATACAAATTATAGAAAAGAGGCATGTCTATCATCAGAAGTAAAATAAAAACATAAATATGTATATACACATACATAATACATATGCATAAATATGTATAGAATATATATATTTACTGTATATATGTCAGTAAATAAAGACCTTATACTTGTGTGTACTAGACTGAAGGTTGCTGACATCAGAGCAAAACTGCTAAAGAGAATTCAATATCAATAAATACTCAAAGCAATGACATTTGTATTTCAGTGGCTTGCAGTTGCTAATAAAGGAAATTAAGAAGTCTTATAATATGAAAAGGATATTAATAGCTTAATGAAGATTGACCTAGAAAGCAGATTTTTATTTTAACTCAGGATAGAATTATAGATAATGAACTCTTTGAATAATTTATTTTAAGAAAATTGATACAAGGAGATTTTGCAATCTTTCCCAATCATAAATCATTGAAGAACTGCAATAGATTTCAACAGCAATTGGAATAAACATATCTACCACTATAAAATACAAAATTAAGAAAAACTTAAAGAATTTCAGCAACCAAAGACAACACGGTAAATATTTTCCTCATTTATTTCATCATTAACACCCACAGTTCTGCATCTTTTCCTTTTTTGAAGACCTTTATAGACCAATCCACACCCCTGACAATTTCATTTGAATATAATTATATGTAGAGAATCCAAAAGTTCGAATTCAGGAAAATTAGTTAATGCTCATCACTGGCATTTTTCTCTTAGTAACCAACTAACTCTTCTGACACACCATCTAGAATGCTGTTACTCAAATGGAGACGTGAGGGTACACCAACATTTTCCAAGAGAAACACAGGCATGGAGAGTTTTCAGGGAACGAGATTCCAGCAAGTTTTGATCTTTCTTAAGTCTGAGCAACCTGAGAAGACAGCTTAGTAACACTGGCCGCTCTGTCTCTCCCACCCACCCTTTCTCTGGCACCCTTCACACTCCTTACCAAGCAAAGCCTGCCCCTCATCCAATCAGAATCTTACTAAAGGGCATTATCCCAGGGGCACCCAAATGAAGGAATGATAACAGGCTCCTTTATCCAAACATCATACATAAGCTTGTAATGGTGCTTTGGACCATCCATCATGAGTACACTCTGAGTTCAGATATATTGTCAAGTAAGGCGATGGGAGGGCTAACAATTTTCATTTAACACACTTGCCTCTCCCATCCCCTACTCTGGAGGATGAATGCACCCATCCTGAGGGGGAGTCCCATGAGAACAAATGGAAACAAAGTTGGAAAACATCTTGACAGCAGCAGAGTGCTACAACAATGCATGGCAAAGCTTTGGGTCTTTTCTGTCTCCCACTCAGAAAAATGAGAGGCAGATCATTGCAGCACGATGGCTGTTTGTATTAACATGTTTATTATTTTTTTAATTTTATTTATTTATTTATTTATTTATTTTTGCGGTACGCGGGCCTCTCACTGTTGTGGCCTCTCCCGTTGCGGAGCACAGGCTCCAGACGCGCAGGCTCAGCGGCCATGGCTCACGGGCCCAGCCGCTCCACTGCATGTGGGATCCTCCCGGACCGGGGCAGGAACCCGTGTCCCCTGCATCGGCAGGGGGGGGCGCAACCACCGCGCCCCCC